>NC_045595.1:145862114-146165145 GCF_009762305.2 Zalophus californianus
TGCTTGACCTCATGACCTTGAGATCATGACCTGAGCCAAAATCAAGAGTCAGCCACTTAGCCAACTGAGTGACCCCAGGCACCCCTAAACTCTGAACTTTTATTATTTTTGGTGCTACACATTTTTTTCCTTGTTTTCCTTGTTCCTGTTTCCTTAGTCTTTGTATTTGAGGCAGACATGTAAATTTATCCTATTAAAGGGATATGTTCTCTCCAGTCTGTCTCTCTAGAATGTGTGTTAATTTTTTTCTTTATTCTCAGATACTTTCCTTTTCTTCTCTTTTCTTTCCTTTTTTTCTTTTTAGAGAGGGAGAGAGAGAGCACATGGGGGGAAGAGAGAGAGAGAATCTTAAGCAGGCTCCACACTCAGCATGGAGCCCAATGCTGGGCTCAGTCTCACAGCCCTGAGATCATGACCTGAACCAAAAATCAACAGTTGGGTGCTTAACCTACTGAGCTGGGTGCTTAACCCACCCAGGTATCCCTCAGATACTTTTCTTCAGTTAAGACAGTATAATTACTTACCACCCATTTATTAAATCTGTGTGAATGCTATAGGTAAGGAAGTTAAGTGGAGCACTGTTACTTCCTAGGAGCAAGGAGGTATTTTATTATATTTGTATAATAAGATTCTTTATTATACTATACTTTAAAATAAGGCTTTGACCAGTTAAATACAGCTTCCTGGCTCAATACATGGATGCTTCTTTTTAGAACTTGGGTTTTCACTTGTGGAATCAGTAGCGAATATTAGAAAATTATTTTCTCTGGGGGGATTCATACAAAAAAATAGGATAACAGTATTTGCAAGATTGTGTAAGCCTTAAAAGAGAAGATATTCTTAGTTTTACATATTATAATACTTTCGAAATGTTTATGTTCTTCAGTTGTTATTAATCTAAGTTAATTGATCCTTAAGATTTTCCCATGTCAAACTGATAGGAAAAGAATATTATTCCAGGGCAAAATTATTCAAAACTATGCCTTTCATTTCAGTTCTTATGCAGAGGTTTGAGGTAGCATTTGCTTATTTGCCTTCCTGCTATTCTTTTCCTATTTGGCATTATTTCTTAGGTCTTTGTGGTGATGAGGAACTGTGAAGCAAAAAGTACACACTCATGATTGATATTTGTACCATACACTGGGGAGTCTTGGAGATCATTCTGAAATATTCCGTGATCCTGTGATCTTAGGTTTCGAAATCCACCCTTAGGAATAACAACCTTAAGAGAAGACACCCTCAGCAGCTCTTACTGAAAGTGTTTAGGGTGATTCTGTAAAGTAGCACATGCCTGATAATTGGGATGAAAATGGTATTTAGAACTTTGTATTGGAAACACATTTTGAAATATGTATATACATGTATGGAAGTATTGAAAAGAAAACAACAAAGTAGTACATACTGCTTACATCTATTTAAAAAGGGAGATATTTACGGATAGGGGTCAGAAGAGACAATACAATAATATGACTTGTTGACCTTGTTTGTGGAGTCTTTTTTAGGTAGAGATGTTTAAATGTACAGTAGAAATTTAGCCATTAAATAAGTAACAGTGTATAAATGAAAAGCAGATAATTTAAATTTGAAGAATGCTTGAAAATGGACAGTATAATTATATACAAATATGCAAATTAATGTAAATGCTGTATAGATACTGAAAACTCTAGATGTTGTACTTGAGGAAAAAAACTTAGTATTTATATGAAGACAGCTTCTGAATTCTGAAACATATCAGTTACAAGTAGAAAGTGATTCTAACAAATGTTATGTTACTTTACTCTTACAGGCCAAAGAGTGTGGCCAGATGCAAAATAAGTGGCTAATGATAAACATTCAAAATGTACAAGACTTTGCATGCCAGTGCCTCAACCGTGATGTATGGAGCAATGAAGCTGTGAAGAATATTATCCGGGAACATTTCATTTTCTGGCAGGTGAGATGGAGAGTTAATCAAAATTTTTGTGGTATTTTACTTTTGTAGTATGGGATGTTGGGGAGGAAGCGTTAGGTTATAAAATGGGGAAAAATTAATAACAGTTAAATTGTGACATATGAAAAAATAAAACTACCCATAATGGCTGAAATGGTAAGGTCAAGTGAAAATAAGGGCAGCAATGAAGAACTCTTAGGGGAAGGAGGAAAAAAGAACCATGCCATGTAAAGCATATAATACTCATATCTCAGAAGAGTTTATATATTTTGATAGAATGTACAACTACACTGTTCAGGAGAAATATAACATGAGCCACATAAGTAATTTAGAGTTTTCTAGTAGCCACATTTAAAAAGGTCAAAAGAAATAAGTGGAATTAATTTTAATATATTTTTAAAATTCGCTCTGTCATATAAAATTAATATTGAAATCTCGAGGGTTTTTGTTTGTTGGTGTTAAGTTTTTAAGATTTGGTGTGTATTTTATACTTAGCAGTATCAGACTAGCCACATTTCAGGTACTTCAATATGGTACATGTTCTAGTGGCTACTGTAATTGACAGTGCAGATGTAGAAGTTCTTAGAGTAATGGAAAAACATTTGCCTAAGGCGTGGATTTTAGCTTGAGTTTGATACTCCCATCTATATGCCCTTAGACTTGTCACTTAGGGTCTTGCTGGCTGTGATTACTTTTTATATAAATTATCAAGCTAAAGTTAGATGACCTTGCTCTGATTTTTTATTTTATGAAAAAATAACTGAAAAACTTCTGAATGAACTTAATTATTTTCCCACTGCAACTTATGCTATTAATGTTATTAATTTGCCTTTTCATGTGTTGCAGGCCTCTAAATTCAGTAGTATTTTTCTGAGTGGTAATCTTTTATTCAGCACCTGTTGATTGGTTATCTCTTTGTCTAGCACTATGCTAGGCACTCGAGCCATATAATCTTAATATATTGTGATTTATTAAGATGTATATGGTTGAGAGGAATGACAGATGGACAGATAAGCAGGAAGGGCAATAGGCTGGGAAGGGAGGAAGAACAGATTTTATGTTACTGTAAGTTTCCAGAGGGATTGAGGGCAGGAAGTTGAGGGAATTCACGCCAGATAACTTTCATTTTCTGTTTAATGTAGGAATAAGATCCTTATATATACCAAAGATTAGAAGCTGACCTTTTTTGTAATATCAATGATTTAACAGGTTTATCATGACAGTGAGGAAGGTCAGAGATACATACAGTTTTATAAGCTGGGGGATTTCCCCTATGTTTCCATCCTGGATCCACGGACAGGTAAGATTTATGTCAGCTTACAGTCTTTAACCTCTCATTTATCTTTCAGTTTTCTCAATAATTGATCTTTACTATTGGACTTGGATCCAGTTTCAGAATTATTTGTAATAATTTAGATAAAGGTTTTTGTTCATGCCCTTGAGAAATGTTTAAATATCTGTGAAGTATGTATTTAGGAGTCTGTTTCTGGTAACTTTGGGAGATGGTAGTATTTTCTATTTTTGTACAATTCTGTCCTTTCAAAGAATAGTTGTTTATCTTTCTTGTCCTTTTATAAGGGATCCCCTTAGGTTTTCTATCATTAAATTATTGATTGTTCAATTACTGGTTGTAATCTCTCCAGAGAAGCAGGGGATAGAGCTAGTTTTACTATTTTAATTGAGCTTCATATAGATATTGCTTTGTCTGAATCTCTTTTTCTTAAATGGCAATAAGTGATATCAGCAGATAAAGTAGCTGCCCTGTCATGATGGCTCGGAGTCTCTTAGGTTGGTTATAATTAATGTATCCTCTAGTTTATGAAGACACTATGTAACTTATGCTGAAGGGTGGCGTGTATGTTCCCATACGAATTTTAATTATGCATGTACCAAAGAAATATTTAATGAGAATGTTCAGAATTGGTTTTATTATATATCCTCGTTTTTAATTTTTAGGTCAGAAGCTAGTAGAGTGGCACCAGTTAGATGTATCTTCTTTCTTGGATCAAGTGACAGGATTTCTGGGTGAACATGGGCAACTGGATGGACTTTCTAGCAGTCCCCCCAAAAAATGTGCCCGTTCAGTAAGTATGACTGAGAAGTGGTGATGGGCAGTTAAGTGTAATTGTATATGAATGTCTTGTGTAAAATGTTTTGAGTAAATATAATAACATAAGTTTTGGACAGTTACAGTTTCACAGCACCTTAGATACCCTCCTTATATTTGGATAATTTCCCACATTAGGGTTCAGTCTTCTCAGTGAAATTATAAGATTTGTATTCCCAGTCTCCCTTGCAGTTAGGGTACAGGCATGTGACCTGAGACCCAGATTTAGAAGTAAACAATGTGAATATGTAGCAGTGAACAGGATGACTGCTGTGGCAAGCCCCGTGACAGAGGAATCCACTCCTTCAGGGGCAGCACTGCCAGTGGAAATGGTATTTTTCCTAGACAGCGCTCATGGTTACGGTATAGCTGGGCATTATTATTGGTTATATAGCTTTGGGGCTTGGCTCTCCGGCCCACTCAGATTATTTCTATATGTAATTTCTATAATATGCTATTATGAGGCAGACCTGTTTGATAATTGGAATCAAGATTAGTGACATGTAAGAGAGCTTCAAAGATATGGGAATCTCACACTGGTTGTAGGAGCTATTTGGGTTTGATGGCAATGAGAATAAAATTCGTTTCAGAGGATATGACTTTAGCAGTCCATATAATGCAGTTGTGAAACACAGTTCCTTAAGTTGTCACCTAGAATAAAGTACCCACAGGCACAAAATGCTATGGGTGCTTGTCAAGGAGTGATATAGAATTCTTTTTTTCCCCCTTAGAGCAGTTTTATTTAGGTAGACATAGTACTGCAGAACAAAAACATTGTTTCATCTTTATCTATAGACACAGTATTTCGGGGGTTTTTGTTTTGTATTTTGTTTTGGTTTGGTTTGCTTTGCTTTGCTTTGCTTTTCTCATTACCCAGAGAAGTTTTACTTAAGTAGAATTCTTTTTTAAGGCATAAAAAACCCAGAGAGTTTCTTATCCTTTGTAGTCATAAGGCTGATACTTTCAAAAACCAGAGACTGGGCTTTTGAGTTGCTGAATTACAATAGCATAAACTGAGTTTACAACTTCACCAGGTCTCTTACAAAAGTAAGGCTTTTAGTGGAACAGTGGGACCATAACATTGGACAAATACATAGAGGTGATTGGGGTTAACTAGTACCTCAGACCCCACTTCTGATACTAAATTCTCTGAATGTTACAAATATAGATCAACTGTGTACAAGAGAAACACCCACAAATAATGACTTAAACAAGGAAGACATCTGTTTTCTCAACAAGAATTTGACGTAGGCAGTCTAGGACATGACTCCTGTGGATGTCATCAAGGAACCAGGTTCCTCCTCTTCCCCCCACCCCCTCCTTTATCCTTAGTATTGGCTTTTTGTTCTCATGTTCACAGTATAGATGCTATGCTCCCAGGCATGATATCCAAGCGTGGACAAGGAAGAAGGGGGTAGTGCCTCTATACAAAAGTAAACAGCTACAGATAAAAATTCTGCTTACTTTAGCTGGACACATGTCCTTGGACAAATATAATTGAGGTTCTGTGAAGGAGGCAAAGAAGACTGAATGTGATATAGGAAATTAGTAGTGTCCATCATAGTGTCATTCTTTAAAATCAACCTACATGGTACACAGTGTTACTATCTGTAGTCAGTCCAAGCCATTACATGTCATATGGGCACATCTGTTTGCTTTTGTGTGTGTGATAAGTTAGCTGTAAGTTTATTTTATTTAAAAAAAGTTATAGGGGCACCTGGGTGGCTCAGTTGGTTAAGCGTTTGACTCTTGGTTTCGGCTCAGGTCATGATATTGGGATCCTGAGATCAAGCCCTGTATCGGGCTTCCTGCTTAGCACAGAGTTTGCTTGGGATTCTTTCTCCCTTCTTTTTTCCCCCGCTGTTCCTCCCCCCGTGGGCTCTCTTGGGTGCTGTCTCTCTCTCTCTGTCTAAAATAAAATAAAATCTTAAAAAAATAAAAGTTGTAGCTTTATGAAGTATAGTTAATGTGCAATAAATAGCATGTTTAAAACTTACAAGTTACAGTTTTTGATATGAGCATCTTTTCACATGCTTTTATACTCTCTCTCTTTTGGTAAAGTGTTTACTCAGATCTCCAGCTCATTCTTTTATTGAGTTGTATGTCTCTTACTGGGTTGTAAGAGTTCCTTAGATAATAAGCCTTTGTTAGGTATATGGTCTGCATATATTTTCTCTTAGTCTGTTGCTTATTTACTCATTTCATAATAGTCTTTTGAAGAGCAAATTTTAAATTTTTCGTGAAGTGCAATTTATAAACTTTTATGCTTCATGCTTTTTGTCTCATCTAAGAAATCTTAGCCTAACTCAAGATTTTATCCCACTTTTTTTGTATTTTAGTTCTTAAGTCAGTGATCCATTTTGAATTAATTTTTGTGTATGGTGTCAGTATAGGGTTGAGTTAGGGTTTTTTGTTTGTCTGCATATGGCTATACACTTATTCTAGCACCCTTTGTTAAAAAACACTGTCCTTTCTGCCATTGAATTGCCCTTCTCATCTTTGTCAAAAACTGATTGTATATATGTATGGGTTTATGGACTCTTTTCGATTAATATGTCTTTCTTTACACTAATATTTTCTGTCTTAATGATTGTAAGTCTTGAAATTGCATGGTATAAATTCTTAAACTCTGTTCTTTATAGTTGCTTGGTTATTTCAGGTCCTTTGTGTTTCCACACAAGTTTGTTTTGTTTTTGTTTTATTTTTAAATTTTTTAAATTTTTTAATTTTTTTTCATTTTTAACATGGGAAGGATCTATGGCAGAGAGATCCACATAAGCTTTGTTTATTTATTTACTTATTTTTAAGTTTATTATTTATTTTCATAATCTCTACACCCAATATGGGGCTCAAACTCACAACCCTGAGTGGCATGCTTTTCTGACAAAGTGCCCCAAGATCCATATAAGTTTTAGAATCAGTTTGTCAATTTCTGTGAGGAAAGCTGCTGGGATTTTAATTGGATTTACGTTAGCTTTATGGATCATTCGGAGAAAATTGACATCCTAACAGTATTGAGTATTCAAATCCATACCCTGTTTGTCTTAAATTTCTTTCAGCAATGTTTTACAGTTTTTGTATATTGCTCTTGTAGCCTGCAGGCTTGTTAAATTTAATTAGTTCTATTAGTTTTGTAGAGCCCTCAGAATTTTCTATGTAGATGGTTGTGTTGTTAGCATATAAAGACTTAGTTTATTTCTACCTTTCCAGTCTCTATACCTTTTTCTTAGGTAGGACCTCCAGTATAAAGTTAAATAGAGGTAGTGAGATTAGACATCCTTGACTTGCTTCTGGTGGTGGGATGAAAGTATTCACTCTTTCACCGTTAACTTTGATGTTAGCTATGTTTGTTATAGATAAACAGTTGAGGGAAGTTTCCTTCTATTCCTACTTCGCTGAGTTTTTATCATGAGGGAATTCTGTCAGATTTTCTACATCTGTTCAGATGAACATTGGTTTTCTTTTTTATTGAATTATATTGGTTGGCTTTTTAATGTTAAACCAACCTTGCATTCCTGGGCTAAAACTTACTTGGTTATTATCAGTGCGTTACTCTTTTATGTATTGTTGGGTTTGATTTGCTAAAATTTTGTTGAGAATTCTTGGGTCTGTGTTCATGAGGGATATTGGTTTGTAGTTTCTTTGTCTTTTGTTTTGTCTTCCTCATAATGTCTTTGGTTTTGGTATAAGGTTAATGCTGGCCTCACAATGAATTGGGAAGTGTTTCTGTCACTTCTGTTTTCAGGAAGAGTTGTTTTGTTTTTTAAGATTTTATTCATTTATTTGACAGAAAGAGAAAACAAGCAGGGGGAGTGGTAGGCAGAGGGAGAGGGAGAAGCAGGCTCCCTGCTGAGCAAGGAGCCCAGTGCGGGACTCAATCCCAGAACCCTGGGATCATGACCTGAGCCGAAGGCAGCTGCTTAACCGACTGAGCCACCCAGGCGCCCCTCAGGAAGAGTTTGTATAAAATTGATATTACTTCTTTTTTTTTTTTTTAAGATTTCATTTATTTGAGAGAGATCACAAGCAAGGGGGAAGGGTAGAGGGAGAAGCAGACTCTCTGCTGACCAGGGAGCCTGATTTGGGACTTTATCGCAGAACCCTGGGATCATGACCTGAGCCGAAGGCAGAGGCTTAACCAACTGAGCCACCCAGGAGCCCTAAAATTGGTATTTTTCTTCCTTAATGTTTGATGATATTTACCAATGAAGCTAGAGCTTTCTTTGTGGGAAGTTTTTAAACTACAGAATCAATTTAATTAATGGATAAAGGACTACTCAAGTATCTATTTCTTCTTTTTTTTTTAATAATAGAAAGTTTGATTACTACACGAAGTTGGTAGGATACAATAATTTGCTATAATATATTTACCACATCCTTATTTCATGGATATAAATTTTTGTAACAGTGATAATATATATTTCAGTATTTCATTTTCTTGAGAAATCGTCACTAGTTTTGATGTTCTTGTGACATTGAAGGTCTTTAGCAGATTAAAATATTGTTTAAAATTTTAAAAGTCTCAAAATTACAGAAAAAATGCAATTATGGCACAAAGCAGGTCTGAACCATTTAAGATGAAATTACCCATTTCTTTTTTTTAAGATTTATTTATTTGAGAGAGAGCACGAGAATGTGGGGGCAGGGGGTTCGTTGAGGGAGAGGAAGAGGGAGTTTCAAGCAGACTGTGTTGAGGGCAGAGCCTGATGAGGGGCTTGATCCCATGACCCTGAGATCATGACCCAAGCCGAGACCAAGAGTCGGACACTCAGCTGACTGCACCACCCAAGTGCTCCCATTTATTCTTTAATGAGCTTTAGTAGGTTTTGTCTTTCTAGGGATTTGTCCCTTTTACCTTAGGGGTTGGCTATATTGACATAACGTTCATTATATTTCTTTGTTATTCCTTCAATGACTGTAGTATTTGTAGTGATTGTTATTAATCCTTAATAATCCTATTAATCCTGTTATTGATAATTTGTAGCTTCTTTTTTTCCTGACACTTTGGCTAGAAGCATATCAGGTTTATTGATTTTAAGCAACCAGCTTTTGGTTTTAATGATTTTTCTTCTGTTTTCTAGGTCATTGATTTCTGTCCTTTCTCTTTTTCCTTCTGTGTAGTTTGGGTTTAATTTAATTTTCTTTTTCTGTGTGGGTACCTTTTTATTTAAGATGGAAATTTAGTCGTTGATTTCAGACTTTTCTTTTACATGTGTTGAGTTCTTTAATTTCTCTGTAAGTGCTTCCTTGGCTCCATACCACATTTTTTTTCTAGCTGCAAGGGAAACTGATAAATGGAATTTTTTGGCTGGACAGATTTTCTTTTATAGACATGATTAGTATTCTGTAAGTAAGAAATCAGAGGAGAGTAGATATTGGATAGGAAGCCAGTAGTGTCTGCCACAGAGACAGTCTTTAAAATCAAGCTACATACTGTGCAATGTCATTATTGTAAACATACAATCCACCTAAAAGCCATTGCAGGTCATGTGGGCATTTTACTTGCCCTTTTTTGGTGGTAGATTAGCCTTAGGTTTATTCAACATTTTTTTCTTAAATTTTTTGCTTTATGATTAGCACATAGTAAAAGTTGAAATGAGGTTCCTTTAGTTTTTTGTTAGCGACCCATACTTTTTACCTTTTTATTGTGGAAAATTTTCAGCGTATTCAAAAGTAGAAGGAATTTATTGAGCCTCTATGTATCCATTAACTAATTTCAGTAATCATTGCAGGTTGTCAGTCTTGTTTCATTCATACCTCATCCTAGTCACATTATTTTGAAGCAAATCTCAGAATTCATTTTTTCATATATTAATACTTCGGCATGTATCTTTAAAGATAAAGACTCTTGGGGCGCCTTGGTGGCTCAGTCGGTTAAGCGTCTCCCTTCGGCTCAGGTAGTGGTCTCAGGGTCCTGGGATCAAACCCCATGTCGGGCTCCCTGCTCGATGGGGAGTCTGCTTCTCCCTTTCCCTCTGCCTGCCGCTCCCCCTGCTTATGCTCTTTCTCTCCCTCTCTCTATCAAATAAATGAATAAAACCTTTTAAAAAAAAAGATAGACTATTTTTTTAAAACACAATCACAATACCAGTGACACACCCTTTAAAAAATTAACAGTAATCCCTTAGTATCATGAGATGTCTAGTATTCAACTTTTGATTACCTTACAAAGTTTTTTTTTTTAATAATTTGAGTTAGATCAAAATAAGTTCCACTCAGACAACCCATATTTTGCGACTCCATCAGTTTAGTGATATTTGTGACAGAACTTTACCTGGGGGAAAACTGTTGAAATTTGCATTTCTCATGATCACAATGAAACCCTTCATTGTAATTAAGTTTGGGGAAACATAGTTGTTGGTTTTTCCTATTCGTTATATGCTGTTTTGTCTTGGTTCAAATGTTAGGGGCACCTGGGTGGCTCAGTTGGTTAAGTGGCTGCCTTCAGCTCAGGTCATGATCCCAGGGTCATGGGATCGAGTCCCACATTGGGCTCCCTGCTCAGCAGGGAGCCTGCTCTCTTGCTCTCCCTCTGCTCTTCCCCCTGCTGTGCTCTCTCACTCTCTCTGTCAAATAAGTAAAATCTTCAAAAAACAAAACAAAACAAAAAACAAGTGTTACAGATCTGTTAGGATTTTTGCAAAATGATGATTACTGAGTTTATTGATCCTCCTCTGTGTCAAAGCAGTGCTAGTTGAAGAATATAGTGATGAGTGATGTAGACATCCTTTTCTGTGTTGAGTCATTTTAAAAACTAACGTTTTGGCTTTATATTTAAAACCTTAATTCTTGTATTTTTCTGGGCCTGGAATAAACTGTTTTCTTGATTCTATTCATTTTGATATAAAGGAAACCTGTGCTTGCAACACCATTATGCCAGGTGGTAGTTTTTGTTTTTAAAATATACATTCCAGCTTGGCTGTGTAAGACAAAGTTGTTGCACTCAAATAGCTTAAACTTTAGTAAAGAGATACATTCTGCAGAAAGTAATATTGGCAAGCTGACTGTTATATTTCTTTTTTTTTTAAGATTTTATTTATTTATTTGAGAGAGAGAGGATGAGTGGGGAGAGGGAGAAGCAGGCTCCCCGAGAGCAGGGAGCCCGACGTGTGGGACTCGATCCCAGGACCCTGGGATCATGACCTGAGCCGAAGGCAGACGCTTACCTGACTGAGCCACCCAGGCGTCTTGAGTGTTAAATTTCTTATGTCCTGTTTGACTTTATCTGTTTTTTTTGGTTTAACTGTTTTCTTTTTCTTTCCACCCACGTTTTATGACTGCATCTCACAGGAGAGCCTTATAGATGCAAGTGAAGACAGCCAGCTAGAAGCTGCCATCAGAGCCTCCTTGCAAGAGACACACTTTGATTCAACACAGACAAAACAGGATAGCCGCTCAGATGAAGAATCTGAATCTGAACTTTTTTCTGGCAGTGAGGAGTTCATATCCGTTTGTGGCTCTGATGAAGAAGAGGAGATAGAGAATCTTGCCAAGTCCAGAAAATCTCCCCACAAAGATTTGGGGCATAGAAAAGAGGAGAACAGAAGGCCAATGACTGAACCCCCAGCCAGAACTGAGCCTGGAGCAGCCACAAACCACCAAGGATTGCCAGCTGTGGATTCAGAAATATTGGAGATGTCACCTGAAAAATCAGATGGAATAGTGGAGGGCATAGATGTAAATGGTGAGTTACATTCTAGACCTGCTTTACTTAAAACTTGAATGTTACTGAAGGGCTTTATTATTTGTTTAAGTTAGTCTTCTGTCTTAAGCTCTTATCTTTTTTTCTTTTCTTCTTTTTTTTTTAAACCCTTCCTTTAGGACCAAAAGCACAGCTGATGTTGCGGTATCCAGATGGAAAAAGGGAACAGATCACTCTTCCAGAGCAAGCTAAACTGTTGGTAAGTATATCTAATTGGAGGTGTTTACTAGAAGCAGAGAAACTAATTAATTGGCATAATTGGCTTTGTGATTCTTTGAAATAGATGGTATTCAGTCTGGCCTCTAACTGGAAACTTAACTGTGGTGAATCTTCAGATTACTTTATTTCCTTCTTAAATTATCTTAGGCAAGTCGCATAGGGTTTGTCTAGTCAAGATTTTCTATTCCATGGCTGCATGGTATAGAAACCCAAATGAAATTATTACCTGGAAAAGGGGAGTGGAGTTATTTATAGATTATAGTGGGGCTCCTGGGTGTCCTAGTAGCTGACCCTGCAAAGTGGTTGAAAACCGAAAGTGTTTTTCTGTGTGTTTTTCTCATGGGGCCTGTTTTGTTTCCCTTTTGTGATTTTTCTGCTTCATACTATTCTTCCCTCTATATACTGGTGGTTTTTGTTTACCTCTCAACTTGTACATGGTTCACCATAGTGATGCTGAGGGCCTTTTTGTCTAAAGTCCACAGCTAATGGGCTTCCCTCTGTTTTTGATTCCTGGAAAAGAGAATGGGTCTGACTAGCTTAGCTTAGCCTGTGAGTGAATCCCCCTTGGGTCAGTTGTCAACACCTAGCCACCTGTTGTGGCTGATGATAATTAATCTGATTCTTCAAGACTGGATGACTGAAGTGCAAGAAGGTTCTGGTCGGTGGTGCTCATACCCAGAACTGTCTTCTTGGTCTAGTATTTGGATGGGAATGGGAGATGAGATCATGGATAGAACAAGTATAGATCACTTCTTTGAGAAGTTTGGTTGTGAAGCTAGAGGGAGAGAATGGGCAATAATCAGAGAGGAAAAATGACTGAAGGAGAGAGTGAGCATCTTTAAGTCTGAGGGGAATCATCTGTAGAGAGTGAGATGTTGAAGGTACCTATAAAAGGGGATATCGTAGTGGTGCGGTTTTGGAGAAGGAAGAAGGGATTCTGTGTACAGGTGGCACAGATATCTGTAGGTGAACTGAAGGACAGATTGTTGATAAACAGGAAAAAAATTGGTAAAATGTTTAAAAAGAGGACGATAATTTTACAGATAGAAATTGAGTTTGTGTATTTGGGAGACAAACATAATCCTGTATATTTCAGTATCACTTAATGGCCCTAAATTATTGGGTACAGGTTTATTATCTCCCCATCCAAAGAGTTATATTGGCCCTTCCACAAGGGTAAGCTCTGGTTATGTGAAAGCGTAACTTAAATTGGGGCGCCTGGGTGGCTCAGTTAAGCGTCTGCCTTCGGCTCAGGTCATGATCCCGGGGTCCTGGGATTGAGCCCCACATTGGTCTCCCTGCTCAGCGGGAAGCCTGCTTCTCCCTCTCCCTCTGCCCCTCCCCCAGCTGATGCTGTCTCTCTCACACTCTCTCTCTCTCACATAAATAAATAAAATCTTAAAAAAAAAAGAATAACTTTATATCTTATATGATAGAAATGAACATAAGATATTTAATTCTTTAATATATTCTTTCTTTTTATTTCCATCTAACAGCTTTGTCTTTCTCTTATTTTTCATAGGCTTTGGTGAAGCACGTCCAGTCTAAAGGATATCCAAATGAACGTTTTGAACTTCTCACCAACTTCCCTCGAAGGAAACTCTCTCATCTGGACTATGACATTACATTACAGGAGGCAGGCCTTTGTCCTCAAGAGACTGTCTTTGTACAGGAAAGAAATTAACATCATGGCCTGACCTCTCTCAGTTTACCCCTTTTTTCCCTTTCCTGTGAGATACCATGTCACTAAGTATGCATTTTGGCTCATAGGACCATAGAGCCAAAGTTGGGCAAGCAAGTCACCTGCCTTCTCTTTTATTTCTTGCTCTCTCCTATATTCAGTCTCTTTTCCCCCTCCCCCACCTTTTCAGTCCTCTTCTATTTTCTTCTTTTTCCTACTATTCTTCCTTTCTTACCTAATCTGGTGACCAAATGGAAGTGTAAGGATTAGACCTCCTAGTACTGGCAGCAGGAAATGTGTGTTCCAATAAGTGGTCTCTTGCACGGCACTTTTTTGGGATCAAATGATAATGTTACTCCTCAGATCCTTTGGTAAAGGAATGGCTAGATTCAGAATAAGAACAACCTCCCTTTTTTGTAAGCCCCATTTTTGGTAGGGAAAAGAAACTCTATAACACATGTTTTGTTGTTCATGTAAGAAATATCACGTGACAAAATATCCAGGCTTCCGTTTACATGGAAAAAGCATCCCTTAAATTATTGCTCATCATATTTAAAATTTTTTTCAACGATTCCCATGTACCCAGCTAGAATTATTTCCATGGTATGTGTTATTGGCAGAATGAGTGTTAAATGTAGGGTGAGTAGCATGGGGTGGCTTTCAATATCCTAGCCTGAAACAGCTTTCTTCATTATTACTTTATAAACTGTACTGATCCTGCTAGTCCTGAAAGGGACATTTAGTGAGGCTCTTGTGGTGATTAGAATAGGAAGGTGCTTGCTGTTTTTGCCAGTACAGCATATTAGTTCCCTTGGCCCTTCCATTGTTTGGGTCCACAAGTGGTCTATGGGAAGGCAGCTGTTCAATAATCATGCAGTCCAGTGGCTTGTAGTTGTAACCACTATGGTTATTGATCATCCTACGGGCTTTAAGGCATACTTAATGTATGTCCCGGGGGGGAAAAGAAGAAGATGCAGCTGAGAGTTGCTAACCATGTTCCTGCGGTTAGAATGATTCATTTTTTTTTTTTACCCCCGGTTGGAATAGTTTTCTAAAAGGCTCTGGTGACTAAATGAGCTTAATTCCTCTACTGTTTTCTTGCAAAAGGTATCAAAACTGAAAGCCTCTGTAAGGGGAAGACCTTTAAATTCAATTTATAAGACAACATTTAGTAAGGGAGGTGGAGAAAATTATCAGCAATCTTCAAATGTTGTGGGGTTTTTCTGCCAACAAAAGCTACGTTCAAAATGTGGTTGGTGAAAGCTTTTTTCCGTATTACTTAGAAGAGGCCATCTTGAATCTATGTAATACTGTTTGACTTATCACCTTCACTGTATGCTCAATTCTTATTTTGAGCTTTAGAGTCCTCTGAAGGGGTAGTAATGATTCTGGTGGCAAAATCAGAACTTTAACCTTGTTGTATAGAATGGGCCTATTTTGTCAATTGGGGATTTGGATCGATCGATTCTTCTCCTTGAGGAACATAAATTGCTATTGCTCAGAGACCTTTAGGTTCCCATCTACTTTAAGATCACTCTCTTGGCAACTAGGGGATTAAAAAAAAAGATGCTTATGTGTTGCTAGTACACAATTTGAGAATATGGTTTCTAATGGTTGGATTTAGAGGGACCCTTCCTAAAGAATGAGTTATGTATCTCCTCAAGGAAATCATGGAAAATTCTGTTTATTCTTCAGTGAGTCCTTTTGAATTAATGTTCTTACATTTTTTTCTAAGTCTGTGTAAGTGCTTATGTATAAGTATATAATTGTATAAATATTTATAAATATATTTATATAATTACAATTTCATTTATACCTTGAGTCAAAGTTCTCTCTTTAGATTGGTGACTGAGTAATACCATTTTGGTGTTTTTTCATAGGCTCTCAAGTAACTAGCAGCTTCTGATTTATTGAGGAGGAAACGTGGTGTTCATGTTAATTCCTCAGTTGTATCTCTCAACTTGGATAATGTACTTGCTATCTGAGGAATAGAGCTCTATACTAGCAAAGGTGCAGTAGAGGGTTAAAAAACTGTTGAGTAGCCAAGGTCAGAAATGTAAAAATTCAGGGAGGCACAGGGTAAGAACTGAGGGTATGCCCAGCTTTGGTGCTGTGATGGCACCTATCCACTCTCTGCAGAGTCACAGCTAAAGCCCAAATCTGTCAAAAATGTGAAGTCAAGAATTTTCCCTGTGGGACTCTTTCATTCTTTTGCTTACTAACTTCTCTTTATAAAACATATCTCAAGAACCTGAGACATGTTCATTAATGATAGGATGTAGTTCTACCTTTTTGATGAAGTCAGCCGTGGCATATCCGTTTATGAGAAACCAAAGTGACTTTTTCAACATGGATTTTACTGTGAGATGACCCAAGTATGTATAAAATGATTTAAGTAAGCATATCAAAGACTTAGGGCATGAGATACTGATCCAACTTAGGTACAACGGGTGTGTTTAGAGTACAAGATGTAGAGGATTTTCTTTTATTGTGAGGCAGAAGTGTAATTATCCTGAGTTTGATACAGAGGCCCATGGGGAGAGTAAATGAGTATTGCTTCGCTCATGAACTTAATTCACTAAAGGAGTAAGCTTCCTCCAGTTTGTCTTATTTCCTCTGCTCTGTGGAGGAGAGATTTTATTGAATAGATTAAGTGAAGCTAGTAAGATTAGTTAAAAATAGTCGTTCCTTGTAGGTATTGGAAACAGCTTGAAAGAACAGGCGGGTTGGAAAAGGACAAGAGAGACTTTGAGAGGGACAAGAAACAAATACAGGCAGATGGAATGAAAACTAGTGGGGGAAGAAAGTGACAGGAAACACCTTTTGATTTTAATTTAGAAAGGAACCAGAGAGAGAGAACAGCCAAATGAGGGAAGAATGGGAAACTAATTTTGAGTAACTAGCATGTGCTAGGTACTTCCTGTGCATTTTCTCCTTTAATCTTCCTAAGAACTCTACAAAGTGTATATTGTCCCCATTTTGTAGATACAACACAATTGAAGTTTAGAGAATATGTTCAGGATGTCACAGCTAGTAATGGGCAAAATCAAAATTGGCATCCAGAGTCCATGCTTTTTTCACTCCCTTGCTGTTGTCTCCTACAACAGGGGAATCAGTTTACCCAAAAGGTTATCTTCCTGTTGTTTGGCTCTGTAAATTATCATTTGGTTTTGTTTCCTTAAAGCCTGTGGGATTTGCACTATGCCTATAAATTCTTACTTACACCACTGTTTTGAGGGACTGATGATTGCTTTTTAAAAAAATGATGCACTGATGAAAATGTGAAAGGAAAATATGTGGCATTATTTGCCAAGAATAAATGGAAAGGATAAAAAATAATTTTATCTTTTTTTAACCATTTTTGGGAAAAGATAGTTATCTTTTCTTTGTCCCACCCATACCAGATTATTGAACTCTCTGTGTATGTTTTTAAATCTCCTATAACATTCTACTTCCTTGACTCAAAGTCAACAAGTATTTACTGAGTCCTTAATCAAAGTTGGAAATATCTTGAAGTCTAATACCTGGTTCCTTCTGTTTTATCCAGTTGGAAAGATACACTACACATCAGATAATTGAAGAACATGTATAAATGCTTACCTTTCTGGTGCTGAACAATAATTACAATAAAAGTTTAGAAAGGGGAAAGACTTAGGCTTTCATTAGGAGAGTCCACAAAAATAAATAAAGAAATTAAATAAATAAATAAATAAATAAATAAAACCGAAAAGTGGCAAACACTATAGCTCAAAGTTTTTGACTCACCTGTATTCATTCTTTAGTTCCATCTTTTGTAATTACTAGACTTAGGGCATGACTTTTATCAGTAAGGTACACCCAGCACCCAAATAGGAAAGGATTATTGATCCTGGGACTAAAGATTTTAGCTAGCAAGGATCTCACTTGGACACTTAGGAAAATACCAGAGGGAGCCACTAGGAACTGGAAAGTGAAGGAAAGATTTCATTTCTCTCCCCAGGTACAAATCAAATGTATAAAGGGGCACTATGTGTAGGCATAAGTGCACTTGGGTAACAGCTCTGCTACTAACAGAATTGGAGTAGATCAACAGTTCTCAGTCTTTTCAAGTAAAAGGACTTAAAAATATTAAAATTCGGCAAGAGTGGGGAATTGTGGGGTTAAGCATTAATAACATTAAGTCCACAGACGAGGAAAAATGTAAATGTGCATGTGGAATTGCAGACCCTTTGCAAAAACTCTAGGAACCCACAGATTGTAGACCACCAAATTAGATTATCTTTGAAGTCCTTTCCACTCTAAAATTTTTTGCTTCTAATTTCTTTTCTTTATATTATCCCTAGGCTAATTAAAAATATTCTTGTTAATCACTTCCTTTGGTTTTTTTCTGTTTCCAAGTTTCATTTGCCCAGTAACTTAATCTAACCTCACTGTGATGACTAAAATCTCCAAAAGGAAAATATCATAATTCTAGATCTAGTAATGAGCTTTTAAACACAATTCATTAATTTTAAAAAACTTCATTCTGTGTTTCTAATCGGTGTTAAGTATGACTAAAATGTAACTAATGAGAACCAAATATTTCACTGACACCAGAGTTAAATTTATTTTACCTGTGTGCTTAAACAAAGCACTTTACTGGCTGAGGAGTTGTTAGGAAATTGATTTATGTAAGTTGTAGAATTCACACTTGGTTTTGGCAGAAACAATTTTTTCAAGATTCAGTTAGGCTGACTTTCAAAAATATTTATCTCACAGAGTATATCTCCATTATGTCATTCATGTTCTCTCTCTGGCCCTCTTTGAGTTAACTACTCAATAGTAAATCATAGGATGCTGGTTGATGAATAAGTGATGGCTTGTGTAAAACTAAATGAGAGTAGGAAGAACCAGCCCTACTGATGAGCATGGCAGTTGTCCAATATTACAAGCCTTGATGAAAAGGCTACTTAAAGACAGCTGTGTCCTATGAATATTCAACTTCATTGATTTGCGTTGCATAGCATATCAATTATTGTCTTGACTTGAAACTTAGTATTGCATTGTACACGGTATAGACTGGTGGCAAGAATGTTTTCGTACAGAAAATAACCAACAGAATATCATGGCACTATCTTGGTTCCTCCTATTCTATAGAAATTTAGTATTTTAGGGATGGTTATTTTAGTCTTTGAACACTACTAGAGAGACAGCTTAGAATCAAGAATATTTTTTTATAGAGATTATGACGACCTTGATAGTTTCCCCATGAAGTGAACTTGTGATTAAATTACTGGATGTGATGATGAGACTGTTAATTAGAAAATCGTTTCATCCTACATTCTCTTTTACTTTGCCATTCTCTATTCTCAATTTTTTTGGACATCCATTCACTGAAAATTAGTCATGATTTTTAATGAAATTAGCTATGTTTAAGAAATTCCATTTCTAAGTTTGAATAATACTTAAAATTTTTTTCATAAATTAAAATATAAGGGAACAATTTGAAACAATTGTTTTCATAGCTCATTTTCTCTCTCTACCTAAAATTCTCTTATTCCAAATATATAACGGCTAGCACCATGATACCCCTCCCCTTTCTTTGGCCTACGGAATGCTCTTGTACTGCTTAGAATCTCATTCTCCTAAACATGATCATTTTTGGTTGAAGCCTTTCTTTGCCATATGATCTCCTAGTAGAGCTTGGCAGTCCAATATGAACTACTTCAGTAAACCGACTGAACATTTCAGAAAAGTATTTTCAAGAGATGGCCAGGTTTACTTGGATTAGAGATAAAAATACCAATGGTAGTATTTTGCCCAAGAACAATCCCACATTAATCTATAAATATGGGGAAGTTGCCTTGTTGTACTTAATTCTTTGGCCACAAACAGCAAATTTTTGTTGTTTGCTTATTGGTATTTCTTGTATAGAGATCAAAATGCCCTGAGATTTTTATATCACTTACGGGGTCACTTAAGTTTTCAAATAGGAAGAATAGTGAAGCTACATGGGACTGAACATAAGAAAAATTTTATCTGTATCAAAACAAGTTATTAATCTAACTGGGGTACCATGAATCATTCATTTATAAGATGTGGTAAATAAAATGGGAAGCATTTCAAATCACTGGATAGTTCTGACCTGGAATTATTCTTTCTTAAAAATCTTTATTTGCTTTTTTCATAGACTCAGTAAGAGCATCTTAACTAATAAGGGAGAGATTTTGGTCTGGAGCTATTCCCTGCCATTCTGCTTTTTTTTCTTTTGTCAAGCTTGCTGGTTTTAGAAGAGTACATGTCACTAGATTTCTGGTTTCAAATTAATGACACTGGAATGCTGATGCTCAGTTGGGTATCTTACTGCTTTCAACAAAATGGTTTGATAGTATGTTCTCAGATTTCTGTGTTCTTAATAATGGAAAATATCAATACATTAAATGGTGTGATTCAAAATATCAAATAGGTTTTTTACCCTAATCATATGTTCTTAACAACTTTTTGTTGATTTATTGCCCTGTAAGTTAAACCTCACATGAGGTTACCATTGCCACCAGAAAATCCCCTTTTACCTGCTAATTAGAATGAAAGTAGTGTGTGACCTCCACTTTTTAGTTAATGAGTGTAGCAAGCTTGTACTAGGGGCTGTTTATCTTGCCCATTTTGGGATTGGGCCTTGTTACTTTCTAATGTTTGGCCCTTCAGTTTTGGAAAGGCTATTTAAAACTCTTGCTGGGAAACAGACAGTGAAGCTCTGATATAATCCTCTAGACTTAGATACAGAGAAATGAGTACCAGTTGATGCTAACATGATACTTAGACTTTGAGGGGCTTTCATCCAAGCTTTGGCATGAATCTTTAGATAGAATTTTTTCACTCCTTTAAAAATCTTTTCTAGAACGGTTTTCCTTTTGATTGTTAACAACTTCTAAGCATCTGGTGTCTTTTTTTTTTAACCCTTTAAGAAAAGTCCTTTTTTGAGTAGGTATTGATTGTTCCATGGATACTCTCAGGAGTGTTTGTAGGCTCTGCATGCTTTGTATGAGTTCAGTTTGAATAATGCGTTTTGAATCATCTGGGATGTCCCAATTCTGGCATGTCCTCACTAATTGTGTTTTTAAAACATTTTTCTTGTCATTTTCCAAACCTCACTTCCCATCTTATTCAGAGAGGTTAATCAAGGAATGAAATTTGTTTGGGGAATAGGGTTGGGGGTGGGTTGGGGACTCGAGTGAAGTCAGCTTGGGGTATTTGCTTTAAAGTGTTTCTCAAGCAGTTCCTAACAGTATTTAGAGATTCCCTGGGAATCCTTCATTCTGGACAAAGTGGCGGTCTTAGTGAGATTTGCGTTTTTAATGCAGGACAGGCTCGAAATTTAATGTGTAGTGTAACTTAGTTATTGAATCCAAGAAGATAATGGACAGAGACAGTGCTCCTATTGTAATGTTTCTGGCAAGTGCTCCCTAAAATGCACATACAGTTGTCAGTTTTCTGGGCTTTTAATCCCATGGTGCTAGGAGATAATTTGTTTCTGCAGCTCTTCTCAAAAGTGGGAAGAAGGGTTTGGGACCAGTGAGCAAGGGGCAACTGGATCATCCGCTAAATTTTTTTGTTCACAACACACTAGAGACCCTCCTGTATATCTAGTAAGTGATAATTAAGGTGCTAGGGAAAGCCTTAAATTTGAAGACACATGGAGGCCGTAGAAAATCTAAACTTGGAGGAGAAAAACATGCCATTAGGTAAAGCAGAGCTGTAACTGCTGGCTAAGACTCAATGGAACTTCCACTTGCTCTAAAACCAGGGAAATCTTAGATAACTGGGTGTGATATATCTATAGATACACATACTCTATAGGTAAATAATTTCTAAAAAGAGGGTCTTTCAGTTGGTGATCCTCTGGTTTTGGCTGTACCAAATTGTGAATATTCTTGCTGTGTTGTACCCAGTTGCTTTATATTGGTACTGCAACTTGAATGGGGGGTGGGGTGGGACATTTGGGGTGGGGGAGGGAGGGGAAGGGGGATAAGTCTTTTGAAGACATCAGCTCACTGTGCTGAGAGAGGGACCAAACTCAAGGAAACCTCTGATCTATAAATTCAACTGCTGCATTTTTTTATAAATACATGTAAATGTCCTGTTGTAATATTTGATCTTGGAAATAAAATCAAAAACTTTTAAGTATTAGTTTTTTTTGGGGGGGTATTGTTTTTGTCAGATAAGACTCCCTAGATACTATCTCAGTTAATATAATTCAGGTTTCAAGAGCTTGCCCTCATTCTCATGTTTGGGACACTGAAGTGTATTTATTAACATAGGTTAATTCATAGTTGCATTATCAAGGATAATGTTTGCTAGATTCTCTGATACTAGTAGTATGTTGAACATGGATGGCAATTGCTCTGTAAATGTTGGTTGCGTCATGAAATCACTGGGTGAGTTAGCTTTTTAGGAAAGTAGGATTCTATAACTCCTATTTGGGCAATTCCAGAATGTAGTCTTTCAGACCAGGAATAATGACTAAGGACCCAACTCTAATAAGTGAAGGAAAAAAGGAATTTTTAAATTAATGGGAGAAAAGCCAGGAGATAGATTATATTATGTTATAGAAATTGAGATCACTGCCTAGCTCACAGTAACCCCAGGAATCAGTTTGTGTTATTCCTCTTCCTCTTGTGGAACTATTCCTCATCCCCATGCTTCAGCAATGTATCCTGATGGGACTTGCCATATTCTTCCAAGACCTTGTCTCCCTGGCCACATAGACGGGCCAAGGGGTGGGCATAAATACTAAATTGGGCTGAGAGAGTCTCTTTCCCATTCTTCTAGCCACAGAATGCTTATCCTTAACCTTAACTAGCCTCACTGTGTGCCAAATAATAGAAATCGGGTGATGAGCAAAACATACACAGTCCTGTCCTCAGGGAACTTATTTTCAGTGAATGCAGACAATAAACACATGAAAAATATTGATTCGATTCAAAGACTGAAAAAAAATAGAAAAGCAGAGAATTCTTTATTTTTATTATGTGTTTAAAATTTGTTTATTAGAGTGGGGGGAGGAGAGGTAGACAGAGTCTTAAGCAGACTCTGTGGGGCACCTGGGTGGCTCAGCCGTTAAGCGGCTGCCTTCGGCTCAGGTCATGATCCCAGGGTCCTGGGATCGAGCCCCGCATCGGGCTCCCTGCTCGGCGGGAAGCCTGCTTCTCCCTCTCCCGCTCCCCCTGCTTGTGTTCCCTCTCTCGCTGTCTCTCTCTCTGTCAAATAAATAAAATCTTGAAAAAAAAAAAAAAGCTCTCTGTGCTGAACACGGAGCCCAACACGGGATCTCATGACCCTGAGATCGTGACCTGAGCCGAAACCAAGAGTTGGACACTTAACTGACTGTGCCACCCAGGCACCCCAAGAATTCTGCTTTAAATAAGATGTTGGGGAATGGGCGCCTGGGTGGCTCAGTTGGTTAAGCAACTGCCTTCGGCTCAGGTCATGATCCTGGAGTCCCAGGATCGAGTCCCACATCGGGCTCCCTGCTCAGCAGGGAGTCTGCTTCTCCCTCTGACCCTCCCCCCTCTCATGCTCTCTCTCTCTCTCTCATTCTCGCTCTCAAACAAGTAAATAAAATCTTTAAAAAAAAAAAAAAAAAGATGTTGGGGAGTTAACATTTAGGCTGAGACCTGAAGGACGCAAAGAAGGTGGCCATGCTAAGAGTTGGAAGAAAACTTCCAAGCAGGGCAACAACTGCAGAGGCTGGGGAGCAGCAAAGTTTTTGATGGATCTGAGGTGTTTCGAGAAGGCAGATGGGCCTGGCGTGTGGTGAGCAAAGGGAGTGGCATAAAGTGCGTAAAAGCCAGATCATAGAAGGCCTTACTCGGCCCTGGTAAGGAGCTCAGATCATGTTTCAAGTGTAATGAGAAGCCATTATTAAGTGGACAGTGAATTGGAGGAGAGCAAGAGTAGAGACGCTTGCAATGATCAAACTGTAAAACAGAGGTCACCTGGGCCAGAGAGTGGCAGAACAACTGGGAAGTAGGGTATAGAGTAGAGATGCACTGTGAAGGTAGAAATGGAGAGACTTAAATGCGGGGGAATGAAGGAAAGCAAAATCAAGAATGACTCGTTTCCGGCGGTGGGTAGGTAGCCAAGTCATTACTGAGGCGGGAAGATGTGATCAGGTAGGATTGGTGGAGAAGAAATCATTTTGGATGTGTTCATCGTGAAACTTCCAAGGGTAGGAGTAGTATAGGACATGTAAGTATGAAGCTTGGAGGAGAGGTAGACTGGAATTAGAGATTTGAAAAATCATCAGCGTTACAGACGGAGTTTAGTTCCATGAGAGAGAATGAGGTCACCTAAGGAGAAAGTTAAAGAGGGTCCAGAACCTAGGTGTGGAGATCACCAACAGAAAGAGGCCCAGTCAAGGAGGTGCAGTCAGTGAGGGAGGAGAAACACTAGAGTGGGGGGTTAAGGGAGCCAAGAGCAAGAATTTCAAAAAGGATCTAGTGGCCAGCTATGCCTAATTCTGTCTTGGGGTCAAGTAAGAAGGACAGTGAAGTGTTTATTAGATGCAAAAAGTCGTTGGAGACCAAGATCCATCTCAGTGTGCTGTTGGAAACAGAAGCCTAATTGGAGTGGCTTGAAGTTTGTAATATTTTTATACTAATACAGAAAAAACAGTACTTCCTCTTCAGTGGACTAGTGTAAATGGCAATTCTTTCAACATCTCCTATCTTCCTTTTTTTCTCCCTCCAATTAAGGGAACGTGCTCTCTTGTTTGGTCAGCCGTAAGCTGAAGTTGGAGCCCACCCACAGGAAGCTGATAGTTTGTCACTCATATTTGGGGAACACTGGCCTGATGGTCATCATCTTTTCCCCTTCCCTTCTACAAGTGAAGTGTTCTCAGCTTCCCCTATTCCTTGCTCAGATCCCACCTCCAGACCCCACAGTATCCCTTAGAATGGAACCTCTGTCTATCCTGTTCTTGTGAGCCTTTCAGTCTTGGTTAATGGTATTAGGCAAATTCTTTTCCTAATCTGTGCCCTTCGTAGACTCCCATTTGCCTCTCCCTAGAGCTATCACCACCAACGTGGTGACTAGTAGCCGGGTCTCCAGTGGGGCCAAGTTTCTTGTCTGTCTGTTTTTTAAGTAGGTTCCACACCCAGTGTGGAGCCCAACATGCAACTTGAACTCACGACCCTGAGATCAAGACCTGAGCTGAGATTAAGAGTCAGTTGCCTAACCGGCTGAGCCACTCAGGCGCCCCCAGTCAAGCCAAATTCTAAGATTATTGACACATCTGTAAAAACGTAATGTTTAGTTCTACCGTGGCATTCGTCCGGCCTCTGCTACCATAGAGGCGTAACCCAGGGAAGTGAAGAACTTCAACTAAAGCTGGCCTTACTTAGTAAAACTGCTTATTGCAAGTACATAGTTTCTAAAAGAAGTATCTTGTTTGTAGGGCTAACCGTTGAATTAACTGTCACACATTTACCCTAAGGAACAAAAACCAACAGCTGCTATCACAAAGCCCCAAAGAAGTTTGGTCCTTTAAGGGGTTGAAGCCCAGTTCCACTGCTTCCCCTTGTCTCACAAACACCATTTTGATGATAGCCATTTGAAGAGTGTCTGCTGTTGGATAAGCCATTGAGTTGGGAACAGAGATACCTTCTAAAAATCTGAGTGATATCTGGCAGCCAGCCATCAGATTATTCTGATTACCTAAGTACGAGATGTTCTCTTCTTTTTTTTGAAGATTTTTTTTTTTTTAATTTATTTGACAGAGAGAGACACAGGGAGAGAGGGAACACACGCAGGGGGAGGGAGAGAGGGAGCACACGCAGGGGGAGTGGGAGAGGGAGAAGCAGGCTTCCCCCTGAGCAGGGAGCCGGACGTGGGGCTCGATCCCAGGACCCTGGGATCATGACCCGAGCCAAAGGCAGATGCTTAATGACTGAGCCACCCAGGCACCCCTAAGTATGAGATGTTCTAACAGATGCTGCATGTAAAATCCTTTTGCTAAGCTGAGATCCACAAGCAGCAGGAGAGGACTAACCCATTCTAGGCATCTCACATCTTATTTAATTTTCAAAATAAACTTACAAGGTTGGCATCATTTTATAAATGAAAAACTGAGGTCCAGGTTATTACCAGGGCTCAGTGAACTACCCAAGTTCACATAGCTGATAGGTATTTGTAGCAGGAATTGAGACTCAGGTCCCTCAGGTGCCAAAGCACCGCAGTACTGCCTCCAAGAAGAAACGCCTTGAGAGTTGGAATCTGGGTTGGGGAAAAAAATACCTCAAGCACCAATGTGTGGGACTGTGGAGAGTATACAGACAACAGGATCATTTCCCCAACCTCATTCACTATTACTCTGAGCAAATCAAATTCTTCTGCACTATAATCTCTTTATCTGCATAATAAAGCTAACCTACCATTTATTTTACTTGCTGTAAGTCCGTTGTAAGGATCTAATGAGATAGTTTGTAAATGTGTTTTAGAAGGTGAATAAATGTTTCTTCTTACTATAAAGCTTTGTGAGTACTCAGCCTAGTATCTTTTATCAAAATTCACAAGAAAGACACAAGAATTCATTTAGGCTCTAAATGATTCCCTTTTGCAATGAAAATGAAAATGGGATTCTATTTAATGAACTTTCCAATAGTTGTTTACTAGCTTTTGCTTCAGGCATATAGACATCTGCATACATAGAAAGCAGCTCATACGTAGTTTAAAAATGTGATAGCCAGTTATAATCATCCCTTCTCATATATGTGCATCGGAGGCTTTCTCAGTATTGCTTGTTTTCATCGTTAGAAGTAACATCTCTGTGCACAGAGACTATGTGTGTTACTTCATCCAGTGCATGAATTAATTCATTAGCCAAGTGACTCCTGAACTCCTACCATGCTCTAAGCTCCGTGGTCGGTTCTGGGTATACAGAGCAGAGCAAGATACAGCCTCAGCCATCAAGGATCTCACAGTTGTGGGAGAAGAGGCACATAAACAGCACGGGTAAATCAAATGCAGTGGGAAGTAGGCAAAGATTTTTTAAACAGGATACAAAAAAAAAAAAGTGACCATAAAAGGAAAAGATTGGTAAATGGAACTTAATTAAAATCAAGAACTTCTTTTCATCAAAACACATTGTCACTAAGAACGTGGAAAAGCAAACCACGGCAGGAGAAAACATTCATAATACATATATCTGACAAAGGTCTCATGTATGGAATTATAAAGAACTCCCACAAACCAGTAAGGAAAAGACAAAGAACCAATAAAAACTGTGCAAATGACTTGAGCAGGCACGTCTCAAAAAAAAAAGGTTCTCCAGGGCGCCTGGGTGGCTCAGTTGGTTGGGCGACTGCCTTCAGCTCAGGTCATGATCCTGGAGTCCCGGGATCGAGTCCCACATCGGGCTCCCTGCTCAGCGGGGAGTCTGCTTCTCCCTCTGACCCTCTTCCCTCTCGTGCTCTCTATCACTCATTCTCTCTCTCTCAAATAAATAAATAAAATCTTTAAAAAAAAAAAAAGTTCTCCAAACGGCTGGGTAAAGTGCTTACTCATCAAGAAAATGAAAACAAAAACCACAATGAGATACTACTAAACCACTGGAATACCATCACTAGGTTTTATAATTAAGATTTGTGGGGGCACCTGGCTGGCTCAGTTGGTGGTACGAGCGACTCTGGATCTCAGGGTTGTAGTTTGAGGTCCACATCGGGTGTAGAGATTACTCAAAAATAAAAAAAAAAACTTTAAAAAAATAAGATTTATGTGTTTTACTGTGTAGATATAATACCTACATTTTAAAAAACAATAATGAAGTACACTGAGAATCTGGAGAAAGAAGTGCCTAACTCTGAGTGAAGCAATCAGGGAAGGCTTCCCCGGGGGGTGTTTGAACTGGATCTTGAATAAGAGCTTTTTCGAAGCGGGTCAGAGCTCTCCCGTACAGAGAGCACCACGAAACGCTCAGCACTCCGGTGTGCAAGACGATGGTGACCTGGGGCCTGAACAAAAAAGTGAGAACGCTAGTGGACGAACCAAGCTACACATCCAGTCATCTAAGAGCAAAGGCAGGAGGGCGATGAGGAAAAAATGGCGGCTGCTCTCCTCAGTGCTGGTTTTCCAAAGAGCCCCAATTCTGCAATGAGTGGAACAGATGTGTGTGAAAAAGGTGTTGCCGCTTTGGGAGAGAAGGGAGGATAAGGTATTTCTCATGGGCACTTGTCTGACTCACTGAGACATTTTAGCTCACGAGGCCATGCCTCCTGGTTCCTTCCTTAGGGTCACATGAAAATGAGCAGCGGGTGAGTCACCCCCGAGGAGAAAAGCTCCCCCGATGGAGGCCTGTGGGCAGTGGCGTGGGGGCGCACACACCGTCGCGCGCGCGCTCGCCCGGCTGGCCTCCGCATCCCTCCAGAGCCTCCCTGCCCTCTTGGAGAGTGCGGCCCCGGGGGGCCTCCGGCGGGCTTTGCGGGAGTCCCAGCGGGGCCGCGGGAGCTCGGGCCTGCTCTCCACACTAAGACATTAGCAATTGCAGCAGGAAGTTCTCCATTGGGAGGAGTTGCAGGAGGTGAGTGTGGACTCCGGGATTAGGGGAGCAAAGATCACTAGAGGCTGCGGGCGGGGGGGGGGGGGGGGGGGGGGGGGGGGGGGGGGTTGCTGGGGACCTATGAGGAGAGCATAGGAGCATACCACCAATCCAAAGGCCTGCTCAGTGCTGTGTCTGGCACCAGTCTCTTTACCACAAGACAAATGGACAACGCTAGGCTAATCAAGTTTTTGTTTTGAAAAACTGAGTTCGTTAAGTTGTAAAACTGTTTTTAAGAAGGTATGATAAAAATAAAAATTAAGGATAGTCATTTTAGGAAGGAATCCAGGAAAAGAGTAGGGTTGGTAGGCACATGCGGAGCTTCAATCATATTAGTGGTAACGACCTGTTTTGTAAGCTGGTCGCATTTACATGGGTGTTGTTTAATTTTTCATAGGGCTTATAAGTACAAATACATACACTATGTTTAATTCTTCAAACTCTGAAATATTTTATTACATACATTTGGATGTAGATGTGTAAAAGAGATGGGGGCTCTGGTTCACACATATTTTCTGATTATGTGCAAAGTAATGTGTTGGGAGGGGAGTGTCAAGAGTCTTAGGTCAGACTGACCTGAATCGCAAAGCAGCAACAATCAACTTCTTGGGGATGTCAAGGCACTGATTTTTTTCAGGTCCATACTGACACAAGTCTACCCAAATATCACCAATCCTATTGTAATTCATGTTAAGAAAAATGACAAGAAAATAAATAAATATATAAATAAATAAAAAATAAATAAAATAAATAAAATAAATAAAAAATTTTTAAAAAGAATATTTAAAGAAAAATGACAAGAAGTTCATGTATCAGTGAAAATGTAAAAAGGAGAAATGGCTATAAGTAAAGTTGTGGAGGAGGCATTTTACAACTTTCTAGATGAGACATTTAATTTTGCAGTCCATTTCATTGATGTATAATTAAAACACGATAAAACTGACCAATTTTCAGAGCCCAGTTTGATGAGTTTTGTCAATACATTTAGTTGTGTATTCACTACCAGAATCTAGATACAGAACACATCTCCATCACCTCCACAAGTTTCCTAATGCCCTTGTATTAATCCCCCTCTCCCATTCCCCAGCCCTGGTAGCCACTGATCTGCTTCCTCTCACAAGGTTTGCCTTTTCTAGAATTTCATATAAACAGAATCATACAGTGAGTAGTCTGTATGATTGTTTCTGTAGTGGTTTGTCTCTGGCTTCTGTCACTTAGCATAACGCTTTTGAGAGTCATCCATATGGTTGCATGTATTGGTAGTTTAGTTTGTTTTGTTGCCTTATGGAGGTACTCACTGGCATGGATATGCCACAATTTATTTTTTCACTTATTGATGAACATTTATTTCTCATTTTTTTTAAGATTTATTTATTTATTTTGAGAGAGTGAGAATGAGAGAGAGAGAGAGTACATGAGAGGGGGGAGGGTTAGAGGGAGAAGCAGGCCCCTCGCTGAGCAGGGAGCCCAATGTGGGACTTGATCCCGGGACTCCAGGATCATGACCTGAGCCGAAGGCAGTCGCTTAACTGACTGAGCCACCCAGGTGCCCTATTTCTCATTTTTTAACTGATTTTTATTATCATGGTAAAATGTATATATCATAAAATTTGTTATTTTAACCATTTTAAAGCGTACAGTGTAGTGGCATTAATTGCACTCAAAATGTTGTGTAACCATCACCACTATATATTCCTAAAATTCTTTCATCACCCCAAACAGAAACTCTGTAACCATTAAACAATAACTCCCCATTCCTCCACTCCCGGTCCCTGGTGACCCCTAATCTACTTTCTGTCTCTATGAATGTGCCTACTCTGGATATTTCATATAAGTGAAATCACACAGTATTTGTCCTTCAGTGTCTGGCTTATTTCATTTAGCATAAGGTTTTCAGGTTTCACCCATGTTGTAGCATGTTTCAGAACTTCTTCATTTTTATGGCTGAATAATATTCCGTTGTGTGCATATGCCACATTTTGTTTATCTATTTATCTTTTGGTGGGCACTTAGGTTGTTCCCATATTTCTAATTTGTAGTTACTATGAATAAAGCTGCTATGTAAGTCTTAATCTTTGTGTGGACGTGTGCTTTCATTTCTCTTGGATAAATACGTAGAAGTGGAATTACCTGATCATTTGGTAAGTAAATGCTTAACTTTATAAGAAACTGCTAAGCTAATTTACAAAGTGGCTTTTAACATTTGTATTCTCATTAGCTACCTATGAGAGTTCCCGTTGCACCACGTCTTCACCAACACTTGGTAGAGTCCAACTTTTGAATTGAAACAATTCTGGTGGGTGTGTAGTAGGATCTTATTTTAGTTTTAATTTGTGTTTCCTTATGTAAATTATGTTGAGCATCTTTTCCTATTCTTAGCTATCATCCATATATCTTCTTTTGTGAGATGAAATGAGGTGTCTGTTTAAATCTTTTTCCCATTTTTAAAATCAAGCTGTTTGTCTCATTAATTATAGAGTTTTAAGAGTTCTTCATATAGTCTAGTTACAAGTCTGTTATCAGACCTGTATGTATTCGCATTCACATACATATTTGCAAAATTTATGTTGTGAATATTTTCTCAGTCTGTGGTTTCCTTCTTCATTTTTTTCATGGTGTCTTTTTTTTTTTTTGTCTTAAGAGAGGGAGAGACAGAGAGAGAGAATCTTTTTTTTTTTTTTTTTTAAACATTTACATCTTTTAGAGAGAGAGAATCTTAAGCAGGCTCCATACCCAGCTTGGAGTCGGATGTGGGGCTTGATCCCACAACCCTGAGATCATGACTTGAGCCAAAATCAATAGTTGGACACTTAACTGACTGAGCCACACAGACCCCCCCCCCCCGCCACGGTATCTTTTGAAGAGCAAATTAATTTTGAAGTAGTTTATCATTTTTATGGGTTGTACCTTTTGTCTTTTATCAAATAAATCGCTAACTCAAGATCCCAGGGGCACCTGGCTGGCTCAGTCTGTGGAGCATGTGACTCTTGATCTCGGGGTTGTGGGCTCGAGCCCCACATTAGATGTAGAGATTACTTAAAAATAAAATCTTAAAAAAAAAAAAAGATCCCAGTGTTTTTTCCTTTGCTTTCTTCTAGAAATTTAGTAAGTTTAGACCTATGGTTCATTTCTAACTAATTATTGAATATGGTTTGCAGTAATAGTCATGGTATATATTTTTTTGTTTTGCATATAGACTGTTCCAGCACTGTTTGAGATTATCCTTTTCCCATTGAAATGCTATCTTTTTAAAAAATCATTTGCTAATATGTATATGTCTATTTCTGATTTCTTTAGTCTGTTCTAGTGGTCTGTATGTCTTTATACACCAGCACTTTACTTTTTGTAACCTTACTATAACTTTATAATGTCTTGAAATCACATGGTGTAAGTCTTCCAACTTTGTTCTTTTTCAAAAGTATTTTAGCTAATCTAGGACTTTTGCATTTCCATATAAATTTAGATTCAGCTTGTTAATTTCTATGACAAAACACTGCTAGGATTTTGACTGAGGTTGTATTGAATGCACACATCAATTTAGAGAGAATTGACATGTTAATGATAGTGAATCCTTTGATCCACAAATGTGGTATATCTCTCCATTTATTTAGGTCTTTAATTTTCCTCAGCAATATTTTGTTATTTTTACTGTACCAAAGTCTTGCACATATTTTAAATTTATCCATAAGTATTTTCTATTTTTATGCTATTTATTGTTTTTTATTTTTTAAAGATTTTATTTTTTTATTTTAGAGAGAGAGAGAGAACACAAGAGGGATGAGGGGCAGAGGGAGAAGCAGACTCCCCACTGAGCAGGGAGCCCGATGAGGGGCTCAATCCCAGGACTCGAGGATCATGACCAGAGCTGAAGGCAGATGCTTAACTGACTGAGCCACCCAGGTGCCCCTAAATATTGTTTTTTTAATTTTTACAATTTATCATTGCTTGTATACAGAAATACAATAGAATCTTTGTATATTAATTTTTTATTCTGTAACTTGCTAAACTCACTTAGTAGTTCTAGTAACTTTTTGATAGATTCCTTTGGTTTTTCTACATAGATAATCATGTTACCTTACTTCTTTCTTTCCTCTCTGTATGGCTTTTGCTTCTTTTTATTTTCTTATTGCACTGGATAGGATTTCCTGTACTATTGAATGGAAGTGGTGACAGTGGACATCTCTAAAATGACATCTTTTAAAGAGACAGAATGACACCTTTAAACATTTTTTCCTGTCCCAAATAGAAATAATCACTGGCTGTATGGAGGTACAAGCAAACTATGATGGGATGAGTTGGGGTTGGCAGAAAATGGAGCAATTAAATCCTATCCATTGGGGACTGTTTATAGAAGGCAAAATTTTTAAGCAAGTTCTTTGGCTCTTTTTGATCTGACCCAGGGAGGTGACATTATCTGTAGTCTGTTTCTCCCACCCTACCCTTGCTATGGGTGTACCCCTTCCTGATGCTTCCAGCCAACAGAGCTACCATGACTCTCCATCCATTGGTTCCAGGATGCTATCCTCTCCTGATGTGATGGCATGCTCACGGACCTGCTCCCGCATCCTGGGGCTGAGCCTCGGGACTACCGCCCTGTTTGCTGCTGGAGCTAACTTGGTGCTCCTCTTTCCTAACTGGGATGTGACCTACCTGTTGAGGGGCCTCATTGGCAGGCATGCCATGCTGGGCTCTGGGCTCTGGGGAGGAGGCCTCATGGTAAGTGTTTGGAGTTTCTTGGGTGTGAATTCCCCAAACACCCCTCAGGGTGGAGCAGGGACGTGGCAGGGGAGTAGTGTTTTGGTTCTTTGCAAGAATGCTTGATCTTGGGGGTCCCTGGCTGGTTCAATGGGTAGATCATGTGACTCTTGATCTCAGGGTTGTGAGTTTGAGCCCCACATTGGGCATAGAGATTACTTAAAAATAAGATCTTAAAAAAAAAAAAAAGAATGCTTGATCTAGCAAGCTGGTCTTGGGTCTATAGCAATTCCAAGGAATAGGAGACTCTAGGAAGACTTGTCAAGTCTTGTTGCTGAACTTTGGCTTAGGACTAGAAGGCTGGGTAAAAACATTGCCATCCAGAGAGTCAGATCAGGCTAGTCATCCAATTGGGTCTTGACAGTCAAAGCGAAACCCTCTGGGAAAGAAAGGACTATCAAATTCATGTGCAGTGCCCCAACGGATCTATTTCAAAGGCACAAGTGGCAGCTAGAAATGTCAATTACCCAATCTCTTCTTATCATTCTTCTCCCCTCTCCCAGGTACTCACTGCAGCTATCCTCATCTCCTTGATGGGCTGGAGATATGGCTGCTTCAGTAAGAGTGGGCCCTGCCGAAGTGTAAGCACCAGATTCTACTCTTCTAATACCTAGAATGTCCCCACATCCTATTACTCTATAGGCAGACTGGTAAAGAGGCAATTTTAGTCTTGGGGCTTGAAGTCAGGTCCTGACTGTACCCTTCATAACCCTAAGCTGTTGGGCAAGTTCCTTAACCTTTCTGAGCTCAGGTCCTCATCTATAAAATGGGAGTGAACAGGATCAAGTTAAGGGAGCAAGTGCTTAATGAGCCAGAAATGTCTATAAACATGTGAGGAACTGCTACTATTTTAACCTACTGAACAATATGAACATAAGTTAAATGCACTGCAGTCATATGTCATTGATAGAAAATTTCCTGGGGTGCCTGGCTGGCTCAGTGGGTAGAGTGTGCTATCAATCTCCAGGTCGTGAGTTCAAGCCCCATGTTGGGTGTGGAGTCTGCTTAAAAAAAAAAAGAAAGAAAGAAATTTCCTGGCTATTTTAATTTTTCTTAGAGTTGGAAGGTTTTCCAGAAATCATCTAATGACTAGATTCTAGTCTAACCCCTCCATTTTACAGAAAATGAAACTGGGACCCAGAGTAAATCTGCACGTACAACTACAGTGGCATTCATATATAGCTGAAAAATCTCCGTACATAGGTAGTATAAGATTTATTGCTTATTCAGTCTCAGACACATGAATTTGTGGCCTCCTTACAGTAACTCGAGCCTACTTTGATATCTGCCGCTCACATATTGGGATCCCCACTGATTCACAGTTATATGTTAAAGAATTAAATATAAACACCCACACATTTCATTCACTATCTGTTCTCAGTCTCATCTGGTTTTCCCCTAGGCGAGTGAGTTGTTCTCAGACTTGTGTGTGCATCAGAATCCCTTCAGGGTTTGTTAAAACATATTGCTGGCTCCACCCCCAGATTTTCTTTCTTTCTTCCTTTTTTTTTTTTTTGAAGAGATATTGTCTGAGGAAAGGAGAAGGTAGGAGAGACAGGAGAGTTGACTTTATTTATTTATTGTTTTTAGAGGTGGGGGAGGAGGAGAGAGACAGGGAAAGAGAGAATCTTAAGCAGGCTCCACGCCCAGCGCAGAGTCTGATGCAGGGCTTGATCTCATGAACCTGAGATCATAACCTGAGCTGAAATCAAGAGTCAGATGCTTAACCGACTGAGCCACCCAGGAGCTCCAGCCCCAGCTTTTCTGGTTCAGAAGGTGGGGTGAAGCGGGAAGTTGTGCATTTATAACAAGTTTTCAGGTGATGTGATGCTGCCAGGGCCGGGACCCCATTTCGAGCATTTCCCTGGCCCCTCCGCAGTTCCCAACCAGCGTGACATTGTGGGAAAAGGACTCCATGATTCTACAAAAAAACTATATCTATATTTTATTTAAATTTTTAAAATATGTACTCTTTCGAAGGGAGAAAACGATCTAGTATTCTGAGAAAGAAGCCAATTTAAAAGCAAGCTAGACTCCTGCCAAGGAAATGAACTCATTGTTATCTTTGGGGAGGGAAGTGAGTGGTGCACAGACTAAGCGCAATGACAGAACAGGAGTCCCTTCTGAGCTGACTGCAATTTCTGTCTCAGTCTCCCTCCCTCCCTTCTTTTCTACCTCCTTCCCTCTTTCCTCCCTTCTTTCCTTTCATGTTTGATTTGAGAAAGAGAGGAATCAGGGGTAGGAGCTTGGAACTTTTGGGAATACAGCTTTCCCTTAAAAGAGTCAGAAATGAGCGTGCGGGGGACACCTGGCTGGCTCAGTCGGTTAAGCATCTGCCTTTGGCTCAGGTCATGATCCCGGGGTCCTGGGATTGAGCCCCGCATTGGGCTCCCTGCTCTGAGGGAAGCCTGCTTCTCCCTCTCCCACTCCCCCTGCTTGTGTTCCCTCTCTTGCTGTGTCTCTCTCTGTCAAATAAATAAATAAAATCTTTAAAAAAATTTAAAAAAATAGTAAAAAAGAAAAGGGCATGTGATGACCATCAAACCCTTCTCCCCAGAGGCTGTTTAAACTTTTTTTTAAAGATTTATTTATTAGAGAGAGAGAGAGAGAGCACGCGCGCATGCACAGGTGCGAGTGGGGGGGGTGAGGGGCGGAGGGAGAGGGAGAATATTAAGCAGACTCCATGCTTAGTGTGGAGCCCGACACAGGGCTCGATCTCACAACACTGAGATCATGACCTGAGCCAAAATCAAGAGTCAGGAACCGACTGAGCCACCCAGTGGCCCGAGTGTAGAAGTTTTTGATGCCAACCTGTTGAGAAGCTCTGGAGGGAGAGCCTACTGGGTCAGGGAGACCCAGGTCCAAGTGCCACTGCTTCTCCCTTCTCATGCGTTCTCTCCCACCCCTTCCTGGCTCTACCCACTGACCCCTCATCAGCCACCCTGCCTTGGTTATGCTTTAATGGAGGTGCCAGGGGCAGCATTATCCCCCTGTGACATGATGGGGAAGAGCCTGAGTGCCAGAGAAGTTAGGCTTGTCCAGATCACCCCATCACCTGGTCAGGACCCCGTCTCACCTCATGGCCTCTTCCCTCCCTCTACAGATGCTCACTGCTCTGCTGTCCAGTAGCCTGGCTTTTCTTGGAGCCTTGATTTGCTTTATCACTTCTGGAGTAGCCCTGAAAGATGGTCCATTTTGCATGTTTGATGTCTCATCCTTCAATCAGACGCAAGCTTGGAAATATGGTTACCCATTCCAAGACCTGCATAACAGGTAAATGGACGGAGACTTGGATTTTCAGTCTTTTCAGAGAGACAAAGACAGACAGAAAGACACACAAATGGACTACAAACTCCTCTTGGTCACACATTCTAGCATCTCCCTTCTTTGATGCTTGGCATTTTGCAGATGCAGCAACAACAGTCACCCTCAAGAGTCTAGACCTATGACCTTGGCTGGGGGGAGGCCTCAGGTTTCTACTGAGGTTGTTTACTTGGCTTTTCTTATTTATTCCTCAACCCCCGGTCTCCCCCCCCCCCACCTTTTTTTTCTTTTGGGATAGGAATTATTTGTATGACCATTCCCTCTGGAACTCTGTCTGCCTGGAGCCTTCTAAAGCTGTCATTTGGCACGTGGCCTTCTTCTCCATCCTTCTGTGCATCAGCCTCCTCCAGATTCTCCTGGTGGTCATTCATTTCATCAACAGCTTCCTGGGCCTTTTCTGCAGCCTCTGCGAGAAGCGATAGGGAATGCCCTTTCATGCATGAGAGTTTTCCTCAGAAGCTGCCTTGAATCCCTTCTGCAGGATGGATTATAACCGAACTTTCCTTTTAGGTATTCCTGTAGTGATAATAACGGTAATGATTCCTTGCACATGTATTGAATGATATATGCATTTGAAATCACATTGTAACCTGCAAGATGATATGTTAGTAGAAGGAATAATTAAGTCATTATTATTGTGCAGGAACTTACAGTTCATAAAATGTCCTCCAGCCATGGTCTCATTTCAGCCTCTCAACAACTCCATAAAACTGGCCACATGTCACAGATATAGAAGTTGAAGCTCCTAGAGCATAACGGACTTGCTGCCTAAAAGCACTCAACTGGGTTCAGGCAAAGTCAGCACCTGAGCTCCAATCTTCTAAATTCAAGTTCACCAGTTGTTATGGATTGAATTGTGGGTCCTCAAAACTCATAGGTTGAAGCCCTAACCCCCAATGTGACTGTATGTGTAGATAGAACCCTTAGGGAAGTAGTTAAGGTTAAATGAGGTCATAAAGATAGGACCCTAATCCAGTAAGACTGGCATCCTTATAAAACGAGGATGAGACACCAGATCTCTCTCTCCACACAAGCACAGAAGAGGCCATGTGAGGACACAGCCAGAAGGTAGCCACCTGCAAGCTAAGGAGGGGGCCCTCAATAGAAACCAACCTTGTTGGTACATTCATGTTGGGACTTCCGGCCTCCAGAAAATAAATGTCTGTGGTTTGAGCCACTCAGTCTGTCGTATTTTGTTAGGGCAGCCTGCGCTGATTAATTCACAGTATTCTTTTCTTTAGTGTTCAGTGCGGTTCAATAAGTGCTATACACTGGAGTGTGGCTGACACTGCTGTGTGTGCAGTGGATCCAAAGATTACCAGGACATGGTCCTTGACCTTGGACCCTGCCTTGTCCTTGAAGAGCTCATGATCAGGTTAGGGGAACAAACACATCTACGAATAATTTCAATGTCCTATGGTAAGGGCCATGTTAGAGGTCAACAGGACACAGAGAGAGTTCAGAGGATCAGTGAACCTCCAAGGAGGGGGTCTGTGAGAGATCAAGGAAGGCACCCCTTGCGTCTGAGCTGATTCTTGAAATAGTTAGCCCAGCAAAGAGGGGAGGAAGGGATTCTCCAGCAGAGGAAACAGCACATCCCAAGGCATGGAGGGGAGACACAGGATGGAGAACTGTGGTGCCACAGCGGCTTCTCACATGGTACGTGGAGAGCAGAGCACCTCCCTCTCTCCCACTTCAGGATCTCGGTCAGGAGGTAGTGCTGGATGGTGAGCAGAGTCAGGAGTGGAGTAAAGGAGATCCGGGTGGGAAAGTTTGATGGGCAGGGAACAGGATGAAGCAGGCAGGAGCAGCCTGGGAAGAAACAGGGAGACGGGTACTGGCGAGAGAAGAGGTAGTGGCCAAGTGCAGGGAATGAATTAGAGAACCTGGGGCTCTGGAGCCACAGAGGGGACAAAGCCAGGCAGGGAGTGTGTGGGCCCAGGTGCTGCTGTATCCCCTCCATGGTCCCCTGGACCCCAGCACTGTCCCAGGTCAGGGAAGAGCCGTCGAAGCACCAGATGCCTCCAGAATACAGAAGTCCTCTGTTACCAGGGGAAGGGTGGGGGGCAAGGGAGAGGAAAACAGGGGTGGGGAGGGGAATGGGTGAAGAGGGAGCTCTGCGTTCATTCCACCGTGGGCTCCATAGTCCTACACCTGGTTGTTGGCTGCCCTCTATGCGATCAGAGGACACTGCATCCCCTTCCTTCTCCCTACATCCCAGGGCCACCTCACACTCAGAATGGGCTTTCACCGTGGTTTCTTCTCCTCAAATGAAAGCTACATCTGGCTCTGGGCTTGGCTTCCAACCAGGTTTTGGGCAGAGGGGCTTCTCTTAATCTGTTCATCAGACAGTGTTAACATTTTGTTAAGAAAAAAAGTTGTCTGTCCCTTACCTTGTGTATGCCTTCTTGAATATCATCATGGAATGAAGAGGACGTTGCATTGTTTACGATCCTGCTCAGAGAAAAGTAAGCCCATCTTGGGAATAGGTTGTCCTTCAGCTTTCTGTTATAGCAATTGGCACTCTAATTTAGCCCATTGCTCCCCAGCCAAATCTGTTCACTCTTTAGGGCAAGGCCTGGGTTTTATTCACTTTTGTATCTCCAGCCCCTAGCACAGATGGAATAATAAAATGTTTATTGAATTAAATTACACATCTAATCTTCTGTGTTTTTAGTTGGACCGTAGTAGATAGGATGAGAGAAATATAACTGAAGAAATCATAAAAGGGGTGAGAAAGTCTGCATATTACGAGTATGATTTCTTAAGCCTGGTGAAACAGCAAGAAGAAAACACTATCTGCCTCTAGGAGACACTGGATTTCTGTGCCAGGCTAGTCTGTGGATACACGACCCCAGCCAAAGATGGGGCTGGTGCTGCTGAACCAAGGGGCAGCTAAACAGGGCCTGGTTGAGGCAGCACTGAGCTGATGCTGGGTGCACACCTAGCCCCATGGCCCTAGCACAGACCTCTGTCCGCTGGCCAGTGCCAGGAGGAAGGTTCAGCAACCCAGCCAGATCACGAAAGGTCCTATTGCAGTGAATGCTGGGGAGATGGTCATAAAGAACCACCGAAAGATTTCAAGCAGAGCAGTGACAAAGGAAAGCCATTCTGGAGACAAAGAGAAGGGCAGGCTGGGAAGGTGAAGTTCCTGGGAGTTTACTGGCATCAGGGAGACCAATCTAGGCTATATTACCAAAAAACACATTGTAAGCCAAAACCTGGAATAGTAAAATTAGTCTCTACTGGAACTTGCAAAGGTATACTTTTATAGAAACTACTCCCTTTCCATCTTAGAGGAGGAAGTTTGGCAATTTGTTAACCCAACCAATAGGAAGCCTGGATGGATATTGGGGGAATTTCTTATTTTATTTTTTTAAGATCCTATTTATTTATTTGAGAGAGAGAGAGAGAGAGAGATAGAGCACGAGTGGGGGGAGGGCAGAGCGAGAGGGAGAAGCAGACTCCACACTGAGCAGGGTGCCTGATGGGGGGCTTGATTCCAGGACCCTGGAATCATGACCTGAGCTGAAGGCAGCTGCTTAACCAACTGAGCCACCCAGGCGCCCCTTTTCCTAGTTTTTGAAGCTGGTAGAGGCCAGGATAATATGGTTTTCCCAAACAGGACCAGAAACTGGCGCTCGTAAGTGGGGAATACACCTGAAATCTGCTCTTTTCTGAATTTTGCACTGGATCCAGGAGTGTAGGTGAGGCTGGGGGAACTGGGGGTTCGTGGTTATGGACTAGAGCAGGGCACTGCGAAGTTTTTCTGTAAAGGGTCAGATAAAGTTTAGACTTTAAGGGCCATATGGTTTCTGTTGTAATTGCTAAATTCTACCGATGACAGCGCAAATGTGGCCACACAATGTGCAAGTGGGCATAGCTATGTTACAAGAGAACTTTACGGATACTGAAATTTTAATTTCACGTGTAGGTTTCACGTGTCATGGACTAATCTTTTGATTTTTTTCCCCCGACCATTTAAAATATAAAACCCACTCAAAAGTGCATAAAGAAATGAAGGCTGCACTTGCCCACAGGCTACAGCCTGAAGACGCTTTATTTAGAGTCAGGGCCCTGCCACTCAATAGCCTTAGATGCTTGGAAACCTCAATGGGCCTCAGGTTCCGCGTCAATTTCTTAAAATTGTGGTGCGGTTAATAAAACCTGACGCGCTTTAAAGTGCTTTGGGGGGCGCCTGGGTGGCTCACCTTACGCGTCTGCCTACGGCTCAGGTCATGATCCCAGGGTCCTGGGATGGAGCCCCGAGTCGGCTCTCTGCTCAGAGGGAAGCCTGCTGCTCCCTCTCTCTCTCTCCCACTCCCCCTGCTTGTGTTCCTGCTCTCGCTATCTCTCTCTGTGTCAAATAAATAAATAAAATCTTAAAAAAAAAAAAGTGCTTTGGAATCCCCATAGGGCTGCACCCGCCTTAGGCCAAAGTTATCGTAGCTCTTGCTCGACCAGTTCCCGCCCAGCAGCCGGTGCGCAGGCGCGGGGGTGGGGGGGCGCTCGGCTGGGAGCGCGCAGCCGCAACACACAGGGCCCAGGGAGGCCCTGTTACCCTGGCGACGGTTTCCCAGCTCCCTGCTGCAACCCGCCAGGCCTTCACCGCGATACACCAAGCCAAGAAGCCCTAGCCATGACTTCGTCCACCCCAGCGTCCTTCTCTATGGGCACAGCCGACGGGTTGCCTGAGGCTGAGAAGAACGCAGCGGAGTCCGAGAATACCTATATTCTGCGGCCCATTTTCCAGCAAAGGCGGGTAACGGACGGGTTGTGGTGGGGGCGTCCTACCAGCACTGGGTCAGGCGGGCAGAGCTCGCCTGCAAGCCTGCCCGTCGGGAAAGTGCGGGGCGGGGGGCGGTGAGGACCCGCGGGGTGGGCGGGGCGGGACTGGAGAGGGGCGGAGCGGGGCTGGGGAGGGAGGGGCGGAGCGGGGCTGGAGAGGATGGGGCGGGCTGAGGGGGACCGAGGAAGGTACTGGGTTGGAATCGAGCCGGGAAGGGAGGAGGGTGGGGCTGGTCTGGAGACTTAGGGGCGGGGCAGGGAGGGGGTGGGCCGGGGCTGGAGACAAGGGGCGAGCCGAGAAGGTGGGTTGCTATCTTTCTTGAGCTTCCAGCTGCTCTGGGCGTTTGAGGACCGGATCCGCAGTTGCAGTGTTAGAGGCTGGGAGGGCCTAAGGCTAGCGCAGTGGGAATGGTTGGCTCTAGGAGACCCGGGACGTGGGCAGAGGAAAAGAAATGGGTGGAATACAGAGAAGAGCGGTAAAGCAGCGCCTTGCATCCAGTCCGGTTCACCCATTTTCGAGGGTTACTGTGTGCATACGTGTGCCAGAATACGCTTGCTGCTCGGCAGGGAACGGGACCTGTATGCATACAAAGTCTTACCCAGTTACCATCTGGATGTTCTTGGCCCAACGCCGCAATACCTTCCCAGAATTAAAGTACACAGTCTAGTGCAGAGGACAGTCCGCTAGGGCTGTAGGGCCCATCACTCCCTTTATTTCCACAAGATAAAAAATTAAATTAAAAAAAGCTCCTCCGTTGCTTGAAACCAGATTGCTGAATCAAATGGTTGGCAAATACTGGAAGCCAGGAACTTTGGTTAGAATGTGATAAAAAAATTTTTCATGCAGTAGTTTTCTGGTGGGTAAAACGGACATAAAAAGGTATGTTCAGTTATCTTGGTAAAAGTTTCTAAATGCATAGATTGCCATTTGCCTGCATTTCCGTTGTAAAACAGAACAAAAGCAGAACAAAATTAATATATTATGTAGGAATAATCCTATGAGATTATTTGTGATTTGTTTGAAGAAAACTTTTGACATTTCGCTGAAAATGAGAAAGGCTTAAGGGGTAGAGCCCTTAAGATACAGTATATTTGTCAATAGAAAAACCCTTTTAGAACAGATCAAATCCTGGAAATTTGTCGATGATTCTAAAGTTCATCTGTAAGAATAACCAGGCAAGAGAGCAAAGAAAATACTATTAAAAAGTGATAAGGGTTGCTTCAGAATTTAAATTAAAAAAAGGAACCCCCTCCAACCAAAAAAAGTAAGAAGGGACCACTAGGGCTACCAAATATTATGCCACATTATAAGCTCAAAACCTAAAACATTCTGGTCAGTTGGTACATAATAGACAAATCAATTGAGAGAATATATAGCCCAGAAAATGATAAATACAACTAAAATGTGAATGTATTTTAGGGTGGTGAAATTAGGGGAGATTTTTTTTCTCGGTCTTCATTTATTCAATAATCCATTTCTTCCAAAAGTATTTATTGTCTACCATGTGCTGGGTGCTGTTCTAAGAAATGGGGAGATAACAGTGAACAAAGCAGATAGAAATCCCTGCGCTCATGGAGCTTATGTTCTAGCTGTAGAAGGACAACAAACAAGATAAATACGTAAGTGAACTTACGTATCTCATATAGTGTATGAGATAGTAATGAGTACCAGGAAGTGAGATATAAAGTGATGTGGTAGAAGGGCAATTTGAAGTTTTAGAGAAGGTGGCTAGGGAAAGTAACTTTTGAATAAAGACTTGAAAGAAGTGAGGGAGGTAGCTATGCATATAGAATGAGACTTGAACTTCAGGCAGAGGTTAACAGCAAGTGCGGAAGCACTGAGGTTGTCGTGCCTGGTGTGGTCAAAGAACATAGGAAAGACCAGTGTGACTGGAGTGGAGAGACCTAGCAGAAAAGTAGTAGAAAACAAGGTCAGAGAGTGTGATAGGGTAGGTCATATGGGGCTGTGCAAGTCACAGTTAGGATGCTGCTTTTACTCTGAGTGAGGTGGGAAGCATTTGGGATTTTTTTTTTTAAAGATTTTATTTATTTATTTGAGAGACAGCGAGCGAGCATGAGCAGAGGGAGAGGGAGAAGCAGATTCCCCGCTGAGCAGGGAGCCTGTCGTGGGGCTTGATCCCAGGATCCTGGGATCATGACCTGAGCTGAAGGCAGATGCTTAACTGAGCCATCCAAGCGCCCCAAGCATTTGGGATATTTTGAATAGAGGAGTGCTGTGATCCAGCATACATTTTATTTATTTATTTATTTATAAAAAAGATTTATTTATTTATTTTTTAAAAAGATTTATTTATTTATTTGAAAGAGAATGAGAGAGAGAGAGAGAGCACATGAGAGGGGGGAGAGTCAGAGGGAGAAGCAGACTCCCTGCTCAGCAGGGAGCCCGATGTGGGACTCGATCCCGGGACTCCAGGATCATGACCTGAGCCAAAGGCAGTCGCTTAAACAACTGAGCCACCCAGGCGCCCCCAGCATACATTTTAACAGGACCAGTCTAGTTGCTAAGTCCCACAGGATATGGGGACAAAGGCAGAGACAGAGAGACGTGTAGAGCTGTTATAATCCAGGCAGGAGGTAACGATAGCTTGGAGCAAGCTGGTGGCGGTGGGGTGGTGAGTGATTGAATTTTAGATTATTCCGAAGGTAGAACTGATAAAATTTGCTCATGACCCAGGATGTAGTTTGTGAGAGAGAAGTCAGCAAGACTGACCTCAAGGTTTTTGGCCTGAGCAACTGGAAGAATGGAGTTACCATTGGCCAAGATAGTTTTGGAGAGAGGAGACAGAAGTTCAGTGTTAGATGTATGAACTTTTGAGTCGTCCATGAGACATCCAGATGGAATACGTGTTGGAATATGTGGTCTGAAATTCAGGGGAAAGGTCCAGGCTGTAGGTATAAATCAGGAATATAACTTGTTTTCTTAAGTTGTGTATGTCATTTTTATAATAAAAAGTATGAAAAAGAAGAACTAAATTGTTCTAGGGAAAAAAGCTGGGGTTGAGCTGTGAAGGTAAATTGAAGTTTTGGAGTTACCAATTAGATGTTTTAAACTATTTCATTTAGGTTCAGACCCTCTGTGGTTAAAGAATGTATCCATGCTGTGCTGAAGGAGGAACTGGCAAATGCTGAATACTCTCCAGAAGAAATGCCTCAGCTCACAAAACGTTTATCAGAAACCATTAAAGACAAATTGAAAGGTAATTGTGGTGGTAATTAGAAATGTTCCTTCAAACATTCAGTTTTATTCATTTGTCTCCTTCCCTATCTTTAAATAATGGCCGTAAGCTGTGGATTGTTTTAAACACAATTTTTCTTCAATGTCTAGTCTTCTCAGTTATTTGGTAACTTTTACTCATGTAGGTTTTTGCAGATAGTGGGAAAGTTAAAGATATGAAATAGAACATTGTATGCATGCACTATCTGAGAAATTCCAGTACGGAAAAGACCAGAAGTTACAAGGGCTCCTTTCTCCCATCATTCTTGGTTGTCTTTCTCACCAACATCTCAATTCCGTAGCCTATCATTCATACCCTCACTGTCTGACCTCAGCCCATCTCTCCAGCTGAGTCCTTAACTAGTCACCAGACTCAACTGTCCACTCTTGCTAAGCTCTCTACATCTATAGAACACACCTCATGCTTTTTCTCCCTGTTCTCTTTGTCTCTGTCTCTCTCTCTTTTTGAAAGATTTATTAAAGATTTATTTATTTATTTGAGAGAGAGAGCGTGCGCAAGAGAGCATGCATGCACCAGCTGGGGAGGGAGGAGGGGCAGCGAGAGAGGGAGAGAGTCCTTAAGCCGACTCCAGCTGACTCTGGAGCTGGAGGAGGGGCACTATTCTCATGACCATGAGATCATGACCTGAACTGAAACCAAGAGTCAGACGCTTAACTAACTGCACCACCCAGGTTCCCCTCTTTTGTTAATAATGTTCTACCATCTGAAAAGTCCTTTCTTTCTGCCTTTTTAAAAATAGAACATTTTTTGGAGGGAAGAAAATGTCTGTGTAATAGTAATACATTTTCATTGTACTAACCTAGGCCACCTAGAAAAGTACACATTTAATTTTTTTAAAATTATATAAAATTCCATTACCCAAGGGTAGTTACTATTTAGTATTTTGGTGTACTTTTTTCTTTTTCTTAATTTGTTTTAATTTTTAGGAATTAAAAAAATATATGAGTACAGAGAAGAAAATAGCAATTCTATGTATTTCTATCACCCAGAATTAACTACTGTTTGTATATTAGCATTTTTATTTTCACTTTTTTAAAGAGTTTTTTTTTTGTTGTTTACTTGAGAGAAATAGAGCATGAGTGGAGAGAGGGCCAGAGGGAGAGGGAAAAGCAGACTCCGCACTGAGCAGGGAACCTAACTTGGGATTTGATCCCAGGACCCTGAGATCATGACCTGAGCCGAAGGCAGACACTTAACCGACTGAGCCAGCCAGGTGCCCCTATTTTTACTTTTCCTGAAAATTCACTGTTAAAATTATTGTGAAAAAGATACATGTCCATAATAAATACCTTCAAATAGTGTGGAAAAATAAAATTAGAAAATCATGCCACCACCACATTAAATATCAATATTTAATGATAATCATTAATATTAGGTGAACATCATATCAGACCTCTTTTCTATGTTTATATACAGATAAATAAATACCTTAATAACAATGGGATATTATAGACCTATTTCGCCTAGTGGTATAGCATTCATTCTGTGTATATGCTTATATATCTGTTTCTTTTTTGCATTCATTCCTTATTTAAATGGAATGATTGCTCACTATTTAATCCTTTTATCATGCCATTTGCATCGATGAGTTCTTTATTTTGGTTAAGTTCTTACCCGATGAGATTTTGTTCTAAGTTTTTTCGGGAAGGGCTCAGAAATGTTACATTCTCTGGGTTCTTTCATGTTTGAGGATGTCTGCCTTTTGCCTTTAAACCAGAATATATTTTGGATGAATATAATATTTTGAGGTAATAACTTACTTTCTTGAGAATGTTGTAGACTTTGTTTCATTGTCTTCTGGCATTGAATGTTACTGTAGAGAAATCTAAGGCCACCTGATGTCCTCTGCCTAAAGAATCCCATCCTTAAAACCTGATGCTCAATAGCTTTTTTAGAATATCACTTGATAGTGAGCGTTTTTTATCTTTCAACCTGTGGATTTTATTTTTTCCAAATTAGGAAAATTTTCTTGTATCTCTGAAAACATTTCCTGTTCCATTCATTAGGTTCTCTTCTTTAGGACAACAAATACGGATATGTTGAATCATCTTTATCTTCCTTAGCTTTTCTGTGCCATACTTTCTTCCCTTTCCTTTGATATTTACTTGTGGTTATCTTAAGCCAGTAATTCAATTTTCATTTGTGTCTGTTCTGTCCCTTGCCCTTTTTAATTTATTAGGTCTGCACTTAGGGCTGTGATCGTCCTTTTCATCTTTCTGTTTATAATCTGATTGACTTCTTATTTTGTTGAATTTATGAGCTTATGTTGTTCTATACTGTGCATCAGTTGTGAAGAATTTCTCTTTGTTCCTTGGTTTATATTATCTCCTAGGTTGAGGGTTTTTCTTTTCTTTTTTGTTTTTATCTTTTAAACAGTATTTTGTTTGTTTCTTGTTATTCTTTCGTTTGTTCTCCTTCATTTTTGCATATTGCCAGTCAGCTTCTTTCCATTTTACACTGATGTGGTATGGTTTACAGATCTTTTCATTTGCTCTTTTTATAATTGCTCTGGCATGGTTTGGGTGATTTCTTTTGTACTCTCCCACTATATCTGAGATTATTTTATTTTTTTCCCTCAGAACTATAATTGAAGGACTGAGTCTTTAATATTCTAGCTGGCATGGGTATCAGAAAAGGAGGAAGAGAAATGGGTAGAGAAAGGAGGAAGCTCTGTGGTGCTGTTGCAGTGTTTTGGGCTCCGTCTCCTGAGATTTTGTTAAGTATCCTGAATTAAGGGTCATGTCTCACCTGGGAAGGGACCTGTAGTCTTCAAATTGTTTGCCTAATTTACTGTATAATCCTGGAGCCTTTACTGTGATCAGAGAGAATTGGCTATGTTTCAGCTTTGTCCATTTCCTTTCCTTTTTTTTTCCCCCTCCTCCAACTCTTTCCACTATTCCTTTGTTAGAAAAGATGCCCATTCAGTTTTCTTCTCTCCAGATTTGGTGTTAGTGAGAATTTTCAGGATTTTGCTGCTTTAGCAGTATAGTTTCTGGGGAAGCAGAAGAGTTGTGCTGGGCCATACCATTATACTCCAGTATCTTATGTTGTTGTTTTCTTTTCTCCCTTACTAAACAGCTTACAGTTTTCTAAATACCCCATACCCTATGCCTTTGCATGCTATTCCCTCTCCGGAGAATGGAGACATTGTCTGCCTGGTAAATTCCTACTTGTCTTTCAAGACTCAGCTCATTTATCACATCCTCCAAGAAGTCTCTTCTGGTCATCCCTTCCCCACTGCCCAGCTCTGTGTTCCTATATACCTTGTACATGCTACTCTTGGAATTATTAATATGTTGCTTTTTCATTTTATTCTTCATGTTTGCCTTCTCAACTACTATGTGTTCTTTAAGGCAAGAATAGTATCTTTTTTTTTTTAAGATTTTACTTTTTTTTAAAGATTTTATTTTTATTTATTTATTTTTTTAAAGATTTTATTTATTTATTTATCGGAGAGAGAGCGCGCACAAGCAGGGAGAGCTGCAGGCAGAGGGAGAAGCAGGCTCCCCACTGAGCAGGGAGCCCGATGCGGGACTCAATCCCAGGACCCCGGGATCATGACCTGAGCGGAAGGCGGACGCTCAACTGACTGAGCCACCCAGGTGTCCCAAGAAGAGTGTCTTATTTCCTCTGAGTTTTGATTCCCTACCAGTACCTGACTTAGAGTAGGAGAGAAAGGAAGCTGAGATCTATTGAGAAACTAGTATGTATCAATACTGTTCTAGATGCTCTACATGTTACTTGTGAAAATAGTAAAGGGAAGCTTCACTAAAATGGAGTTGGGAGGCCAGAAGGGGAGCACTAATACCGTTGAACTCCTTATCAACCCAACAGGAAGAAGCCTATACTTTTATTACCCCAGCAGGAGGAAGAGAGATTTTCTCCTCGCCCGGCAACAGCCCTGCCAATGAGAGACTGTCACAATTCCGGCAATGAAAAGCCACTACATTTCCAACTCCTGGATTATTTCAATGGACTTTTTGTTTATAACAGCCTTCCCAAACTCCTCTTTTCCTCTATAAAAGAATCAGCTTCAGGCGCCTGGGTGGCTCAGATGGTTAAGCATCTACCTTTGACTCAGGTCATGATCCCGGGGTCTTGGGATCGAGTCCTGCATCGGGCTCCCTGCTCCTTGGGAGCCTGCTTCTCCCTCTTCTTCTCTCTCTCTCTCTCTCCCCCTCTGTCTCTCATGAATAAATAAATAAAATCTTAAAATAAAATTAAAAAAAAAGAATCAGCTTCTTTGTTCTCTGGACTTGCCTATGGTTTTGCTATAGCTTTCTTTCTTTCTTTTTTTAAAGACTTTATTTATTTATTCATAAGAGACAGAGAGAGAGGCAGAGGGAGAAGCAGTCTCCCTGCTGAGCAGGGAGCCCCATGCAGGACTCGATCCCACCTGAGCTGAAGGCAGATGCTTAACCATCTGAGCCACCCAGGTGCCCCTTACTATAGCTTTCATGTCCTGAATTACAATTCTCTGCCTTTTCTGAATAAACCCCCTTTTTTTTTTTTTTTTGCTGGTAAAATGACTGACAAGTTTTATTTTTAAGGTCAACATCCCCCAGGAGGTAGGTAGTAATATTCCTGTTTAACAGATGAGGAAGACTTAAGCCAAAAAGGTGAACAGCTTGTCTTGTCTAAGGTTACACACTTGGCAAGCTGACTGACTGACTTACCAAAGTAAGATTTGTCCTCAAGTCTTTTTGACTCCCAAGCTTATCATCCTACTCAGTCAGTGCCTGTGGACTGAATGCCTATGTCCATTTCTAGGCACATTTACCTTCATGAAATAACTTTACCATTTTTACTTATAGGTAACTTTCTTGTTTTTCTTTCTAGAAATGGGATTTGACCGATACAAAATGGTGGTACAAGTAGTGATTGGAGAACAAAGAGGTGAAGGAGTATTGTGAGTAGTTGGTTTTTCCTTCTTGTTTTTATTCTCAAATGTTTCTTATTAGGTATTCATCCTCCTGACAATCCAGTAAGATTGTGTCTTTGTAAGAGTGAGAGGAAAAACAGTATAACAAAATGCAGCTGTGAACCCAAAAGTTACCAGCACTGAACAGTGTGGTTTGACAGTGTGGGTGAGCTCCTCAAGGTAACTCACTTTTCGTAGTATCCATAGGCCAATAGATCTCTTAGGGTTTATGTATATATGCTCCTAAGTCGAGTATGGTAGTATGTATATATGTTTCTTCCTCAATTCCTTCTTTTTTTTTTCTCCCTAAATTCCTTCTTGCCTGGTTTTTGTTCCTATCATTCCAAATGAATTTCTTTAAAATTGTCTGAGACCTACTTATTAGCATATTTAGTAGTCCTTTCTTAGCTCTTGTTCTTGGCCTGGTCTTCTATTTCTTTTTTAAAATAATTTTTAAAAAAGATTTTATTTACCCATTTCAGAGAGAGAGAGAGAGAGAGAGCACGTGGCAGAGGGAGAAGCAGACTCCCTGCTGAGCAGGGAGCCCGATGCAGGGCTCCATCCCAGGACCCTGGGATCATGACCTGAGCCAAAGACGGACCTTTAACTGACTGAGCCACCCAGGCACCTCCTGCGCTTCTATTTCTTAATATTCATTCCAGTTTCTTTTGGCTCTGATGTCATTTATCTAACTTGTTTCTCTTCTGTTTTTCTAACTCTTTCCTTTCCTTGTTCTTCTTTCTCCCTTACATCGCCAGCTGTGAGCATTCTTCAAGGCTCACTTCTTGTTCTTCTGCTCTTTTCAATGCTTTCTCAATGAACTCATTCATTCTCATGACCTCAAACTGTTGTTCATGTATTGGTGAATTCAAAATGTGTATTTCCCGTCTTTCCCTATGCCAAACTGTTAATCTCCTGTTTCCCTTTGCAAACAGTACTGAGTATAATATTTTATAAGAAAGTATTATTAAAGTATTTGTTAAATGAATTTTAAAAATACCTTGTACATATTATCACTGAGAATTTTTACTACAGAATGTTAAGATTTGGAAGGGATTATGGGTATTTTCTAGTGTCTACTCCCCTTATTATAGATGACACTTTCGAGGATGAGTATGATTTGCTCCAAAGTATGTATCTGGCTGGTGTCAGATAAACTAATAGAGCCTGGCCTTCTGACTTCTGGCACAGTACTCCTTACCATGGTGCCCCCTACCATTTGGTCAAAAGGCTTCAGGAGATTTTCTCGCCTCAAAGACATAAAGAAATACTTTACTACCTTATCACTTTAGATTCAACATGTTCAAATACAGTTGCAAATTTCTTCTCCCTTCTTCTCCTTCAGTCAGCCTGCCATTTCAATTTCTCTGTCTTTCACAGTATTACAAAGGTTCTGTTTTAACTCTGGCTTAAAACCTTGAAGTCCTCTTTTGTCATAGTGAGCCATTACTCTCTCCCACCACATGCACTGTAAGCTGGATGCCAGGCTTACTTAGCAGCCCCTTATCCTCATTGCCAGACTCTGGTCTCTCTCCTTTATAATTCATTTTGTATACCAGACCAGTCTTTCCAAAATAACCTCATTTTCTTTCCATAAACTCTTTAGAGTTTATTTTAAACACTGTCAAATATAAACTCCTTCAACTGGTTATGATTCACTTTGTTAAATGTGACAAGGCCAAACTCTAAAGCATAGCATTCAAGCCCGCCCCCGTCCTCTTCTAAAAACTTTTATCATCTAAAATTTCAAACATGTGCAAAGGTACAGGGACTAAAGACCTCCCATTTTTTCTGTTACTTAGCTTCAAAGTTTATCAGCACGTACAGATGTTTATTTATACCTGTACCAGAACCTACTCTCCCTGTCCCACCAGATTATTTTGAAACAAATTCCACTCATCATACCATTTCATTTGTAAATACAACAGTATACAATATCTCTTAAAATATAAGGACCCTTTTAACATAATAATGTATCATCACATCTAAAATATTGTTGATCCTTAATATTATACAATATTCAGTTAGTGTTCAGATGTCCCCATTTGTCTCATATACAGTTGACTCTCGTGCACAATGTGGGGGTTAGGGGTGCTTTTTATATATGCATATAGCTTTGACTCCCCCAAAGTTTATTAATAGCCCGCTGTTGACTGGAAGCCTTACTCATAACATAAACAGTCAATTAACACATATTTTACATAGATATTATATACTATATTTTTACAATAAGCTAAAGAAAAAAATATTAAGAAAATCATAAGGAAGGGAACATATATTTACAGTACTGTATTTATTGAAAAAACATCTGCATATAAGTGGACCTGTACAGTTCAAACCCAAGTGGTTCAAGGATCAACTGTATATGTGTATGTATGTGTATTTGTGTATATGTATTTATGTGTTTATATATTTTTGTTTACAATTTGTTCAGAACAGCATCCAGATAAAGGCCACAGACTGCATTTAGTTGATACATCTCTTAAATTTCTTTTAATGTATTTTCTTTCTCTTTCTCTCTTTTTTACCTTGCCATTTATTTTTATTTTTATTTTTTTTATTTATTTTTAGTTTAAGAAGAAAAGAATTTATTGTTATCAACAGCTCACAGTGTTATTAGGAAGAGTTTAAAATACTCTCAGAAAAAATGAAAAAAGGACTGCCAGCTAAACTTTTAGGAAAACTCCCAAAACCATGGCACAGAACAAGGTCAAGGGAGCTGCTGCCTCTACCATGATTTGCAGATCCAATAAACTGCTCCTGTGGCCACTGGCTCTATTACAAGTTACCTTTGCCATAACTGGGTGGCTGTCAAATTAGAAAGCCGAGTGCTTTACTGAGAAGCTGTCAACACCAGAATGACACAACTTCTGCTGATGTACATTACCAAAATAGAAACTTTCTGCCCCTTGCCATCCTCCTCAAGTAATTCAGTTCTTTTTCAGGCTTGTATAAGCACATATGACTGGTGGAACCTAAATCATGTACAGAATCCCAGTTGCATGGTAGGGTGGAAAATTCAGGTTTTTAACTATCCTAAATTCCCTGTTTTGTCCATAAAGAATGGCATGTCCAAAAAGCGGTGAACCCCAAATCTGCCACATGCCCCTTCATTTTGCTCAATAATAATTTTTATATAGCACTTACTATAGATAAGGACTGTAATACACTATAGAGAGTTCTGTAATTTCTTTTTTTTATTTTTTAATTTTTTATTGTTATGTTAATTACCATACATTACATCATTAGTTTTTGATGTAGTGTTCCATGATTCATTGTTTGTGCATAACACCCAGTGCTCCACGCAGAATGTGCCCTCTTTAATACCCATCATCAGGTTAACGCATCCCCCACCCCCCTCCCCTCTAGAACCCTCAGTTTGTTTTTCAGAGCCCATCGTCTCTCATGGTTCGTCTCCCCCTCCGACTTACTCCCCTTCATTCTTCCCCTCCTGCTATCTTGTTCTTTTTCTTTTTTCTTAACATATCTTGCATTATTTGTTTCAGAAGTACAGATCTGTGATTCAACAGTCTTGCACAATTCACAGCGCTCACCATAGCACATACCCTACCCAATGTCTATCACCCAGCCACCCCATCCCTCCCACCCCCCACCACTCCAGCAACCCTCAGGTTGTTTCCTGAGATTAAGAATTCCTCATATCAGTGAGGTCATATGATACATGTCTTTCCCTGATTGACTTATTTCACTCAGCATAACACCCTCCAGTTCCATCCACGTCATTGCAAATTTTACCTTGCCATTTAATTGTTGAAGAAATTGGGTTGTCCTGTCGAGTTTCCTACATTCTTGCATTTGCTAATTGTTCTATTTATTTATTTATTTACGGGAGTTTTATACTTTAGATTATAATCTAGTACTACCTTATTTATTTCATTGCTCAATGTTCTAAACTTCGGCCATTGGCCACTCTTTCAATTGCCTCTTGTGTCCCTTTGGTATACCCAACTATTGTGGGGTGTTTTTTTTTTTTAAAGATTTATTTATTTTAGAGAGAGAGAAAGAGAGAGAGTGAGAGAGCATGAGTGTGTGTGGGGGTGTGGGTAGAGGGAAAGAGAGAGAGAGAGAAAGAATCCCTAAGCAGACTCTACACTGAATGCAGAGCTTGATCTCACAACCCCAAGATCGTGACCTTAGCTGAAATCAAGAGTCAGACACTTAACCAACTAAGGCACCCAGATGCCCCTGTTGTGGGTCTTTGGGAGCACTTCCTTACGTATTGGCACTAAGAGATGCTTCATCTTATTCGTTCCCTGCCCCAGCCCTATAATTAGCCATTTTCCCAAGGAGCTCTGGTTCATTTTATTGGAGAATGGCATTAGAAACTAACATTTGGGCACTAGGTGTGGCCATCAACTTTCTGAGTATTGCTTCTGCTCTGTCTGCTGTCCACGGTCCGCGGTCCTCTCTGGATTCCAATCACCTGTATTTAGATTGAGATGCTCTTTTTACACATGTCGCTTATGCTCTACCCTGAGTTTTTGTTTTTTTTCTCTCTTGCTTCCTTTTGGATATTTTCCTACTGACCTTTCAGTTGACTAATTCTCTTTTCTGTTATGTCTCATCTGTTATTCAATCCACTGACTGAATTCTTAGTATCAGTTGTTATGTTTTTCAGGTTTAGAATATCCATTGAATTCTTTTTTGTAGATTCTGATTCTCTAGCGAAATCAACTGAGGCACCCAGGCATGAGTTTATTTTAAGAATTTGTGTAAGAGATTTCTGAATCTGTCCCAATGAGGGAAAAAGGGGCCTTTCTTTCATGTCTGTTACCCAAATGTAAATTAAGACAGTTGCTGATCAAACTTACATACGGTTGACAAATAGTTTTTAGCCCCTGTTTTAGTTATTGTGATCATCGGGGGGAAAAAACCTTTTCCTGAGACACTCAACTGCAAAGGGCAGGCAGTATTGGAATCCCCCTTCACTGGTACTGCACCACTCTGGGAAATATGCTTTCAGGCTCCTTCTGATGGCCCAAGGCAGCAGCAAATCCTTCCTGTCACCTCCTTTTGCCCAAAGCAGCCAAAGATTTAAAAGTCTTTGGTTCGCAGATGGCTATATCCACAAGTCCTTTACTGTTGAGCTCTACCTGGCACTTAATTAAATTGACAATGAATGCTGGGTACTTCAAGCCGTGTTCCTGGGAGGCAGCTGTAATTCGATTAATCCAGAATGTCCTCATGTTCCTCCTCTTCAGGCTTTGCGCTTTTGTGCATTTCACAAATGCTCTGGTCACAGCTCTGACCACCACCCTGTAGCACTATGCATGCTGCCTCACCTCCTGGACCCGCCAGTTGCAGTCAGGGAGGCCAGTGAAATGACTTTTTATCTATGTTCTTCATCCTTCCTCTCTCCTCCCTTTTTACATTTTGGTCATAGCAGTTATTTTATTTTATTTATTTTATTTTTTAACTTTTTTTCAAAGATTTTATTTATGTATTTGACACAGAGAGAGCACAAGCAGGGAGAGTGGCAGGCAGAGGGAGAAGGAGAAGCAGACGCCCTGCTGAGCAGGGAGGCCGATGCGGGGCTCGATCCCGGGACCCTGGGATCATGACCTGAGCCGAAGGCAGCGGCCCAACCAATTGAGCCACCCACGCGCCCCATAGCAGTTACTTTAAAGCCATTGTCTGCTTATTCTCCTATCTGGATCATGTGTGATTCTGTTTCCATTGATTTTTTTTTTTTTTCTTGATAATCCTTTAGGTGACTCTGTCTCTCAGCATGCCTGGTTTAAATCTTGGACATTGTGTCAAAAAATTGTAGAACCTCCAGATAACATTATTTTCTTCCAGAGAAAGTTTACGCTTTCCTTTTCCATTCAGGTAGACTACGGACTGCTTACCTTAATCCAGTCAGGTACTAAGCAGAGTTGAGGTTAGGTGGCAATTTTGATTCAAGGCTCCCTCTACCTTCAGTTCACCCTTCTTTCTTGAATGTAGCCCTCCAGATCTTTCAACTAAGAACCTGGAACGTTCATTGAGACCCCACCCCATCAGGTACCGACTTTTATACTTGTCTCCTCAGTATAAAACTACTCTTTACTTCAAAGTTTTTTCCTTAGTGTATTGGTTTCCTGTTGCTGCTGTAAAAAATTATCATGGGCACCTAGCTGGTTCAGTTGGAAGAGAGTGTGACTCTTGATCTCAGGATTATGAGTTTGAGCCTCACGTTGGGTGTAGAGATGACAATAAATAAATAAGTAAATAAACTTAAAAAAATTATCACAAACCAAGTGGCATATAAAAATATTATGTTACATTTCTGGAGATCATAAATCCAAAATGGGTTTCATTCAGCTAAAATCAAGGTATTAGAAGGACTGCATTCCTTCTGGAGGTTCTAGGGGAGAATCTACTCCTTTGCCTCTTCCAGCTTCTAGAGATTGCTTGCATGCTTTAGCTTATAAACCCTTCTTCCATCTTCAAAGCCAGCAGCATAGCATCTTCAAATATTTCTCTGACTCTCCCACCACCTTTCTTTTATAAGGACCCTTGTGATTACATTGAACCCACCTGGATAATCCAGGATACTCTTCCCATTTCAGGATCCTTAATCATATATCTGTAAAACTCTTTTTACTTATTTATTTATTTTTGCCGTATAAGGTAACCTATTCACAGGCTTTGGGGATTAGGACTGAGAGGGCCTTTATTTTGTCTACCACACTTGGCTTTCAGTTTCAGAATTCCGCACGTCTTGAGGGGAAAACCTGCCGTGTGACAGGCTCAGTTCTACTTTCTTCTTTTGGTCCCTCAAGTCTCCAATTTTATCTCCCTAGCCTTGCAAGTCTGTCTGCAGTCTTGCTGGTTTCTTTTTCCCTGAGTAATTGGTTCTCTAGCTGGGCAAAGCCTCGATTTTTAGCTTCTAAACCTGTGCCTTGATTTGGCAAATGTCCCAGGGAGAATTCGGATGCAGGATATCAGCTTACCTCCTTGCAGCTCACCTCTCTCTGGAATTTTGGTTACCCTAGTCTTACTTGTTTCAGCTGCATTCTGATTCATTTTATCCAGGTTTGCTAATTAATCTTGTTGGGAACATTGGCCTGCTACAGACTGTTCCATCATACTTCTGAGTCCTTTTGACACAAATATATATACTTAAATATAGCATTTTTTTTTCCTGTATAGCCCAGGCTTTGGGTGTGACCCAGAAGTCTCAGGTTTATCTTACACATTTCTAGCCCTACACCCAGAATTGGTCATTTCTCTGAGGAGCCCTGGTTCCTTTTATTGGCAAATGGCATAAAATATAGATTGCATTTTGAAGGCAAGGATTGTGTTTTATGCATCTTTGTATCATTTGCACCTAGCACTTTCCTTCATATATAATAGGCCCTCAACAAATGTTTGTTAAGTAAATTTTTATATTCCTGCCTTCACTTGGTTCTACTCAGCTTAAGTACCACTTCCTTTTGTGAAGTGTTTTTTGGCTTTTTCTCCTGTCTAAATTCTCTAAATTCTGTAGCACGTCTACAAATTTCGTTCAAATGTTACACGACTTGGACTTGTACTAGACAGGCTTTACAATTCTTTTGAATCCTGATAACCTATAAATTAGCATCAACTGTATATTATCTTATTCTTTGTGTGTGTTAATTTTTTTCACCTAATTAAACTGGGGATTGAGGATTAAGACAGATTTTATTGTTTTTGGACATATAGTAGTTGCTAAATAAATACTTGTTGGTGATAAATTAAGTAGGTTAATTTTATTTCACATTGTTACTGTTGCAGTTTGGAAATAGGTGGAACTTTTTTGACTTAAGGATGTGTAAAATAGGGGCACCTGGGTGGCTCAGTTGTTAAACGTCTGCCTTCGGCTCAGGTCATGATACCAGGGTCCTGGGATTAAGCCCCACATTGGGCTCCCTGCTCTGCGGGAAGTCTGCTTCTCCCTCTCCCACTCCCCCTGCTTGTATTCTCTCTCTCTCTATCAAATAAATAAATAAAATCTTAAAAAAAAAAGAATGTGTGAAATATTAGGACGGGAGAGTTCTTCTATGCAAAACTTAAAAAAAAAAAAAAAGACACTTTCAAAAATTGAACCGGGGGCACCTGGGTGACTCAGTCAGTTAGGCATGTCCGACTCTTGATAGCGCGGGTCTTGATCTCAGGGTTGTGAGTTCAAGCCCCGTATTGGGCTCCATACTGGGCATGAAGCCTAGTTTAAAAAAAAAAAAAAAGAACCAGTATCATTATGATATATGTGTATCTTTATAACTTGAAGCTGAACTGCTTAGGTTCAAAGCCAAACTTTGTCACTGTTTGACCTTGGCAAGTTTACTTAATTTCTCTGATACTCAGTTTCCATATTTATTAAATGGGTATAATAATAGTGTGGACTTCACAGGGGCACCTGGGTGGCTCAGTCAGTTAAGTGGCCAACTCTTGATTTCGGCTCAGGTCATGATCTCGGTCGTGGGATCCAGCCCCATGTAGGGCTCTGCAGGCAGCACTGAGTCTGCTTGTCCCTCTCCCTCTGCTCTTCTCCCTGCTCTCCCTCTCTCTCTAAAATAAATAAATGAAATCTTTTTTAAAAAATAGTACTTACTTCATAGGATTAAGTGAGTTAATACATGTAAAGCACTTAGACCAGTGGCTGGTACAAAATAAGTGCTCAATAAATGTTAATGATGACTCATACATACATTTACTAAAAGTGTAAAACATTTGTAATTACTTTTTTCACTTAACATCGTATTGTAAACATATTTTCATTTTTTGCGAAGTTTGTAAACGTTTTGGTAAGTCTTTTGTAAAATATCTCTTTAAGGGCTGCATAGAATTTCATTGCCATGAAATACTATGATTTCCTTTACCACTTACTACTGTGCATTTGTTTCCTTTATTTATTTATTTATTTTAAAAATTTTATTTTTAAGTAATCTCTACACCCAACATGGGTCTCAAACCCACAACCCCAAGATCAAGATTTGCATACTACACCAACTGAGCCAGCCAGGTGCCTCATAAATTGTTTCCATTTTTTTTTTTTTTTAATTTGACAGAGAGAGACACATTGAGAGAGGGAACACAAGCAGGGGGAGAGGGAGAGGGAGAAGCAGGCTCCCTGCCGAGCAGGGAACCGATGCGGGGCTCGATCCCAGGACCCTGGGATCATGACCTGAGCCGAAGGCAGACACTTAACAACTGAGCCACGCAGGTGCCCCTGTTTCCATTTTCTAATTGGCTTTTATTTTGCCTAACATTCTTTCTTACTCACGATTTGGGGAGAGAATGGCTAATTTGAGAATTCAGAGGTAGTGTAGCAATTCTGTAGAGAGAATACTGGGTTTAGAGCTAGTTAGAAGATTGAGTTCTAGTTCAGAGTTTGTCCCTTTCTTTTTTGGAACTCTACAAAATAATCACGTTGGACTAAATAATCTATTTGGTCCTTTCCAGACCTACTTTTTTATATTATTGTGCAGGATTTCAGTCGAAAGTCTTAGGTATTATTCCCTCTAAAAGTTAAACAAAAATATCTTGGCTGAAGTAATCTATAACAGCTTCCCACCCAAAATACCAAAGACTCAAGGTATTGACCACTTAAGCTGTCAGGCAGCTGTCGGAGTCTGAAGGTTGTTAAGAGTCCCTGGGCTGTCACCTCCAGTTACATCTGTGATTCCAGTCCCTTCTAGTTCACCCAGTATATTCTGCTGTACAAATAGGATTTTCTGTGTGCTAACCTGTGAAAAGGTTTGGAAGCACTGATCAATAAGAATGTATCAAGGAAATAACACAGAGGACCATAGGGGAAGGGAAGAAAAGTGAATGAGAAGAAATCAGAGAGGGAGACAAACCATGAGAGACTCTTGACTCCAGGAAACAAACTGAGGGTGGTGGAAGGGAGGGGGATGGGGGAGAACGGGTAACTGGGTGATGGGCATTAAGGAGGGCATGAGATCTGATGAGCGCTGGGTGTTATATGCAACTGATGAATCATTGAACACTGCATCAAAAACTAGATGTATTATATGTTGGCTAATTTAAGTTAAAAAAAGTATCAAGGAAAACTTTTGCTCATGGCAAATAGATACAGGTCATATCCTTGCTATATTATTTATAATTCTTCATTCTTTGACTTTTCAGCATGGCTGCTCGCTGTTTCTGGGATGCTGACACTGACAACTACACTCACGACGTTTTCATGAATGTAAGTCTATTTGGAAGCCTTTTTTTCCTTTCCAAGGACATGTGGACATTCCAAGTCAAATTAATATTATTAAGATATAAGGCCACTTCAGTTTTAGATGTCTGTCTTAGACTCCTTCTGGATGAAATGATTTTACTCTTCTTTACTGTGTTACTAAAGCAGAAGAAATCTAATGTGCTGCTGATAGCCGAGGAGACTTGTAGGTGTACACACGATATAACTCTTCACAAGTTTGATTTTGAGAATATCATATTGTTTATTTAATGCTAACAGACATGTGGCATTGGCTAACTCTAACGAAATTGGGTTGGCAGGGGGATTGCCTGGGTGGCTCAGTCGGTTAAGCGTCTGCCTTCGGCTCAGGTCATCATCTCAGGGTCCTGGGATCGAATCCTGAATCAGGCTCCCTGCTCAGCAGGGATTCTGCTTCTCCCTCTACCTCTGCCTTTGCCCGCAACTTGTGCTCTGTCTCTCTCAAATAAAGTCTTTAAAAAAAAAAGAAAAGAAAAGAAATTGGGGTGGCAGGGATTCATGAGCAAAGGTGATTTTCATTCAGTAATAAAATTATTTTATCTTAAAGCTATTTCTCAAAACTAAGCAAAAATAAAGAGAAATTTTTAAAGAGATTTCATTTAAACATGGTCCACTATTGGCTGAATGTTTTATATATTTTAATCATATGCTGTTTTACTTGCTTCCAGAAATGATCCCTTTCTCTATCCAAATGCTCCTAGGTTGTGAATTAGTAGACTCAGAATTAAAGTATAGTAAAATAGAACAAAAACTTGGTTGAGTTAATTAGGAGAGGGGTTCCATTTCCAGCTCTGTAACTTACTAATTGAATGACTTCAGGTGTCATTGGACTTTTCTCTGATTGTATCAGTAACATTGGGAAGCTGTACTAGATTTTCCCAAAGAAGGCTGTGGCTGCCTAAAAATAATTTGGGGAACTTATTTAAAATACAGATGCCAAGACCCTACTCAAGTAGATTCTGATCAAATAAGTCTGGTGTTAAATCAGTGATTCTGAATTTTTTAAAAAGTTACCCACATGATTATGCTTACTGCCAGGTTTGGAAGCTGCTTATGGTAATGATCTTAAGACACCTTTTAGCTCTAAAATTCTGTGGTCCTACCAGTTTCATTTTATATTCAACTCCCTTAGGGATCAAGGGCTGACTAGTAGGAAGTACTATGTAAATCCCATTTATCAGCTCTCTAGGGGAAGGGTCAAGCTAAGGTGATGGTTTTTCCTGCTTTTTGGAGTTATTGAGTCCTTATACAATGCAGTTCATTCATTCAGCAAATATTCTGAGCTCTCATTAGGTGCCAGCCTCCTCTAGAGATGCGAGGGATAAAATTTTGAATAAGACAGACATGGAGAGCTCTGGGCGGTGCTGTAGAACAGCCAAAGTGGGATCCACAGACCAGTGCCAGTCCTTGAGCTGTGTGTTTACAGATCCTTCATGAGAGAAGTGCATAAATAGTGTAAGAGTTTAGAAACTCTTACAGGAATTTGACAAAGTAATTTTATATTGATTAAATCTAATTGTAAAAAGTTTAGGCTATATTTTGTATGTTTCTTTTTTCATCCCATTTTCCTACTTACCAGTTTTTATTGTATTTTACAAAAGTATCAGTCCATAAGGGCCTGGAAAGTAAAATGAAAACAAAAACAAGTTTCTCACTACAGATAGCACTGTTGTGGAACACAGTTCATGGTTCTCCCACCCAAGCAGGCAGGGACTTGGGCTTAACCAAAGAATTTTGCTTTGGTTAGTAATCAGGTACTTGAGTTTAGGTTGTTTTCTCCAAGTAGTACCAGGCTGGAGGTGAGATTTGTTGGTCTCAAAGGAGTCACTGAGGCAGGTGGAACTCCTATAATAATTACCTAAAAAGTGTTTTAAGAAGTTTAACTGGGATCTGGGAAGCATTTTGTGATTCTGAGTTAAAAGATAGATAAATGGGGTGCCTGGGTGGCTTAGTTGGTTAAGCGACTGCCTTTGGCTCAGGTCATGATCCTGGAGCCCCTGGATCCAGTCCCGCATCGGGCTCCCTGCTCAGCGGGGAGTCTGCTTCGCCCTCTGACCCCCCCCATGTGCTCTCTCTCTCTCTCATTCTCTCTCAAATAAATAAATAAAATCTTTCTAAAAAGATAGATAAATGAATTTTATCAATTAAGAACAAACACCCAGAGACCATTTGCCCTTACCCAGAATTTATGACAAGGTGCTGTTATGTTTTTTTTTAGATTTATTTATTTGAGAGAGAGAGAGAGAACCAGAACGCACAGGGGAAGGGGCAGAAGGAGAGAAAGAGAATCTTGAGCAGACTCCCTGCGGAGCGCAGAGCCCAAGGTGGGGCTCCATCTCATGATCTTGGGATCATGACCTGAGTCAAAATCAAGAGTTCATGCCTAACTGACTAAGCCACCCAGGCACCCCAAGATGCTGTTATTTTTATCTGCGATGTTATAATATAGTTATGCATTTACTCCAAGAAACTCAAAGCATTTCATAATTGTTATTTCTGTGATAAATCAGGAAAAATGTAAATACTTATTTTTTGAATATGAAATTACATAAAGCTCATTAGTTTGCATTTTACTTCTACCTTCAGAAAATCTAATTCTTTACCCATCCTACCCTTTGAGCAAGCAATTTTGTAGTTACCCTGAAGCAAGCAACTTTATAGCTATATTCTGGAAATCCTTTGTATATTGAAGAAGGAAAAAACCTTCATGATTGAAAACTGGCAAAGATCTGAGATGATGTTCATTTCAATTGCCTTTGCTGCCCTTAGCCCTTCATTAGTACTAACCTTCTGGATTTGTGTTTTCTGTTTTGTTTGCTTTTTAGGACAGTTTATTCTGTGTTGTAGCGGCATTCGGCTGTTTCTACTATTGAATCTTTGAAAAGTTGGGTAAAAATATGACCATGAAGAAATATACTTTTTTTTATATTGTTAAATATCTCAACAAAATAAAGATAATTTGGCATTTTGGCAGCTGAGTCTATTCAGTTTTAGGCCTTATATTTTAGTGTTTTGATTTTGTTGTAACATGTTCTTATTGTATTTGGAAAGTGGGGAAAATTCGTATTTCGATTGTTCAAGCTAACCAATTGTAAATATTTGGGTATATTTTCTACCAGTGCTTATTTTCAGGGTTTTAAAAAAATCATTATACACAATTTTGTACCCTGATTTTTCACTTCTCATAGTGTCATGTGCAGTGTTTGTCATTTTATTTCCATTATGATTTTCATAAGCATAATTTAATAGCTGCACTTACTCCACTAGGTAATACCATTGGTTATCGTTGCCATTTCCTTATTAAGGGATTATTATTTTTTCACTATTATAAATAACACTGAGATGAATTTATTTGTGCATAAAGGTTTTTTGTACATTTTGAATTGTTGTCTTTATCTCTCATCCAGAGTTTCCGCTTAGCTATTGCTATCCTACACCTTACACAGCTGATTAGGTTAAACGCACATTTTCTCCAGGGTCTGCCGTAGTGTTAGGGACAGTGTCCAAGTTGTGTATGAAATCAGCTGTCCCTTAAGACTCTGAGATTATTCTGGGTACTATCCAAGCTCCCACTCTCTTTGTAGTGATGTTCCCCTTGTAGTCCCCTGGCTAGCAGCCCTAACTTGAAACACCTTAGTTTCCAGGCCGTTCAAGTAACTATTTGAAATGCAAAAGAGAAAGGGTTACAACTTAAATCCTGTTTCTCTCTGGCGGCTCCTCAGCAGTCCTAAGTGTATCCATCCACTTTTTTTCTCAGCCACTTTCAAGTCAAGCATGTAGACAAAGAATAGTAATAAATACATTTAAAGTTCTTTTACATTTCCCTCCCGTAACTCCCATTGGGTATTTGCTCGTCTTGCATGTATGGAATCAAAAGGGACCCCTCTAAAGGTTCATTTTAGCAAAGGAAAACTTTTCTCTTTACCAGATACCCTGCAACATGTGATTCCCCACCAGCTGGCCTCCCTTGAATGCACTCCTGCTCAACTAGCCCGCGGTTGATTCCTATTGATCATTTTTCGGTGAGCCAACCTGGGTCAGAAATACCAGAAACGAGGCTTTGGGACCTGCTACAGGTCACCACAGGGCTGGGCTGACGGACAGGAATTCTCCCTACGTGAGCAAGCAGGGCAAAGTTGGCGCTGTGGTGAAGCGGCCGCAGGCCGACGGGTCCCCGGCGGAAGGCGTCAGGGCCACCTGCCCTGCGCCAGACGCCGGGGACGGGGATGAAAAGGCCGGAGAGGGCAGGCCCTCCCCGGGGGAGGCTGGCCCGGAGCTGGGGAGCCAGCGGCCTAACGCAATCTTGACTGACTGCCAGCGAGCACGCGCGACAGTTCACGGCCGTATCCTCTCACGAGGCGGTGTCTTCACCCCAAACTCCAGTTCCGCATGGAGACTGGCCCTTGGCCATCTCATCTCTTGCGCCTGGTGTTCTCTGCCCAGCCACGCCATCCCTGGGGCCTCTGTGGTGGCGGAACTACTGTGTCAGGGGTCGTGGTTTTCAGGGAAATGCCGTACTCGGATTGACAAGAGGGCGGGCAGTAGGCGGGACTTCCGGCCCGCTGTTCCGTCAGCTGCCTTCCCCGGGCGTCTCCCCGCAACCTCTTCAACTTCCCTTGTCCGTGACGCGGCTCCTAGGAGAAAGCCGACTGGACTGGGGCCCGGGAGCGTTAGCTGCAGGTGAGGATCCTGTGTGTGCATCTCCTTGCGGCTGTCTCTGAGAGGACACACTGTTTGGCTAGGACCACGAGGAGACTGACTGAAGAGTGGGTCAGTGACAGCGAGGGGAGCGTGAGGAGGGGTTACGAGGCAGCTGTGAGCCAGAGGCAGTGACAGCGAAGGGACTGACCGAGATGTAGCTGCTTGCGAGGAGTGTGCCACCCAGGAGCGGTGAATGCGAAAGGACTCTGACCTCGGAGAGCCCGAGGCAGAGACTGCGAGAGGACTGTTAGCGAGAAAGTATGAGGCAGTGCCTTGGAGGAGACTCGGGGTCGAGAGAGAGTGACTGTGCGGGGACTCTGATCTAAGAGAACAAGAAGCAGCGGCCGGGGGGGAGGGGGCGGGGGCGGGGATCCTTGACCAACGAGCAGTCACTTTGAGGGGCTGACGGGGACAACAGTGTGGGCTCAGTGACTGGACATGGTACTGCAGGGTTATGTTTGGGCACGGGCTGTAGTTGAGCGGTCATGACTAGGCAGAGAAGGTCTTCAGTGTAAAGAACACGGATCTGGGTGGGACTTACCAGATAGACCCAAGTTTAACTTTCTGGACAAACGTCTTGTGACTGGGAAACTTATCTCAAGACCGAGCTCCAGTTTTTTCATCAGTGAATGGGAAGTTTGGACTAGATTAATGTTTACTAGACTAGGGGTTCCATCCTATTATTGGGTTGTGAAATCCATTTAATGGATAGCACCTGAAATTTTTTTTTAATGGAATACAATAGAAATTTTCAGTGTGTTCACATAGTAAGGGTAAGTATTGTTTCATGAAACTTGTTTCAGTTATGTATGTATGAGATGATATAAAATGGATTTCATATATCCCGAAATGTGTGAAATGTAAGTAAAAATGTTTAAACTCAGATTATTTCTGAGTTTTCTTTCAGGTCTAAAATGCCATGATTCTTTGTTTAGAGGACTGTTTAGAAGTAAGTACAAAGACTGGCTCTGTGGCTGGGGAGACAGGCTCCATCAGATTGACTTAACTGGAGAAGTTGTCCCAAATATAATTGAGGTGACTGGTTATGACTGAGGACTGAAACTCAAGATCTCAGTTGGGAGAACCAGAACTTACATATTGAAATAGGGACAGTGATATTTATAGAAGCAGTGAGGATAGAGAGGTTTGTGATAGGAAAAACTGCTAGGAGCCGACATCGAGAAAGGGGAAGCTTTGAGGAGTGTAGGAGCAAGACTTAGGAAGGGAACTGAAGATAGAGACAGAAAACATTCTGCCAAGAATAGAATGGGGGTAGGGAGATACGGCCTTTAGGGTCCTTTTCAATCTTGATATTTAGTGATTCTGTAAGTACCAAGAATTGCTGGTATAAAGATACTAGTTGAGAATGGAATTGGTGCAGTAATCAGTGGTAAGCAGATGGTGACCACCATGGGGAAGAAAGGAGATGCTAGGAGAGTCAACAGTGGTGACTGGAATACCATATGGGAGAGCCTTTGGTGTATTTAGCTATCCAGCTCAGTGATTATGTGCTAGAGGCCAAGACTGGCAAACTGGGAATAATACCATGCTGTGAGTAATTCAGATGATGTTTTAGTTGGTGGTTTTATCCCCTACTGATCCCCATTCCTGAGGGCTGTTAGCAATGCAGATGAAATGAACTAAAGTGAGTTTCACTACCTCCTCTCTATAGACTTTATAAAAGGTGCTACTGATTGTGCACCCAGTGTTTTCTTTAAAACAATATTTAATAGAAGAAGCTTGAGGTAATTTTAACTTATCTGACACTGCGTTTATCTGATAACCTAATAGTCACCCTCACCTCCTACACACATATACTATGTGATAGAGGAAGGGAGTTCAGAAAGATTCTTGAATGGTAAAGTATTGAGTTGTGAACAATAGGGGAGAGTCTTTGTTTAGCTAAAAAATGGCTAATTACACCTTTTTCTAAAACATTAGATGTTTACTTGGCATACATTATACATAACTGAAAGGAGCTACTCAAGAATTTATTTCTGTAACAATACAGTTGACCCTTGAGCAACACATGTTTGAGCTGCATGGGTCCACATACATGTGAATTTTTTTAATAAATATAATACTATAAATGTATTTTTTCTTCCCTATGATTTTCTTTTTCTTTCTTTCTCTTTCTTTCTCTCTTTCTTTCTTTCTTTCTCTTTCTTTCTCTCTTTCTTTCTTTCTCTCTTTCTTTCTCTTTCTCTCTTTCTTTCTCTCTTTCTTTCTTTCTTTCTGAGAGAAAGGAGGGGGGAAGGGACAGAAGGAGAGGGAGTGAAAGAATCTCAAGCAGGCTCCACACCTAGCTTGGAGCTGAAGCAGGCTTCATCTTACCAACTCTGAGAACATGGCCAAAATTAAGAGTCAGATGCTTAATCGACTGAGCCACCCAGGCACCCCCTTATGATTTTCTTTAAAAAGAAAAAAAAAAGGATTGTATTTATTGATTTATTTGAGAGAGTGAGAGAGCATGAGCAAGAATGGGGGACAGGGAGAAAGGGAAGCGGACTCCTTGCTGAGCAGGGAGCCGGACGTGGGGCTCCATCCCAGGACCTCGGGACCATGACCTGAGCTGAAGGCAGACACTAAACCAACTAAGCCACTCAGGCCACCCAGGCCCCTCAGCCCCCTTATGATTTTCTTTCTTTCCTCCTTTTTTTTTTTTTAAGATTTTACCTATTCATTTGAGAGAGAGAGAATGAGAGATAGAGAGCACGAGAGGGAAGAGGGTCAGAGGGAGAAGCAGACTCCCCGCCGAGCAGGGAGCCCGAGGTGGGACTCGATCCCAGGACTCCAGGATCATGACCTGAGCCGAAGGCAGTCGCCCAACCAACTGAGCCACCCAGGCGCCCCCCCTTATGATTTTCTTAATAACATTTTCTTTTCTCTAGCTTCCTTAACATTCCTTGTTAGAATATGGTAAATAATATGTCTAACATACAAAATATGTTAATAACTATTAATGTTATTGGTAAGGCTTCCAGTCAACAGTAGGCTTGTTTTGAAGGAGTCAAAAATTATAAGCAGATTTTCAACGCGCACGCGCACGGGTGTGTGTGTGTGTGTGTGCGTGTGTGTGTTGGGGGACAGTGCTCCTAACCTCTGTTTTGTTCAAGGGTCAATTGTGCATGTTTCAAGGTAACTGACTTAGAAGAGAAGACATTTAGGCTTGGAGACTGCAGCACTGCCTCTGGGATCCTTTGTGTTTGTTGAATGAAAGGATTCTTTTTGACCTACCCTGCTTTGCAAATTCCCTTCAAAAACCAGTATAATGGCCTGATTGATAAAGAATGAACTTTATTCCTTTCTAAGCCTATGATTTCTCTTCCCATAAATAGGTGAGGTTTTATTTTTCTTGGGGACCTTCTCTTTGAATATATGGTCCGTTAGGGAGAATAATTTGGTCAAAGCCTTAGGTTCAGAAATCCCAGGTTACTTTATCTGATGTTAACACTAACTCACTCTGTGACTAAGGGAAGAACTGTTTGCTTTCTCTTGTTTAAGCTTTTCTAACTATGGCAGAAGTAACTGTTCTGCTTAAACAGTCTTTAATAATCAGAAACATAGGCATACTCACCAAATTTTGTATACAGTCTCATTGAGTTTGTAAACCACCTGACCCCATTCTTGATTCCCCTGTGGAGCTGTCTAAACTCTAAGTTAGACGTGATTCTCCTAGGGAAAAAAGTTTATAACTTTTCCATGTTAGAAACGCTGATAAGAATTGATTTATAAAATATTTATAGAAAAAGCAAACATAATAATTTGCTATTGTTATTAAGGATGGGTAATGACAAAATATCTAGTAATAATTATAATTTTCTTATGCTTTTCTTTTCATGTATTTGCATAACTGATCTGAAGTCAGATCTTTTGGCTCTTCTATTGGAGAACTCTCTCTACTCCCTCTTCTACAATTCAGTCAGTAAATTAAGGGAATATACATTTTTATGTACTCTATTTTGCAGTATGTAACAGAGCTCCACTCCAGAAGGGGAAAAAAAAAAAAACTGTTTGTGAGTCTCTAACAAATATTTGGCACTATGTTAGGTTTGTTTACATACATTCCCTCATTAATATAAATAATTGAATTGCTTGTATTTTACTGTTTGCAAACCAGATTAGTAGATAGATATATAGCTGGGGTTTTTTTTTTCGGTTTTTGTTTTGTCTTTTTTTCCCTTTCTTTTGATAACTCTCTTGTTAAAAGTTGTATTAATTTGAAGCTTTCTATATTTATACTAGAATGACTGCCAGTGAGCCAGGGGAACCCCTGGGTCTGCCAGGCTGTTATATCACACTCACAACTATTTGCAAACCAATTTTGAAGTAAAGGCTGGTAAAAAAAAAAAAAAGTAACATATGGTCTTTGCTCTATGCTAGAGAACAAAATGGATGTGTGGCACTTAACAGAAAATAGTTTTTTTGTTTTGTTTTTTAGGTAGTTTTTTTTTTTAATTTAAAGGTAATTATCCTAGATGTGATTATCTTTGTTTATTTTTTGGCCATAGAGTAGAAATCTTAATCTTTTTTTGTGCCATGGGCCCCTTTGGCAGTATGGTGAAAACTTGTAGATTCCCTTTTGGAATAATATTATTATACCAAACAAAGAATTAAATACATAAAACTTGAAACTATGTTGAAATAAAGTTATCAAAATGCTTTAAAAAATGTGTGGTATGAGGGACACCTGGGTGGCTCAGTCATTTGAGCGCCTGACTCTTGATCTAAGGGTTGTGAATTCAAGCTCCAGGTTGTGCTCCATGCTTCATGTGGAGCCTGCTTAAAAAATTACATAAATATAAAATAAAATGTGTAATATACTATATATGCTTTTAACATCGTAAATAATGTTTACTATCAATGGATCTTATAATAATTTAAAAATGATATGTTTAAACAATATTCCAAAATATTTGTAATAAGTGTAATGCTATCTGAAAATATCTAAGATTTCTATTAGTGATGATCTATTACTATTGTGGCTTATGTTCATAATTGAAGGAAATGGTGAATTTGCCAGAGGTTAGTAAAAATGAATATATAATTCTTTTTTGTCCAAATCCCAGAATTCCCTGAATCTGTCATAGACCCTGCCTTAGAGATATAAATTCTATAACCCACTCTAGGAAAAGCAGAATCTAAACACAGAGTTTACTCACTGAATTTTGTAGTGGAGTGGTGGGAGAGCAAAATTATTAACCATAAGAATTATTACAAGTGTCCTTTGTGGTTTTTAGGATAATCTCTTTCTTGAAATATTCTATTGTGTGGCAAGGCCCAAATATAACCTTTATTTTGTTCCAGGGTGAACCCAGGGTCTGGCACAGTGTAAGTGCCCACTCAGTGTTTGTTGAATAAAGATTTCTCTGAAGAAATTAGAGGGAAGAGATCAAGTTCAAAACTAAGATCTTAGATGTGGCAATTTAGTAGCCTCAAATATTGAGGCATACCACTGAGCTCTGTTTTAAAACTAATGTGTCAGTGTGGTTATTTTGTGATCTTTACTTTTTCATTTAGAATTTCCCAAATCGGGTGTACTTCTGACTTATTCTATATAATGTAACATACACAGGTTGGTGACATAAACTGCAGTAGTCCTATATCAGAAAGATACAGTTCAATTTCTTGAAATAACCATATTCCTAGCACTGACTTTTACTTTACTGTTTGCATAATCTAGGTAGGATTTGCTACCAAATTATTGATAAAACTAGTTCCATCTTCATTTAGTATAAGATGGCAACTTTTTTGGCAAACTTTTTTCAGTAAAGGGCCATCTAGATAGTAAATGTTAGGCTTTATAAGTTATACAGTATGTATTGCCACCTACTCAACTCTGCGATTAGCACAAAAGCAGCCATAGATAGTACATCAGTGAAGGAGCATGGTCGTGTTCCAAATAATACATTATATGTAAAAAAAAAAAAAAAAAGAGAGATAGGAGGAAGGGAAAAATGAAGGGGGGGAATCGGAGGGGGAGACGAACAATGAGAGACTATGGACTCTGAGAAACAAACTGAGGGTTCTAGAGGGGAGGGTGTGGGGGGATGGGTTAGCCTGGTGATGGGTATTAAAGAGGGCACATTCTGCGTGGAGCACTGGGTGTTATGCACAAACAATGAATCATGGAACACTACATCAAAAGCTAATGATGTAATGTATGGTGATTAACATAACATAATTAAAAAAATAAAAAATAAATAAAAATAAAAAGTAAATATTCAGTAAAAAAAAGTTATGTTAAAAACAAAAAAACAAAAAACAAAAACAAACTTTAGTTTCAAAAGCGGGCAGTGGGCCATTTTTGGCCTGTGAGGTCTGCTGGTTCTTGAATCCAATCCCTCCTCCCCACTGTGGGTTAGGCATATCCTCCCTCCAACTTCCCCCCCTGCTCTGCATGGAGCCTGCTTCTCCCTCTCCCTCTGCCTGCCACTCCCCCTACTTGTGCTCTCTCTGTCAAATTTTAGTATATGTGCTGCTGAAGCGAGCACATCTCTGTCAATAAAATCTTAAAAAAAGAGCACCACTTTATTAACCTCCACAACTTGCGGGCGCCTGGGTGGCTCAGTCGTTAAGCGTCTGCCTTCAGCTCAGGTCATGATCCCAGGGTCCTGGGATTGAGCCCCACATTGGGCTCCCTGCTCGGCGGGAAGCCTGCTTCTCCCTCTCCCACTCCCCCTGCTTGTGTTTCCTCTCTCGCTGTGTCTCTCTCTGTCAAATAAATAAATAAAATCTTTAAAAAAAAATAAAGTATGCTTGCTCACTCAGCTTTGGACCTGGACATTGGTATGCCAGTAGAAAATTACTGAGATACGGTTTTACCGAGGAAGATAATGTCCCAGAGATGGGAGAGGCAGGAATAGAATGCAAAGAAAAAATTCATGTCTCCTCTTTTTGCAGATAGTTCCTGTAGTACTCTGTCAAATTTGAATTCAGTTTTTGAAACTTGAAGAATATATATGCTTGCAATTTGCTATTACTTAGGTTGTTGCATAGGTTAGGAAGCAGAATCTACCTCCTCTTTCACCCTGGGGTGCTTACTAGATCTACTAGCAATAAGGAGGTAGAATAGAAGGGGTTGGGTGGGAGTCCTTAAAACTACACTTGCAGGACACTGTCATCTTTAAAACACAAGCGTGTGCATACCAGTACCCAGATTTTGTCGCCTTTAGGACACTTACATTGGAAAAACACTTGACCAGATTTATCCTCAGTGTCTCCTCACTGCTGCCCTTCCCACCTCACACACATTTCCACTTCGGTGTACTTTCTTAGTAGCAAAATTGATGCATCCAAGCGGGCATTTATTGAAACATTGAAGAACAAGGCAAGCAGTGTGTACTGGGAGGTGAGTCAGCAGAAATGGAGCCAGATTTTGTGAATCTGAGTAAAAATCACAGGCACAGATACTACATTCTGTATCTTGAAAGCAATTTAGAGACACTAATTCACTTAATAGGCGTGGTGGTGTTCTGGTGGTTGTGGCAGGTATGTCCATACTTAGATCTGTGCATCAGTGGGGATTTTGACTAAAGATAGGTTACTAGGGACTGTAAAGGTTAGAAAGATCAGGCCTTACAAATGGTCTCAGATCCTTTTCTCTCTTGTAATAGTTTCATTTTACAAAGAAACTTTTTTTTTGTAGGATAAACCGCTAAGGAAACAGGAAGCTTTGGCACACCCTAATGAGTTTAAGGGGCAGGCTATGTATCTTATCTCCAACTACTTTCATTCTGACTCATCCTAGCTTAATTAATATGGATGCTATGGCTAGAAGCCAGGATCCGCCTACAGAGAGTATTAGGTAATTCTCCACTCCTCAGCCCCATTCTGATCTTACACTATATTGGTTCTGAGGAGGTGCCATCTTTTTCCAACCTTATCACCTTCTGGACAGCCTGTTCTGTTAAGGCAGCCTGTGTATGTGTTTTTTTTGTTTGTTTTTTCCTCTCTTGAGTGTAGATATTCCCTTTTCCAGGGAGATCACTGCACCTTTACTTAATAGTGTTGGTTGATTCCAAAGGTGCAGTTATCATAAACGGAGAGTTTGGGAAGTATTGTTCCTCATTGTTGGAACAACTGGGCAATTGTGAATGTGGTAAAGGTGATGTGGTTTTAGGTATAGCTAAGTTTCAGTATAATGAACTAAAAGCCAACATGTATTTACTATCCTCAGTATGCTCTCATCCTCCAACATACCTTTTCTCAATGGCAAACCTGATATGTCAGGCATCTTTTGTAACTTTGGGGGAACTGGTAATTTCTTCCAGTAAGGCACTAATAATTAAATTATTCTGTACGCTTTCATGGTGTATAAGTTAGTAGATGTGGCATGGGGTTGGTCTAAGAGAGAGCCAATGAAAAATGGTCTCTTGAGAGATCTATAGAGTCAAAGTTTAAAAAATAGTAGTAGTTTTAGAGGAAAGGCATGAGACAATCTTTTTATAATTTCAAAATTCTTTTAGAGTTATTGTTAAAGAATGTCTGTGATCTTGGTGTTCTCCATCTCCTAAGAAAGTGGATAAGATACAGAAGTGTTTTACATGAAACACCAAAAGTATTAGGTGTATTTGTTCCAAATCCCTAGGATCTTAAGACCTGAGTTTAAGTCTAATGTGTAATGTTCAAAGTATAATGTAAAATACTGTGTAAGACACAAAAGTCATCTTTAGAAAAATAGAAGAACTATATGTAAGCAGATAAGGAAAAATAGTTTTAACAGGATGGGAGCTTTGTTGTGCCATCTTTGATACACTTATAAACTGACAAGAACTTGACTCCTTTCCATCAAAACAAAACAGTAATGTTGAATAAAGTGCTTTTCAAAATTTCGAAAGTGGTTTTCTATACTTAGTATATTCAAATAGTAATTGAGTGTGCCTACTCTGCACCAGAGCTCATTGCTAGGTATTAAATGCACCAATTAAGATTTTTGTGGTTCTAAGTGATAAGAAACCCAGTTTAACTAACTTAAGCAAAAAGGGGAATGAATGTATTGGTTGGCACAGTTAGACGGTTCAGGATCTGAATTCTCCCCATCATCAGCTTGCTTACTCTGTGTCAACGCTTTCAAAAAAGGCTCTCCTCCTGGTGATAGGATGGCCACTAGTTTGTCACAGGATGCTTCCCAAAGCCATGTCTCTAGGTTTAGATCCACAAAGAGAAGTGATAATCTTCATCTAAGCCTTTCCATCTGGTGAGTTCTGAAATGTACTCTGATTGGACTGACTTAGGTCACCTATTACTGTCCCTTCTCCCTTCCTCCTCCAGTCTGTGGCCAGGGGAGAATGATAACGCTGATTGGTTTAAGTTTGGTACATGTGATCTGATGCTAGGGTTTGAAGTTGAAGCTTACATAGACCAAATGAAAGTGAGTCCCCAGATGAAAATGGGCTCTTTTCAGAGCGGGATTGAACAGTGGGAAGACAACAAATATCCGCTACATCAGGAAATTTATAGTCTAGTTTCTCATTTCATCCTTAGCATGACTTAGAAATTAAGTATATTTGATTAGAGCCTTCCTTGATCACTCTTTAGACTTAGAGTTAAGGTACTAGAAGGAGCTAGAATTAAATCCCAGTTTATATATGATTCCTAGTCTAGTGTCCTCTCTGCTCTTTTACTGTGGCCCAAACCAAAACAAGTCCCTAGAGTTCTTGAATAGTTTGCCATTGATAGGTCCAGTGAGAAGGGAGCCCATTGTTTATGAAAGATGAAATTAAATTCCTGACTGTAATATGTGATTTTGATTAAATTCAAGTATGACCATTTTATATACTAGGCAGCATGGTGGTGCTGTTAAGTGCACAGACCCTAGAGTCAAAATGCCTAGGGCCAAATCTTATTTTTGCTCTGTCCTAGGTGTGTGACCTCAGTCATTTAACTTAGCTGTGACTCTATTTCCTCATCTTCAAAATAGGGATAATAGTATTATCTAACTTACAGGATTGTTGGGAGGATTAAATTATTTAACATATGCAAAGGTTAAAACTTCCTGGCACATAGCAAGTGTGCTAAATGTTAGCTATAATTATTATCATAATCTTTGGTATTGTGATAGAGATGTGAATTGTGTGATAATGCAATAAAACAGATTTACATCTGATTGAATACCCTAATCATTAAGAAATTTAAATATATTCTCTACTCTGTTTCTGTTTTTTTTTTTTTTTTTTAAGATTTTATTTGAGAGGGAGCATGTGAGAGAGCATGAGCAGTGGGGAGAGGTGGAGGGGAGGGGCAAGGGGAGAGGGAGAAGCAGGCTCCCCACTGAGCATGGAGCCTGATGCCGGGCTCAATCCCAGGACCCTGGGATCATGACCTGAACCACTTAACCGACTGAGCCACCCAAGCGCCCCTCTATTCTGTTTTCTAAAGATAAATTCTACTGTGTTTATATTGCACTAACCTAGTACTCTAAAAGTGGATCTTGGGGCGTCTGGGTGGTGCAGTCGGTTGGGCGTCCCATTCTTTGTTTCGGCTCAGATTGTGATCTCAGGGTTCTGAGATTGAGCCCTGTGTCAGGCTCTGTGCTCAGCGTGGAGTCTGCTTGAGTTTCTCTTTCCATCTCCCTCTGCCCTTGCCCCCCCCAATAAAATGAATAAATAAATCTTAAAAAAAAAAAAAGAGTGGATCTTAAGTGGGGGAGGGATCTAGTGGTAGGTCACATTGGTGTATGGTGACATATATCTATCCTGATCAATATTTTCGACAGTGATTTGGTTGGAGACAAAAACCTTTCCAAGTTTATAGACTACATTAAATTATGATAAATAGCTAATATTATATAGACAGTCAAGATTTGACATTATTTTAACAGATTGGATAAGCAAAAAGATCAACCAAGATGGACTTTAACAGGATAATGACCAACAAAATGAATAAATGTGTTTCTACACAACCTCTGCTTGAATATCCTGGTGTGCCAAAATGAAATGCCTCCTGAGTTAACCCAGTTCTGTTTCAGATAACTCTTATTCCTAAAAAGGTTTTTATTATGTTTAGTTACCATTTATAACTCTGCCTCTTCCAACCAGTGATCTATTTTTTGTTGTCTGGGTATTTGCTCTATCCAGCATGACAGGCATTCAGATATTTAGAGATAGTTACCAGGGTACCTTCTTGTAATAGTATGGTATTGTATCATATTATATACTCTAGTGATTAGGAGTGTGTAGTCCGCAGCCAGGCTGGCTGAATTTGATTCTTAGCTTTGCTACTTACTAGCTGTGTGACCTTATCATCTGTGCCTCAGTTTTCTTATCTGTAAAATAGTAATAAAAACAATATACCTATGTCAAAGGGTTGTGAATATTAATATTTTTACATTTAAAGTATACTTTTCATGGGGCACCTGGGTGGCTCAGTCAGTTAAGTATCTGCCTTCCGCTCAGGTCATGATCTCAGGGTCCTGGGATTGAGCCCCACATTAGGCTCCCTGCTCAGTGGGGAGTCTGCTTCTCCCTCTGCCCCTCCCCCTGCTCATGCTCTGTCTCTCTTAAATCATAAATAAAATCTTTCAAAAAAAAGTATACTTTTCATAATAGTAATCCTAGGGGGAAAACTTGACAAAATCTTTCTGGATATAGGGGATACACAAGAAGGCAAGCTTTAAGGCAGATGATGACAACTACTACTACTAAATAATATAGTAGGTAATACTTACAAATACTTACTTGTGCCAGGCACTGAACTAAGGCTTACATGGAGTACTCCATTTGAACTTCATTTGTTAGGTGATGCAACTCTGGCAATTAAGGAATTTGTCCAAGTTCTCGTGGCTAGTAAGTAGTGGAGAAGGGATTCATGCTTAGGTAATCTGATTTTAGGGCCTGAACTCTTAAATCATAACACTATGCTGATGGAGTGAGGTTAAAATTTCTGTATTTCTTTTTTTTTTTTTTTTTAAAGATTTAATTTATTTGTTTGACAGAAAGTGAGAGCACAAGCCAGCCGGGAGACAGAGGGAGAGGGAGAAGCAGGCTTCCTCCTGAGCAGGGAGCTGGATGTGGGACTCGATCCCAGGACCCCAGGATCATGACCTGAGCCGAAGGCAGTGGCTTAACAGACTGAGCCACTCAGGCACCCCAAAATTTCTATATTTCTTAAAATGGAGCATGGATAAAAAATACTGAGAAACACTGCCTTAGACATTTGATGGAGCATGGATAAAAAATACTGAGAAACACTGCCTTAGACATTTGATTGAAAGTGATTATATAAGGCAGATGGAGAGATTTTGTTATATGTACTCAATTGAAATACAGGTAAAATATATTAGTGTTACTATTATTTACCAAAGGGCTTTGTAACATGTTAACAACAAAAGTAACCACTGTAATCACAGTAACCACATGATTCCTTCTATGTTTGTGAATTTTACTTTAGCTTTAGCTAATCACACAAATTCTTTCTCTTGCCTCGAGTCCTTATCGTGATATTTTATATTTTTTGTATGATTTTTTTAATCTAGTGGAATAGAATGGATATCACAAGGTCCAATTACCCCAGATACCAGTTTGGCTTTGAAATATATTTAAATCACACTGGCAGTATTTTAACTCTTAGAGGGAGAGCTTTTGCTTCTTTCTAGTTCAATATTATCCACCAAAAGGTTTTAACCTTTTAGCTAAGTAATGAATTATTAGTAGGGATTCTTCAGGAATAGAAATATTTGAGGGGCGGGCGCCTGGGTGGCTCAGTTGGTTAAGCGACTGCCTTCGGCTCAGGTCATGATCCCGGAGTCCCGGGATCGAGTCCCACATCAGCCTCCCTGCTCAGCAGGGGGGTCTGCTTCTCCCTCTGACCCTCTTCCCTTTCGTGCTCTCTATCTCTCTCTCTCTCAAATAAATAAATAAAATCTTAAAAAATAAAAAATATTTGAGGGGCAATCAAAAATCAAACCATGTGTTTGTCTAGTTAAGTTGAATCATATGACAAGATGATTCAGTGCTTTAAGAAGTAAGCAGTTAGAAAGGAAAGCAAATCTTATGTTACATATATTTTGCCATAGTATAAAAAAAAAGCCAGACAAACAAAAAAGTAAAGCAAAGTTGAAGTCGGGGAGGAAGAGATGGATTCTAATGTGGCATGAGGAAACCTGACAATGGTAGTATGTTGATTCTCTTAATTTTGATGATTCCCAGATGTATAGTTATGTTAAAACTCATTAAGTTATACACTTTAAATACAGTTTATTGTATGTCAATTATACTTCAGTAAAGCTATAAAAATATTATAGCACACATACCTTTCCACTCCTCCACCCCCCACACAGAGCAAAGACTTTTTTTTAAAATATTTTTTATTTATTTATTTGACCGCACAAGCAGGGAGAGAAGCAGGCAGAGGGAGAGGGAGAAGCAGGCAGAGGGAGAGGGAGAAGCAGGCCCCCCGCAGAGCAGGGAGCCTGACACGGGGCTCGTTCCCAGGACCCTGGGACCATGACCCGAGCCGAAGGCAGCCGCCCAACTGACTGAGCCACCCAGGTACCCCAGAGCAAAGACTTCTGAAGAAATTCCTATAAACATGTCTTTGGATGTGTTAAGTATTTTTCTATTAAACATTAAGGAATTTTAACTTGAACTTATAGAAAGTAATTGTTGAAAAATACGATACCACATTTATTCCCTTGATTTATTATGGCACCCTTAAAACTGTTTTATATCACAAATGGAAAGTACAGGTGCTTTTACAATGACACCTATTTGTAATGTCAGAAGAGGAACAGAGATTAAAGAAATCTTTTTTTTAAGATTTTATTTATTTATTTGACAGAGCACAAATAGGCAGAGTGGCAGGCAGAGGGAGAGGAAGAAACCTGCTCACCACCAAGCAGAGAGCCCAATGCAGGGCTCAATCCCAGGACCCCGGGGGTTTACAACCTGAGCTGAAGGCAGACGCTCAACTGGCTGAGCCATCCTGGCATCCTGAGATTAAAGAAATCTTTATTGCTTAAATTGGAAGTTTATAAGAAAATTCTAGGAAAACTATCCAATAGGAAAGATCTACACATCTGTACAGCTGACAAATTGGACTGACTGAATCAGGCCAATAGCCACATCAGTTCTATTCGACTGGTCCTGAGACCTTGTTTACCTTTAAGTAACTGTGACCTTTTATTCTACTGTGCAGTTAGTACTTACTTAAGTCTGCAAGAACTTAAGGGACCCATGCCATAGAATGTTCTTGACAGAAGGAAGCAGCAGTATTGATGACGAGACAGCTTCTTTTTACAAATCTTGGATTTCTGGGAGACAGAAAAAATAGTGGTAACGACTTTGGAATTAGACAAGTCTGGATTTAAATCCTGGCTCTCCCACGGCTAGCTTTGTGAGCTCTTGGATCTCTTACTTAACGTCCCTGTTCCTTAGTTTTCTCATTTGTAAGTTGGGGCTAATAATACCTGCATCTCAGGTTATATGGGTTAAATGAGAATAATGTATATTAAGTGCCTAGCATTAATATACTTAATGTATATTAAGTGCCTAGTATTCAAAGAAAGAGAGCCATTATTATAACTGTTGCTGTTATGATCTTCCTTGCAAGATGTTTAGATTATTAAAACATATACTTCTTGGAATATTTGTATCAGTCATACTAATTCAAAGAATTAGGAAAGAGAAGGAATCAATTTCTAGAGAACCTGAAAGACAGGCTTATATGAGAGCCTGTGTGGAAAATTTTTATAGAACATTTAAAAAAAATTTTTTTTAAATTTTATCTGTCAGAGAGAGTGCACAAGCACGGGAAGCGGCAGGTAGAGGGAGAAGTAGGCTCCCCACTGAGCAGGGAGCCCGATGCGGGACTCGATCCCAGCACTCTGGGATCATGACCTGAGCCGAAGGCAGTCGCTTAACCGACTGAGCCACCCAGGCGCCCCCCCCTTTTTTTTAATGTAACATAATACACAATTTTCTTCCTCCTTCTCCCACTCCTTCCCCATCCCTTCCTCCTCCTTTCTTCTTCTTCTGTTTCTTCTGCTGCTTCTACTGCTTCTGCTGCTTCTTCTGTTTCTCCTTCTTCTGCTGCTGCTTCTCCTTCTGCTGCTGCTGCTGCTGCTGCTCCTCCTCCTCCTCCTCCTCCTTTTTCCTCTGCTTCTCCTTCTTCTGCTTCTGCTGCTGCTTCTGTTTCTGCTGAGGGTAAGCTACAGAAATCATGCCCCTTTATCCCCAGGTACTTCAGCTTTTATCTCCTAAAAACAAAGATAGTCTTTTACATAACAGTGTAATTATCAAATGTATTTTAACATTGATGTGTATTATGATTTGATACACAGTTCATATTCAAATTTTACTGATTGTTTTAATAACTCTCCTTTATAACAATTTCTCCCCCAATCTAGAAATGAAATTTAGTTGTCTTTTCTTTGGAACAATCCCTCAGCCTTTCATTGTCTATCATGATTGACATTTTTTGAAGAGTAACAGGCCTGTTGTTTTATAGAACGTCCTTTAATTGAGGTTTGTTTGCTTGTTCCTCATAAACCCATACACAGTATGCTTTTTTGGCAGGTAATGTCCTCAGTGCCTCACATCAGGAGGCATTATTGGTGATGTTAATTAACTTTGATTACTTAGCTAAGAAATTTTTTTCACTTTAAAGGTAACTCTTTTCCCTTTGTAATTAATAAGTAATCTGTGAGGATTACTTCAAAATACTTGGCGATTCTTTGAAATTGTAAATATCCTGTTTTTTAACAAACTTTCCCCCAGTGGTTTTAGAATCCTAAGGAGCATTTTTGTATCATTAACATGTGGTTTCCTCAGCTGAATTGAGGTCCTCTTGAGAAAATAGTTTTTACTTCAAGAAATGTTATAGTACCTTATACACAGTAAGTTCTCAGTACTACTGACTACCTGACCTTCAACTCCCTGACACAAGATTGCTGATTGCATTTCTTATAATGGATTTTGTCTAATTACCCCGAAAAGTTAACAGATACTTAAGCAAAGTCCTATTGTATGCAAATAGACATGGTCATTAATTGGACTGAGTAGGTGGGCTTTTTTTAGGTTATTATTATTTTTAAGATTTTGTTTATTTGAGGGAGAAAGAGAGTGCATAAGTTAAGTGTTTTTCTATTAAACATTAAGGAATTTTAACTTGAACTTATAGAAAGTAATTGTTGAAAAATACGATATCACATTTATTCCCTTGATTTATTATGGCACCCTTAAAACTGTTTTATATCACAAATGGAAAGTATAGGTGCTTTTACAATGACACCTCTTTGTAATGTCAGAAGAGGAACAGAGATTAAAGAAATCTTTTTTTTTAAGATTTTATTTATTTATTTGACAGAGAGAGCACAAATAGGCAGAGTGGCAGGCTTTTGCTGCTGCTGTGAGAGAGAGAGAGCATGAGCATGAGCAGGGAGGCAGAGGGAGCAAGCTCCCCACTGAGCAGGGACCTGGACGTGGAGCTTGATCCCAAGACCCTGGGATCATGACCTGAGCCAAAGGCAGATGCTTAACTGACTGTGCCTTGGCACCTCTGATTAGGTGTTTTTAGTAGGCCTCTCAGACCGGTGAGGTGGGAGTAGTAATACAACCTCTGGATATTTACAAAGAAAAATTAATAACGATATTGAAGAAAAGTTATCATCATCACTGGAAGACTTGTTAAATGTATTCCTTATTCCATTTTAATTTGCATTTGTGATGAAAGGACATTTCTGGGTGGTATTCATCTTTCACTTTAGACTCTGACGTTTTTCATGTCAGCCTAATACTTAGCCAGGACTCATGGGTGTCACCTTCAGTCTCTTAAGAATTAGGTCAGGTTTCTTGTAGATCTTGTCACATTGCCACTTTAGCCAGAGGAAAGAAAGGCACAATTGCAGTTGTTTAGATGAACATTTTATTCAGGAGAGGTTATTAGAGGCAGTGAGGCGGAGTATAATGTCCTAGTTCTGTCTGGCATTTATTTTGTTTTTCACTTCTGCTCTAAGGATCTTTCTTCTACCATTCATGGTATCATGTCTTGGCAGAGATGGCAATTGATCATTAAAGTTCTTCTATCCCCAATTTCTGGCTGATGCCTCAAATCACATCATTATTAAATTAACTTATTTGTGTAAATTATGATACCCAAGAAAAATGCAGATATCCTTACAGGGTGTTGGAGAGGTAGCACAAGCCAACATCTAAATGAAACATCAAATATTCAGAACTTTTCTGTGGTAGCTCATGCTAGAAGCTCTGTGCTAAGTGAGACAGTAATAAAGTTTTCACTGGGGAAGGAGAAGCTTGGGTGGGGTTTTAATAGTTGGGGGCTTACAACAGGCTTAAGGTTCTGACTCTGAAAGAGGATGGGGAAATGGGTATTGGAAAAGGAAGAGGAAGGACATTTAAAAGATAGAGTACACTTCACAATTTTAATAGATGTAACCCTGTGGAGTGATATCTGAAACCTACAGAGCATTTAGAGTTAAAAAATCCAGCTTTGTTAAACCAGGAATTGGTGATGGCTGTCTCTTTTTTAAAAAGCTCTTTTTTTTCCATCTGCACCAAAAACATACTTTTCACATTTCCTTGTACTTGTTATATATCTCCAGATGTCCCAGGGATGTTATAAGGGCTGGTGGTAGAAGTCTATATAACTAACTTTCTCAGCCAAGTTTTTTGAATCTTTTACATTCAGTCAGGATATGAAATTAGCAGTTGGTGTACAGGCTATATTGGGCAGGGTAATAATTTCCAGGGTCAGGTGATTAATTGTGGCCATTGTTCCAGAGAGGCATTTCATTGTTTCTACTAGAGCATGTGTTTATTGAAGCTTTGTTGTTTTTGCCAGATGCAATTGGCTCATCTTGTGAAATGTGTGCTATGGAATTGATCTTTTGCTGAGTGTATCCATGTTAACATCTCTGAAATACTGGTGACAGACTTTTTCTCCACTTCAATGAGAAAAAAATTCTTTTTCACTTTCTATGACCAGTTAAAAGAAGATGGATGCACAGAGTTCAGCCAAAATGAACACAAGAAAGAGGAGAAAAGAGGTACCTGGACCCAATGGGGCAACAGAAGAAGATGGAATTTCTTCAAAAATGCCACGCTGTGCAATTGTAAGGAAGAGATTTCTTTATTGAACACTTAGCCTGGCAGGGGGAGGGTAGAAACTGATATAAAATTGATGCTATCAGTATGACAAGTCTTCTTAAATAATGGAAAGAATGAATAGTAAGTGTGAATAGTATTTTCACAGTTGTTGGAAATGTTACGCTTTCTTATCAAATTGTAGCTCACAGCTCATTTGCAAGAGCTTTACATTGGAACTGGAAAAAGAACGTTAGAAAAAAAAAGAATGTTGGGAAAATTTGCAAGTTGTGTGTATATTAGGCTAAAGATCAAATTAAAACTAATGGAATAGAGAAATTGGAGCAGTCATCTGATCTTAGTATCGTCTCATGGTGTTTAGTTTTCTGTGTCTTGTTTTTTTTCCTCCATTCCTTCACTCTATTACTGGTTATATCTTAGATGAGAGCCTTTTTCTATTACTGCCTACTTTGTGTTCCTTTATCCCTGGGATGTTATCTTGTATTTGCTAACTACTGCCAAGCCTTCGATGAAAGATCCCATTCCAAACTGCTCATTCTGTCTCGTTTTGGTACCCTTCTTAAAGCTTCTCCTAAAGAACATGTCAAAGACCACATAAACAATTGAAGTTATTATTATTATTTTTTTAAGATTTTTTCTTTAATTATTTGACAGCGAGAGAGAGAGACAGCAAGAGCAGGAACACAAGCAGGGGGAGTGGGAGAGGGAGAAGCAGGCCCCCCGCCGAGCAGGGAGCCCGATGCGGGGCTCGATGCCAGGACCCTGGGATCATGACCTGAGCTGAAGGCAGACGCTTAACGACTGAGCCACCCAGGCGCCCCTGAAGTTATTATTGATATATAATATTATTATGAAATCCATGTTTTAAAATTCCAATGAAAGGATTGTATGTTTCTGTGTTTTCTTTACCTATATTGACCATTAGCTGTTCATCAAACTGCAGTTTCCACTGTTTAGTTTTGGAGCTTCATGTAGTGCAAAGGGAAAAATATTTTTACTCTGACACAATTAACATTTGTTCCAAATCAGTACTCTATCTTGAGCAATAAAAACAACTGGATTCCCCCAACAAGAGACATATGCTTTAGGCCTGATGTTGATGATGATATTGATGGTAGGGGCAAGTGTATTAGTTTCCTATTGCTGCTTAACACATTGCCACAAATGTAGTGGCCTAAAACTATACAGTTATATTATCTTATAGTTCTGGAGGTCAGAAGTCTGAAATGGGTTTCAGAGGGCTAAAATCAAAAAGTCGATAGGGCTGGAGGTTCTAAGGGAGAATCTGTTTTCTTGTCTTTTCCAGCTTTGAGAGGGCTGTCCCCATTGCTTTGCTCATGGTGCCAGCTAGCAATCATATCACTCTGACTGCTGCTTCTGTCATCACATCTCTGCGGATTCTGACTTTTCTACCTCTCACTTACAAAGACCCTTGTGATTACATTGAACATACCTGAATAATCCAGGATAATCACCCTGGTTCAAAATCCTTTAATTTAATCATATCCGCAGAGCCCTTTTTGCCATGTAAGGTAACATAGTCACAGGTTCTAGAGAGTAACATGTAGACGTCTTTAGGGGACCATTATTCACTGTAGCAAGTATACTCAGAAAATGACTCAGCAGGAAACAAAACAGGCCATTGTTAATTTCTGAATGCTTCTTAAGAGAATTCAGGTTAAGGAGATATGGTGGTAAGCACCAATTCAGCAATCAGTCTTGGAGTAGGACAAGTTACAACCAAGTAGGTGATACTCGTTGCCAGTCACAATAGCCAGGGATAGAGCAAAGGCCAGTCTTAGTGGAATGGGATCTCAAAAGACTTAAATTTCTTGGTCCTTAGAATTGAGGAATTTCAGTGCTTTAAATTACTTTGCTCATGTATTCATGTCACAAATCAGTTGAGTGACTTCCTACTTACTCCACATTCCTCTCTAGTACACACTGGCTATTTAGCATGCGCTAATGGTTAAAGATTCACTCGCCCAACAGGCTGTACCAACCCTAGTGAGGGGTGTTTGCTAAATAAACTTGTCTGTCATCTCCATTGTACACTTGTATGTTCAATCTCTGACCCCTTTTCAGCTCTGTAGCAAAAGCAAACAAGATTTTTTTTCTTTTTTTTTTTAATAACAGCTCTATTGAGATCATATAATCCATACATTTTAAGTATACAATTCAATGGTTTGGGGTATATTTAGAGTTGTGCAACCATCACTGCAACCAATTTTAGAATATTCTCATCACCCCCCAAAAAAGTCCCATCCCCATCCTCAGTCACTTCCCATTACCTCCTAACTTTCAGCCTCTGGAAACTACTATAGTAGTTAGGTCTCTATAGATTTGCCTATTCTGGACATTACATATAAATGGCATACATACATACATAGTCTTGTGGTTGGCTTCTTTTCACTGAGCATGTTTTTAAGATTCATTAATGTTGTAGCATGTATTTGTACTTCATTTCTTTTTGTTGACAAATAATATTCCATAACATACCACATTTTACTTATCCACTCATTAGTTGACATTTGAGTTGAACAAACGAGATTTTATCATACACAATGTGCCAGCATGGCCAGTAGGTGATAGGAGTATAAAGATAAATAAGATCTTCCCTTTGAGAGATGTGAGCCTAATATGAGGCTCTATAGCTTAGAGCCCAGAAGAGGTTTTTTGTTTTTTTTTTTTTCCTTGCAAGGGGGAGAGAAATTGGAAATATCACCAAGTATTAGTAGCTGGGGTGGTGGGTCAGAATGAATTGGAAAGAAGAGAGAAAATAAGGAGGAATAATACAGGTATAACTTTATGGCTAGTTTGTTTATAAGTATAAAGAATTTACTGATACAGATGTTTCTAAAGATACAATCAAAAAGAATCACAAAAATATTTACGAAGAATAAGACTTTTAGCCTATCTTAATATTTATCATATGTATAAATAAATCACAAACTGACAACAGTTCTGCTAATGGAGATAGATCTCACAATCTCATATTGAGAACATCGGTGTGCCAGTTGCTATGCATTGGAGATGCAAAGATGAAAAAATGACCGGGGCGCCTGGGTGGCTCAGTTGTTAAGCATCTGCCTTCGGCTCAGGATCCCAGGGTCCTGGGATCGAGCCCCGCATCAGGCTCCCTGCTCCGCAGGAAGCCTGCTTCTCCCTCTCCCACTCCCCCTGCTTGTGTTCCTTCTCTCGCTGTGTCTTTCTCTGCCAAATAAATAAAATCTTAAAAATATATATTAAAAAAAGAAAAGAAAAGATGACCTTGCCCTTAAGAAGCTCACAGACGGGGGCGCCTGGGTGGCTCAGTCAGTTAAGTGTCTGCCTTTAGTTTAGGTCATAATCCCAGGATCCTGGGATCAAGCCTCACGTCGGGCTCCCTGCTCAGCAGAGAGTCTGCTTCTCCCTCTCCCTCTCCATCTGTGTGCTCACTCACTCACTCACTCTCTCAAATAAATAAAAAAGAAGCTTCTTTAAAAAAAAAAAAGCTCACAGACAAATAGGGGAAATAGATAAATAATTAAGATACAGAATGAGGGGTGCCTGGGTGGCTCAGTCGGTTAAGCATCTGACTCTTGATTTTGGCTCAGATCATGATATCAGGGTTGTGAGGTTGAGCCCCACATCAGGCTCTGCACTGAGCAGGGAGCCTGCTTAGAGTTCTCTTTTCTCCCTCTCCCTCAGCTCCTCCCCTGCTTGCATACTCTCTCTCCTAAAAAAGAAAAAACAAAATGAAAGGGCTAAATGGAAGAAAGAAGTACAATGGCTGCCTAGAGGAGCAACAGATAAACTTGGATCTAGGGGTGGGGACAGTGGTTTTGGAAAAGGTTCATTGAGGAGATTATTTCTGAGCTGAACTTTGAAGGATAAATAGGAATTCAAGGAATGGACAAGGGGCACCCGGGCGGCTCAGTTGGTTAAGCGTCTGACTCTTGATCTCAGCTCACGTCTTGATCTCAGGGTTGTGAGTTCAGGCCCCGTGTTGGGCTCCATGCTGGGCATGGAACCTACTTAAAAAAAAAAAATTCTCCAAGAAATAGGTAAGAGATAGAATATAAGTTCAAGTGTGAAATAATAGTGTGTTTAGCAAACTATGAGTAATATTACTAGAGTTTAAAGTTCAGAATAATAATCTGCAATAGATAAGGTAAGCAAGGGCTGATTATGAAGGATCTTGTGTGCTGTGATAAGGAGTTTGAACTTTATCCTGTGGATAATGTGATCAGATTTGTAGTTTAAAGATCATCCTGGTTGTTTTAGAAAGGATTCGTTGAAACAGGGATTGACAGAAACCAAAGGACTAGTTGTGAGATTGTTGTAATGATCCAGGTTGAAGATAATGAGAACTTAAACTAAAATTTTAAGTTTTTAAGGGGTAAAATAGACAATCCTTGGACATCAGGATGTAAAGGAGGAGAGGTGTTAAAGATGACTCCTGGATTTCAGTCTTAGGCAGATTGTGTAGATGGCATGCTTCTTACTTAAAGTAGAAATACAGAAAGATGGTTTAGGAGAAAGATGATTTTAATTTAGTACACGTTCAACTTAGAAGGTCTAGGAGACATCCAAATAGTGGTTAGATAGATGAGTTCATTGTTTACATTCATTGAAATGGCAGTAGGAGTAGGGAGAATTACTGCTTTTCTTTGCTCCTTCCTTCTTACCTCCCTCTCCCCCCTTCTCCCTTTCTCCCTTTTCCTTTTCTTTCCTACCTTCCCTCCTCCCTCCCTCCCTTCCTTCCTTCTCACCCCCAGAGAGTGGAATCTTTTTGTTCTGTTCCTTATCCCTTCTTTCTCACACCCTGTGGTATTCCTCTTGACTTCACAGCCTTTCCTCTAGCATTATGGAAAAAATTTAGATCTCAGTAAGACCTGTTACCATTTGTGCAGCATGTTTGGGTAAAAGGGGAATGTTTCTCTGTCATTGTGAAAGTTTTTGCTGAAAAATGTTTAAGAATCCTTGGAAGTAGAGTACTGGGAAGCCAATATCAAGTTCTGGTCATAATCTGAGTTATCTCCATTCCCTATTCCTAAGGACACCAGAATCTCATCTCTTTCACTGGAATTTTGAGGAATAGTGAGTTAATATACGTGAACATAATCAGGAAAAGTTTTTATGAAAGCAGTATTGCATTCAGAAGATCATTCATAATTTGGGGATGATGATCATTAATCGTTATAATAGTATTAGTTATAATTTGTATAGAATTAGAAACTTGATATAGCATCTAGAATCTAATCTCTTAGATTAATACAATTTAGTTAATTTTGTTGGCATAATAAAACCTGTGTGCCATAAACAACATGAGCTTATGTTGTTGATGATGACCTAAATTTGTTGAGTGCAACTATATGTGAAACATTGTGCTAGTTACTTTGCATATGCTCTTTTATTTAATCCTTGTAGCCGTCTTGTGGGGCATGTATTATATTCCATTTAATAGAAGAGGAAAGCCGTGATTTCACAGCTATTAAGTGATAGAGTTGGGATTTATTTATTTATTTTAAAGATTTTATTTATTTATTATGTCAGAGAGAGAGAGAGAGCACACAAGCAGGGGGAGTGGCAGGCAGAGGGAGAAGCAGGCTCCCCACTGAGCAAGGAGCCCGATGTGGGACTCGATCCTAGGACCCTGGGATCATGACCTGAGCCGAAGGCAGATGCTTAACCGACTGAGCCACCTAGGCGTCCCTAGAGTTGGTATTTAGATTTAAGTTTTTTCAAGTTCTAAATCCATGCCCTTTCATTTATGCTTCACAATCAGATAGCCAAACCACTTGAAGATAATATTCTGCAGGATTCCCTTGAGATTAAAATGAAGGAGGTATGTTTTAGAAGAATAAAGGTAGAAATACTTAGTCCTACTTTTTTAAGGCTTAGCTTCTAGAGACACTGTTTTTATAAAGATATTTTTAGAAATACTATTCATTCTAACTGGAGGCAATTCTAGAATGAGAAAGATTTTGCTGATCTGTTGTAGTTGAAGAACCTTAGGTTTCACTTTCTATACTTAGGAGGAATTGAAACCCTAGCCAGGAGAGATATCTGCATTTGCCTTCTGCCTTCATTTGCCTTCTGGAACATACACAGTATACAAGGAAGATTGAAGAAACAGCTGTAAAAGATAGAACACTTTTTTAAAAATATTTATTTTAGAGAGAGAGAGAGAAGGAGTGTGGGTGCATGTGAGTGGGGGAGGGGCAGGGGGAGAGGGGGAGAGAGAATCCCAAGCAGAACTCTGTGCTGGCCGCGGAGCCTGACACAGGGCTCGATCCCAGGACCCTGAGATCATGACCTGAGCCAAAATCTAGAGTTGGATGCTTAACTGACTGAGCTACCCAGGTGCCCTGAAAGATAGGATACTTTAATGTATCTTTTTAAATTGAGATAAAATTCATGTAACATAAAATTCACTGTTTAAACCATTAAAAAGTGTACAATTCAGTGTTTTTTTTTTTAGTGTATTCACAATGTTAATGCAGCCATCACCACTGTCTAATTCCAGAACATTTTCATCACCACAAAAAGAAGCCCCATACCTGTTAGCAGTCACCCCCCATCCCCCTAACCTATCCTCTGGCAACCACTAATCTACTTTCTGTCTCTAGGTATTTGTCTATTTTGGACATTTCCTATAAATGGAATCATATAGTATGTGGCCTTCTGTATCTGGCTTCTTATATTTAACATTGTTTTCAAGGTCCATCCAGGTAGTAGCATATATTAATACTGCATTCATTTTTACAGGTGAATAGTAGTACACGTAGACATACCATTTTGTTTATCCATTCATCACTTTTTGGCTATAGTGAATAATGCTGTTATGAACATTATTCATGTATAGGTTTTTAAAAATATATATATGTTTTCAGGGGTGCCTGGCTGGCCCAGTCAGTGGACCATGTGATTCTTGACCTTGAGGTCATGAGTTCAAGCCCCATGTTGGGCGTAGAGCCTACTTACAAAAATAATAAAAAAATAAAATCTTTGTTTTCATTCTCTTGGTTATATACCCAGGAGTGTAATTTTTGGATCATATGGTATTCTGTGTTTAACATTTTGAAGAACTATTTTCCAAAGTTGGGCACATGTTGACATTCACAGCAGCAGTGTATGAAGGTTCCAGTTTCTCCACATTCTTGCCATCACCATTTTTGCCAGTGTTTTTCCTCATAGCCATTCTAGTGGGTGTGAAGTTGTATTTTGTGATTTTCATTTGCATTTCCATGATGACTAATGTTGTTGAGCATCTTTCCATGTGCTTTTTGGCCATTAGTATATCTTCTTTGGAGAAATGTCTAGATCCCTTTGCTTCCCTTCCATTTGCCATGGCCTAACCCTAGATCTTTCACAGTTTCTCTTCCTAGACCTGTTAACTTGGCCTTCTCTAGATTAATGTTTCTAGCTGGATCTGGGCTTAATACAGTGCTCAGCAGTTCCGTTAGTCATTTGCTGATGCTCTGGTACATTTCCCACAACAGCTGTTCCACATATTTTCTACTTTCCTCAAGCTTTCAGTCTCATTCCAACCTCACTGTTTTTCATATGACATTTCATGTCCTTATTACTATACTGATAAAATTGAGGACATCAGATATAAATTTGTGTGTCTTTCCTCCTTTACATCTAACATTGTCCTTTTATCACCTTCCCTTCTTCTTTTAGAAAAGGGTGATCCTTCCTATTTCTGAAGCTAATACTTCCCCCCCTCCCCCTGCTTTCCTTTGAAGCCATTCCCTACCATTTCTCTAGACTCTTCCTTCCTCAGTTATCTGTTTTTTTCCTTCTCCGGTATTCTCCGTCTCTTTGGCTCCTTTTCCTCTGTCTTGGACATGTACAGATCTCCTTAACTTAAAAAAAAAAAAAGCCACTTGATATTTCTGTCTCCTCTAGGTACCTTTCAGTTTTTCTCATTCCTTTTACAGATACACATATCTAATGAGAGATTATTACTAATCTGTTTCCTTTTCTTCTTAAAGGTAATTTTCTTTGACTTTTATTAATATATTCTAGAAGGTCTCTAATAGTCATTTAAATCTCCAAATTCAAAGACTTCTCTCAGTTCTCATTTTCTTTGATCTCAACTCCTTTTTTTAAAACTTCCCCATTCCTGCTACTGTACTACTGGTACTACAATCTTATCTTCAGTTCAAAAATTCATTGTAAATGCCTCTTTTTCCTCAAGTGACAATATTTTTTCTTTCTTTTTTTTTTTTATAGATTTTATTTATTTATTTGACAAAGAGATAGCGAGAGGGGGAACACAAGCAGGGGGAGTGGGAGAGGGAGAAGCAGGCTTCCTGCCAAGTGGGGAGCCCGATGCGGGGCTCGATCCCAGGACCCTGGGATCATGACCTGAGCCAAAGGCAGATGCTTAATGGCTGAGCCACCCAGGTGCCCCAATATTTTTTCTTTTTACCGTGTGCTACCCATTCTTCCTTCACAAAATCTACCACGCTTTCTACTCCCACTGCAACAGCAATGGAAAAATCTGTAAGTCCATTTTCTTCTCCGTATAATAACCTCTGAACTGGTCTCTTTCTGAGTATGCAAAATAACCAATGGTGTCCTAGTAAACTGGCTCACTGCAGAGGAAAAAAACCTCTGATATATAGCATTTGCTGATTTCTGTGGCTGAGATCAGACTACCAATGATTTAATAACTGGCCCACAAAATTCCTGAATATTTGACAACCAACTCCAGTACACCATTGGTTATAACTTTCAGAGACACATTAAAACCCGTCTTTGATCTACATGTACTATTGTTAATAAATACATTTTTTTCTATTTGTTTTACAGATTTTTGCCTGTTTTTATATATAAATATATATAAACTTTATTGCTATAATTCATATACCATTATAATTCACATACCCATTTAAAGTGTGCAATAAAGTGTGCAGAGTGTGCAACCATCATCATAATCTGTTTTAGAACATTTTCATCACCCCAGGGAGAAGCCCTGTATCCATTAGCAGTTACTCTCCATTTTTCCCTAATCCTCCAAGCCCTGTATAACCACTAATTTACTTTCTGTATATATTTTCCTATTCTGGATATTATATATAAATGGAATCATACAATAAGTGGTCTTTTGTGGCCAGCTTCTTTCACTTAGTATAATATTTTCAAGATTTCAGGATCCCTGTTGTGGCATGTATCAGTACTACATTCCTTTTTATGCCCAAATGTCATTTGTTTCTTGAGGTATAACTTAAATACAATAGAGTGCACAGACCTTGAGTGTACAGCTCAATAAATTTTTACATATGTATATATATCCATGTAATCACCAGTATTCCCAGAAGACTCTCACGTCCGTGCTTGTCAGTGTCCACTTTACCCAGATTTCCTCATTTTCCTGTGGCTTCTAGTCATCATAGATTAGCTTTGCCTGTTTTTTTTAATTTTTTTATTGTTATGTTAATCACCATACATTACATCATTAGTTTTTGATGTAGTGTTCCATGATTCATTGTTTGTGCATAACACCCAGTGCTCCATGCAGAATTTGCCCTCTTTAATACCCATCACCAGGCTAACCCATCCCCCCACCCCCCTCCCCTCTAGAACCCTCAGTTTGTTTTTCAGAGCCCATCGTCTCTCATGGTTCGTCTCCCGCTCCGACTTACTCCCCTTCATTCTTCCCCTCCTGCTATCTTCTTCTTTTTCTTTTTTCTTAACATATGTTGCATTATTTGTTTCAGAAGTACAGATCTGTGATTCAACAGCCTTGCACAATTCACAGCGCTCACCATAGCACATACCCTCCCCAATGCCTATCACCCAGCCACCCATCCCTCCCACCCCCCACCACTCCAGCAACACTCAGTTTGTTTCCTGAGATTAAGAATTCCTCATATCAGTGAGGTCATATGATACATGTCTTTCTCTGATTGACTTATTTCACTCAGCATAACACCCTCCAGTTCCATCCATGTCATTGCAAATGGCAAGCTCTCATTCCTTTTGATGGCTGCATAATATTCCATTGTGTATATATACCACATCTTCTTTATCCATTCATCTGTCGATGGACATCTTGGCTCTTTCCACAGTTTGGCTGTTGTGGACGTTGCTGCTATAAACATCGGGGTGCACGTACCCCTTCGGATCCCTACATTTGTATCTTTGTGGTAAATACCCAGTAGTGCAATTGCTGGATCGTATGGTAGCTCTATTTTCAACTGTTTGAGGAACCTCCATACTGTTTTCCAGAGTGGTTGCACCAACTTGCATTCCCACCAACAGTGTAGGAGGGTTCCCCTTTCTCCGCATCCCCGCCAACATCTGTCATTTTCTGACTTGGTGAGGTGGTATCTCATTGAGGTTTTGATTTGAATTTCCCTGATGCCGAGCAATGTTGAGCCCTTTTTCATGTGTCTGTTGGCCATTTGGATGTCTTCTTTGGAAAAATGTCTGTTCATGTCTTCTGCCCATTTCCTGATTGGATTATTTGTTCTTTGGGTGTTGCGTTTGATAAGTTCTTTATAGATTTTGGATACTAGCCCTTTATCTGATATGTCATTTAGCTTTGCCTGTTTTTGACCTTTATATAGATAGAATCATAAATTATGTGTTATTTTGTGAATAGCATATGTTTTTAGAAACACAAACTACTGTTAAGGAACTCTTTGAGTACTGACTTCTAGAGGATAAATTGTCTAATCTGTAGAGAAATCTCTATTAACTACAGAAAATTGTATATTTGGGTCATTGGTCTAATCTCCTTTAAAAAGTGTTCTTAAATTGGGGCGCCTGGGTGGCTCAGTCGTTAAGCATTTGCCTTTGGCTCAGGTCATGATCCCAGGTTCTTGGGACTGAGCCTCGCATTGGGCTCCCTGCTCAGTGGGAAGCCTGCTTCTTCCTTTCCCACTCCCTCTGCTTGTGTTCCCTCTCTCACTGTGTCTCTCTCTGATCTTTTAAAAAAAATGTTCTTAAAAAGGATAGCACACATATGTACCCATATCTCCTAAAAAGGAATGTTTTATCTTTATAGCTTTAGCATATCTTAAACTAAGCTTATTATATTAGTGATTTTTAAAAAGAAATGTTTTTTTTTAAAGATTTATTTATTTTTAGAGAGAGAGAGAGCGAACATACAGTGGGGAGGGGCAGAGGAAGAGGGAGAGAGATAATCTTAAGCAGGCTCTCCACTCACAATCCTGAGATCATGACCTGAGCTGAAATCAAGAGTCAGATGCCCAACCAACTGAGCCACCCAGGTGCCCAAAAAGAAATATGTTTTAATTTTAAAACCTAATCTTAAAGGATGCCTGGGTGGCTCAGTCAGTTGAGCGTCCACCTCTTAGTTTCTGCTTGGGTTATGATCTCATGGTGAACCCTGAGTCAGGCTCTGCATCCAGGGTGGGAGTCTGCTTGAGGATTCTCCCCCTCTGCCTCTCCTCCTACTCATGCTCTCTTTCTCAAATAAATATATAAATCTAAAACCTAATCTTAAAAAATCCATCCTTATCTGAAAAGAAAACAAAACAATGTCTTCCCAGTTCCTGGATTCAGCCCAATCATAATGTGATCTATTTAGAATTTAAAATTCTAAGCAAACATTACTACAGCCCAACAGAAATTAAAAGAATTATAAGGGAATGTTATGAACAACTGAATGCCAAAAAATTTGACAATTTATATAAAATAGAAATTCCTAGAAAAAGACAAATTACCAAAACTGGCCCAAAATGAAATAGAAAATCTGAATGGACTTATCCCAAGTTAAAAAAAAAAATCACATTTATTTTTAAAAATCTTCCCACAAAGGGGCGCCTGGGTGGCTCAGTTGGTTAAGCGACTGCCTTCGGCTCAGGTCATGATCCTGGAGTCCCGGGATCGAGTCCCACGTCGGGCTTCCTGCTCAGCAGGGAGTCTGCTTCTCCGTCTGACCCTCCCCCCTCTCATGTGCTCTCTCTCTCTCTCTCTCATTCTCGCTCTCTCAAATAAATAAATAAAATCTTTAAAAAATAAATAAAAATCTTCCCACAAAGACAAGATGCTTCATTGGTGAATTCTTTCAAACTTTAGGGAAGAAATAGTTCCCTATTCTGAACAGTTTCTCTGCTATTTCAGAGAATACTTTCTATCCCATTTTATGAAACCAAACCTCAAAGCCAGGCCAAAAAAAAAAAAAAAAAACCACAAGAAAAGGAAACTATAGTTCAAAATTTCTCACAAACTTAGATGTAAAAATCCTTAACAAGATATTAACAAATCCAGGAACATATAAAAAGATTTATATAGCATGACCAAGGGGGATTTTACTCTGGAATGCAAGGTTGGTTTTACATCCTAAAACTCGATCTAATACACCAGAAGTAACGAAAGACAAAATCAGAATATGATTGTTTTGGTAATGCAGAAAAAGCATGTGACAAAATCCAACACCTTTTTATTATAAAAACTCTCAACAAATTGCAAAAACGAGGGCAATTCCTCAGTTGATAAACGGCATCCACAAAAAACCTAGTTAACATAATATTTAATGGTGAAAGATTGCATGCTTCACCCCTAAGATTGGGAAAAAGGCAAGGATATTTGTTCTTGTTACTTCTGTTCAACATTGTGCTAGAGATTCCAACTAAAGCAATAAAGGGATAATAAAAAGGAAATTAAAGGCATCCAGATTGGAAAGAAGTAAAACGTCTTTAGTCACAGATGACATGATCTCATATGTAGAAAATCCTAAGGAATCTACCAAACAAAGTGCTAGAACTAATAATTGAGTTTAGCAAAGTCACAAGACCAAGATCAAAATACAAAAATCATCTGAAATTATACACACAGACACAACATGTGCACATATAAATCAATTTGCATTTCTATATAGAAATGCAAAGGAACAAGGAACAATCCAAAGCAAGGAACAATCCAAAAATAAAGGTAAGAAAAACAATTCCCTTCACAATAGAATCAAATAGAATAAAATACTTAAGAATAAATTTTTTTTAGAGGATTTTATTTATTTGACAGAGACACAGTGAGAGAGGGAACACAAGCAGGAGGAGTGGGAGAGGGAGAAGCAGGCTTCCCGCTGAAGAGGGAGCCCGATGCGGGGCTTGATTCCAGGACTCTGGGATCATGACCTGAGCTGAAGGCAGATGCTTAACCATCTGAGCCACCCAGGCACCCCAAGAATATTTTTTTAAAATTTTATTTATTTATTTGAGAGAGACAGCACAAGCAGGGGGAGGACACCAGAGGGAGCGGGAGAAACAGGTTCCCCACTGATCAGGAAGCCCGATAGGGGGCTTGATCCCAGGACCCTGGGATCATGACCTGAGCTGAAGGCAGATGCTTACCTGACTGAGCCACCCAGGTGCCCCAAGAATAAATTTAACAAAAACTCTGAAGTAAGGCTTTCCTCTGTAGAGGAAAGAGCATTCCTGCATTCTTATTTCAGCTTTGCCTCTGAGTAATTGCATATAATTCATATAATTTCTTTGAACCTTGTTTTCCTCATCTTTAAATTGAGAATTATTGTGCTTCTTGCCTCACAGGGCTGTTATGAGCACTAGAATATATTTATAGTGTAAAGCATTATACAGTGATAATCATACTTAATAAAGCATACAGAAGCTATTTCCCTTCCCAGTCCCCTAGTTGAAGTGGTATGAAAATGTACTTAAGAACCTTGGCAATTTTCAGGGCTCCTGGGTAGCTCAGTCCTTGGGCATCTGCCTTTGGCTTGGGTGGTGATCCCAGGGTCCTGGGATCCAGCCCCACATAGGGCTCCCTGCTTGCCTTGAAGCCTGCTTCTCCCTCTCCCACTCCCCCTGCTTGTGTTCCCTCTCTTGCTGTGTCTCTCTGTCAAATAAATAAATAAAATCTTAAAAAAACCCAAAAACCTTGGCAATTTCATCACATAGAACAGGGTTGGGTGTTGTGCCAGGTAGTGGAGGAACCATTATTCTGGACCCAGTTAGTTGGGACTGAGCTTAGTTTCCCAGCCACCTCGCTCAATATTACCCTGAAATCACCAGTAAGACATTTATCTTTCCTATCATGATTTACTGATTTACTCATTTGGTAAAAGGTTGGAACTTTCACTTGTCATTTTGAAATGCCTTTTTTTCTTTTGTTACGGCTTTAGGAGGAATTTAATCACCAGTATATTGAATAACTGTTCTTTAAAGTTGCCATTTTTTGAGTATTTCAGTCTGTACCATTGAATTTAACTTTCTTTTCCTTCACTTTCCTCTTCTTAAGGGCTTACAGCAGCCAGCTCCTTTTTCTGACGAAATTGAAGTTGACTTTAGTAAGCCCTATGTCAGGGTAACTATGGAAGAAGCCAGCAGAGGAACTCCTTGTAAGTAAATGCCTATTTATACTGTTGTTTTACTCTTGTTTTTAGCATTCAATTGTATTTATCAAACATACACGTACTTTCTATATTCTTTCCTCAGTTTACTTGTAAAGGCTAGTTAGGGGAGGGTTTCCTCCCATCTCCCAGTTGTTCTCTTTGGGAAAAATAACTGCACTCCATAAAATTTCATTTTTTCTTCTTCTTATAAGCTTGTTTTCTGTGATGTTGTTACAGCTTGAGATATAGTGGAACAGAGATAATAGGATATTAGCCCGAGGTGGATTATAATCTCGTCTATATTTACAAAGGTCCAAAAATATGTCAGGCTGTCACATTTTTAATAGCCTTCAGAATTGTCCCCCAGATCTCCCTTTCTATAAGTTAGTACCCTAGCTATGATGCTGCTATAGGACAAAAATATCCTAAGTGGGTAGATTCTTATCACTTAACTTTATCTTTACTGATATTTTTTAGGTTTTTTTTAAAGACTCACTTTATTATTTTTAAACCCTATACTCTTTATTTGTATGCTTAGTTTACATCATTAATGAGCTATTTTTGACTACATAAATTATTAATATATATTCTAGTTACTCTTCCTGTTTTGGACAAGTGGATTTAGGGATCATCATAAAGAGAAGCTTCCTTGAGTGTTAGGAATATAAAGTCCTATAGGCAGCTGTCCTTACTTATTTGTAAATTCTCCAATTCTTTTTTTCAATCCTTTTTTGGTTCTTTCCATTATTATGGTAAGTGTTCTGTCTACTCTGTAAATGTAGGCCTGCACTCAAACTCAGGCAAGTACTAGGGAACAAGAGGTAGTTACAGCCACAAGTCTATACATTTCCACTATATAGAAGATATTTGTGGTTACTTCTTAATAGTGTTAGTATGTTTGCTCTCTGCTGTAATTGAAGAGTAGCAAAATATGAATAAACATGAATGCTGGACAATTTCAGGCCAGGGATCCCAGTACTCCTCAGCTATTTCTTGGCTATATGAAGCATAGCTTTTGAGTCCTCAAAATTCCAGAGAATGCTTTCTTTTTGCCAAAGTGTTTAGATGTAGCTCATGTTGATCATGACCCTTCTGACTCATGATGGTATTTTGGACTTGGCTCCCCTTGAGTAATAAGCAGGCCAATGGGGCAGGGTAAAATGACAACAAAATGACAACAAAACGGTGTAGTGGTGGCAGGTCAAATTTCAAAATGCCATCAAACAGTTCAAGGATCACATTCACATGTGATAGTAGACCTGTTGAAGGCAAGATCTTTTCATGGGGGCTCTCTAATAACACACATTCAGAATGTAGTACTTCACTCAGATCTGATCACGTTGTCTATATTACCCAGCTTATTGCTAATCTATCCACAAATCACCTATGGTACATAAAATGTTTGTGTGTGCATGTGTACTATTCCCAAGTTTTAAAGCTTATAGTTAACAAGCACTAACTAATCTAATTTTTAACAATTGTAGAATTAGAATTTTAACAATTTTAGAATTTTGTAAGTCATTTTTTGAGATTATCTACTTTATCATCTCTTCATTATATACATGAAGAAATTGAAGTCCTCAGAAACTAAGAAGTGAAAGCTTCCCTATAATAAAACAAATAATTAGTGATAGAATTGAAACTAAAACCTAAGTTTTTCCACCTTTGTGTTCCTTTCACCCTGGAGTGATGCTGCTCTTTGTAGACATTAGTTATAAATAATAGAAGGCCATTGGCAGGGGCGCCTGGGTGGCTCAGTCGTTAAGCGTCTGCCTTTGGCTCGGGTCATGATCTCAGGGTCCTGGGATTGAGCCTTACGTCGGGCCCCCTGCTCGGCGGAGAGCCTGCCTCTCTCTCTCCCTCTGCCTGCCGCTCTGCCTACTTGTACTCTCTATCTCTCTGTCAAATAAATTAAAAAACCTAAAAAAAAAAAAAAAGAGGAAAACTACCGATCAAAAAAAAAAGAAAGTCTTTAAGTATCCTCTGGCTCTTTAAAAAAAAAAAAAGAAGAAGGCCATTGGCAAACTGATTGCATTTTAGGTAGAACAGAGAGTCACAAATTAGCCTATAAAGTTGGCTGGTCTAATCTGGTCTCCAGTTTTTCTCCTATATCTCATTCTGTCTGTTCAGTCTTAAGTTAAATAACCACGTGACTATTCAGTGTTGGACAAGGAGTAAACCAATAAACCAATAAGGAATCTACACATGCCACAATTAGTGAATTTTAAACCAATAACTTGTACAAGGGGGCATCCTTCCCCTCCTCCCCCACACCATGTCTTCACTAGGGAGGTTAAGGGAATACAAGAATGGAGTTGGTATAATCTAGGAGAAAACTCACTACCCAGAGAAAAAACAAATATAGCTTGAGAGATGAAAAGCTTATTTCTTTTGGAAGATGAAAGAAAAAGGTCAGCAATATGTTTTCAAGGAGAAAGGGGAAAAAAAGGCAAAGTCTGAAGCGCAATAGAATCTTGTTAGGGGCAAAAGTTTTGGTGATAAGTATTTGAGAGAATATATCAAAAGATGCAGTAAATTGAAACAGATCTGTTCTGCCTAGAGGAAAACATATATTTATTTAGCCAACAGTAGTGCAAGGACTATAATTTATAATACAAATCAGGACCATTTTGAAAGTGAAAGGGGGTTGCTCCTAATAATAAGCTGAGACAATATATAAATCAGGGTTTGGTCATCCTGACCAGTAGACACTTGGTAAGAGAATGAATAACTCGTGCTTTTCCCCACATTTTCTCATTCAACAGTGGTCCTTTCTGGCCATTTGGTTACTATATTAGCCTGGGTTTGCTAAAGACTTGGGGGTAAGTCATGGGGAATTGAGAGTTTAGGAGGCTGGGGAAACACTGAAGAGGGCAAGAAGCACATCTGGAGTTTGGTCTGAGAAAGGGTTTGGTGGTGACTTGGCCTGATAACAGGATGATTAACCCTGACAGCCAGTCGATCAACAGCATTCTGTACTACTGTACTATTTCCACCATCCTCATCTCACTTTGCCCATGCTATACACTAATGTCAAAGAAACAACAACAAAATCTTAATTTTTGTATTCTATGCTTTGTCTTTTAGGATCAAAAAAGTGAGATCATAGTCACGCTGGACTTGTTTAGGAAAGATGGAAGTATGTTAGTTACTTCATGGCCATGATTTCTAGGATGTAGAAGACAGATTAGGCTCCTCAGACTTTGTTTTCTTTTGCTTTGTTTTATGGTTGAGGAAACTGAGTCTTAAAGAGGTTACGATTACAGAGGAAGGAGGCTGGTGGTTAAATTGGAGCTGTAATTTTTCTGACTCTTAAATCCATTATATTATTTGTTTTTCGTTGTATTGGCATATCTGTTTTATTTAAAAATTTCATTTCCTTTATTATAAACCAATACATTCCCATGGCCTAACATTAATAAAGTACAAACAGGGTACAGAGTGAAATGTCTTCCTATTATCACCATCTCACAGCTACCCACTATCCCTCCCTCTCACCCTTTTAGTAGGTGTATCATGGTACATTCAGTCCTTCCATTGAGATTTAGGTTGTTTCCAAACTTTGATTATTACAGACTATGCTGCAATGAATAACATACATATTTACAAATCTTATCTGTGAGAAAAATTCCTAGAACTAGAATAGCTGGGCCATTGTAGGTGTAGCTGGGCCATTGTAGGAGATAAGAGAACATCCGATGACTTTAGGTACTTTCCAGAAAAAAGTAAAAGCATTTGTCTTTTGATAGATATTGTCTAATTGCCCTTTTTTAAAAGATTTTATTTATTTGAGAGAGAGCATGTGCATGCTTGGTGCACGAGTAGGAGAAGGAGGAAAGGGACAGAGGGAGAGGGAGAAGCAGACACCCTGCTGAGCAGAGAGCCTGATGCGGGGCTCCGTCCCAGGACTCTAGGATCAAGACCTGAGCCAAAGGCAGTTGCTTAACCAACTGAGCCACCCAGGCGCCCCTCTAACTGCCCTTAAAATTTGTACCAATTTATGTTTCTATCCCCAGTGTATGATTTCTCAGTTTAAAAGCTATTTATTTATCGATAAAGCTATCTGGAAAGAAAAGTCCACAGACCTTTTGAGAACCAGTTTTCTCCCCCTTGATCGATTGTCCTCAGACAGGAGGGAGAAGATGTATCTTACCCCTACCTTCAGTATGGTATATCTGATGCGGCTCCCCTTCTTTCCCAGAATGATGTAGCTGCTCCTACTGTTATTTTCTGCTGCTATAGTTAGATACTCTTCTTTTATTCACATATGGGAATATGTTACTAGGACTTGTTAGATTTATTATTTGAAGCATTATGTCAAATCCATCCTCAGTGTGTTTGTTTGGCTTTGGTATTAGTCTTGTGCCCGCAAGAGATCATTCATTACCTGGATTTTCTTTCATAGTCCAGTACTACTAAAAATAGACTATCTGTTCTCTGTTATTCTCACTAATGGAGAGAAGAGGAAAAACTTTTCTTTTTTTTAAGATTTTATTTATTTATTTGACAGAGACATAGCGAGAGCAGGAACACAAGCAGGGGGAGTGGGAGACGAAGAAGCAGGCCTCCCGTGGAGCAGGGAGCCCGATGCGGGGCTCGATCCCAGGACCCTGGGATCATGACCTGAGGCGAAGGCAGACACTTAACGACTGAGCCACCCAGGCGCCCCAAGAGGAAAAACTCTTAATGTAAAGTCCTATAAGATTGATATTTGACTTTTAAATACTTAGTATATCACCCTCTACTGAGAAAGTATAACATCATGCTCACTGTCAGGAGAAACACTTGAAGGAATCCCATCTGTCATCACAGAGCAGATATTGAGGGTGACTGGGACTGAGAAGCAATAAATTGGTAACTGATCTCTACACCCCTTTCACCTTCCCTGTCAACCCCTCTGGATCACTTCTTACTCACGGGGCAGTTGGAGGGAGGTTTATTTTCAAAGCAAAGCTTAGTTATTAGTAATCAGGGCAGCCTGAAAATGAGAGAGCAAGCAGCGGGAGTATAGCTTAACTACACCCTGTTTTAAGATTTTATTTTATTTTATTTTTTTATTTATTTGCGAGAGAGAGAATGAGAGACAGAGAGCATGAGAGGGAGGAGGGTCAGAGGGAGAAGCAGACTCCCTGCTGAGCAGGGAGCCCGATGTGGGACTCGATCCCGGGACTCCAGGATCATGACCTGAGCCAAAGGCAGTTGCTTAACCAACTGAGCCACCCAGGCGCCCTAACTACACCCTGTTTAAATGTGACTGAAATTTAGGCATAAGCTGAAGGTGAGGATTTTGAAGTTTAGGACACATATGTAGTTCTTCCCATTCACTTTTTTTTTTTTTTTTAAGATTTATTCATTTGAGAGAGAGCATGAGTGAGCAAGCAAGAGAGCACAAGTGGCAGAGGGAGAGGGAGAAGCAGGCTCCCTGCTGGGCAGAGAGCCCGATGGTGGGGCTCAATCCTAGGACCCTGGGACCATGACCTGAGCTGAAGGCAGATGCTTAACCGACTAAGCCACCCAGGCGCCCCTTCCTATTCACTTCTAAAATAAGTTCAAGAAAAAGCAATCATGAAATCCAGTTACATGAGCAGTTTGATGAAATCAGGCTAACAGAGAGTCAATGGGTGTGATGTCAAAAAAGGGTCTTTGGAGCCAAGGAAGTCTGTGATATTATTCCTCACCACCCCAACCCATCCTTCCATTAGGGTGAATATCCAGAGAACACCTTGAGAAAGGGGTATGCAAGGATGGAACACAGTGCCATTTCTATTTGTCATATATGAAGTATTGAATCAGTGTGTTTTTGTAATCAATTCTTTCCTTTGGATTTAGGTGATCGGCCTGTGAGAGTTTATGCCGATGGAATATTTGACTTATTTCACTGTGGTCATGCCCGGGCTCTGATGCAAGCAAAGAACCTTTTCCCTAATACATACCTCATTGTAGGAGGTAAGAAAACATCTGATGACTTTAGGTGCTTTCCAGAAAAAAAAAAAAATTATAGTAGCCTTTTTCTCCTGTTATAACATGAATACTGGCTCTTGGTTTGGTTTTTAAATGAGGGATATAGAACAGCCTCTCTAAAACATGAAGTATATGAATTATATAAACCTGGTGAGAGAAACTCCAAGCTCTTTGACCTGAGATGTCCAGTTTTTATCTGTTTTTAGCTGAGTTTCTGCAGTTTGGGGAGCAACAGTGACCCCTATTGCCTACTTAAGAACAGCATTTATTCTAGATTTCAATTTGTCTTTTTTTTTTCTTTAGGTTTTATTTATTTGAGAGAGAGAGTGTGTGAGGGGGGTGGGAGGAGAGAGAAGCAGAGAGGGAGGGAGAAGGACAAGCAGACTCTGTGCTGAGCATGGAGCCCAACAGGGGTCTCGATCCCAGGACCCTGAGATCATGACCCAAGCTGAGACCAAGAGTCAGATGCTCAACTGACTGAGCCACCCACGCATCCTGTTTATCATTTTGAATCAACTGAAGTGCAAAAGTCTGTTAAGCAAATATTATGTGGTCCAGTACAGTCTTATGAAAATATAATAAAACATTTTTAAAAACTTAAGTGATGCAGAAATTCACAGCAGGTTAATTTCAGAGACAAAGATTTTAGGCCCTTGTTGTATCCTCTCCTCTCCGAAGTGTGAACGTGCTTTTTATTGAGCATTGGTCCTGAAGATGTATCTTGGATTAGGAAAAGCACTGTTACTCAGACTGAGCTGTATCCAGAAAATTCTTCTCCAGGTAGGAAGATTGGTTGCAGTCCTAGGAAACGGGAGAGGTTGGTGACTGAGGAATGGTTAAGCAAAGGGACTTTGACTTACAACTTTATGATGTGGTGAACTCAGTTTGCAGTGATGAGCTTACGCACAACTTCAAAGGCTTCACGGTGATGAATGAAAATGAGCGCTATGATGCAGTGCAGCACTGCCGCTATGTGGATGAGGTGGTGAGGAATGCCCCCTGGACCCTGACACCAGAATTCCTGGCAGAACACCGGGTAAGAAACTGAGCACATGTCCCCATTCCTTGTTATGGAATTCCCTCAAATCTCAAGACTTCTGGGACTTAGGGTAGTTTTCCACTAGCCTTTTTTTTTTTTTTTTACTTTATGCTTTATGTAAATTTCACATAGAAGAGATGACAGTGATATTACTACTACTAATAATCATCCCTAACATTTATATGGGTTTTGGTGGTTTACAAGCACTTTTACATCCATTATATTTCATTTTGCTCCCCCAAACAATCTTATTGGGTAGCTATTATTTCTACTATACATATGAGAACAGAGCCAGAGAAACCAAATGACCTGGTCCAGGATACACAGTAGCAGGGCTAGAAACTGAACTCTTCAGTTAAGTGATTTTTATACTCCCACACTATGAATGTGTCCATCCTCCTAACATACCAGTCCTTTAGAATATACAGAGCCTTAGCTGTGCTCTCAAGGAGTTCCAGGAAACATAGACTTCTCTTATACTGACTTAAATCTAGTTTTAGGGCTTTGATTTTGGGCTAGAAATTGTATGGGATTAGAAACTGGGAGGTTTCCCACTTTTGCTCATTGAGTTAGTAGTATAAAACCCCTCACTCCTTTTAATTCTCACACATTAAAGAAACAAGTTTCCTATAAATGGTAGGTATAAAGGGTGAGAAGTGTTTATCAGGTCAGGGTGAGGTCCCCAAGCTTGAGGAACCAGCAAGCATATTGTCAGTTCTCAGCAGGGGTATGTGGAATGTCAAAGGTGAGTTGTTCAATGAGGCAGAAAGAAAAAAGTAGCCAAAGTGCTTCAAAAGCAATACTTGGGGGTAGGCCTGAAGCTAAAGGGTATTTGTTAAAACTTTCAGAATTAGGGGCGCCTGGGTGGCTCAGATGGTTAAGCGTCTGCCTTCGGCTCAGGTCATGATCCCAGGGTCCTGGGATCGAGTCCCGCATGGGCTCCCTGCTCCTTGGGAGCCTGCTTCTCCCTCTGCTTCTCTCTCTCTCTCCCTCTCTCTCTCCCCCTCTGTCTCTCATGAATAAATAAATAAAATCTTTAGGAAAAAAAAAAAACTTTCGGGATTAGGACAGACCTTTTATAGTTCTCTAGCTTTTCTGTATCAATACTTGGCAGCCAATGGTACCAAAGGTGATGAATAAGATTATTCTCAGCAACCACAGCCAGGCAGGCCCAGGCAGAAGAGGTTAGAGGAACCTTTTTTTTTTTTTTAAAGATTTTATTTATTTATTTGACAGAGAGAGACACAGCAAGAGAGGGAACACAAGCAGGGGGAGCAGGAGAGGGAGAAGCAGGCTTCCCGCGGAGCAGGAAGCCCGACATGGGGCTCAATCCCAGGACCCTAGGATCATGACCTGAGCCGAAGGCAGACGCTTAACGACTGAGCCACCCAGCTGCCCCTAGAGGAACTTTTAACTTCCCATTTCTCCTTGTTAGCAGTGAATCCTCAGCCAGCAGTCCTACCTGGCCACCATTCTTATTTACACTTTGCTGCCTATCAATCCCTGACAGATTGTTCATGGGTAATCAGGATATTAGCTGAGAGTCTCTGACACATTCCTGATAGACATGCTTCACACTACAGTGGCTTCTGGGAATTAGGTATAATAGTTGTATTAGCAATTACATTAGTAAAGGGCATAGGGCCTACTCAGGAATGACTAAATAAGTAAGGTTAGCATATCTCTCTGAAAGATTATTGATCCCAGTACTATTGATCTCTTTTCACTGTTGCAAGAGGTATTGACAGTAGTAAAATGATAGAGCCCAAGACCTAAAGGTCTTTTATGGCTTCGAGTTTTACATTCCTCAGGAATATAGATGTATCTGTTCTAGTAAAAGGGCTCTTGGTTGCTATTTTTATATTCCCACTCATCTCATGGACTGAGAGAGAAACCAGCTAAGGAAGAAGTGACCTCTTTTGCATATTTTTAGAAACCCTTATTTGACCAATCTTTATAGACCCAGGAAGATGGGGAGATTTCCTTTCTTCTTTCCTGAGCTCCACTCACTAACTAACACACCAGCAAATCCTCTAGTCGTGTTTACTACAGCATGATGACTGGTGTGCAGTGTGAGGGTAGCGCTTCCAGTAGACCAGGAGAAATAGCTAAAAAAAGAAACTGGTCAACTTCATATTTATGAGTGATAAATAATTAGATTGGGTGGCTTGTGAATGAGTCACAGAATTTATGAAGCAAAGCAGAGAGATTAAAAAAAGTCCATTTGAGGCCTGGCCTCCCCTTGTCCTTTATTTGGATCTGGGGGAGTATTTACTGGGAGAGTATTTTCTGGGGGAATATTTACTGGTTCTTTTTGATGGCAGTGATCCTGGGTTTTAAATGATGTTTCCTTATTTCAGATTGATTTTGTAGCCCATGATGACATCCCTTATTCTTCTGCTGGGAGCGATGATGTTTATAAGCACATCAAGGAAGCAGGTGAGTAATCTGATGTACATCCTCACTTTATGGAGTCTCAGGAGCAGTAACAGAGATTTAATGACATTGCTACTTTACAGAGGAAAATTTATACACTTAGAAATTCAATATACTTTCAATCAGACTTCAGATAAGAGGTTTATGTGAGCATAGCACTGATATCCATCAATTCTCAGTCTAAACATCTACTTTTGATATCTCTTTTAATTTTAGGAATCTCTCTCTCCCAGGCCCATATTTTTTTTTAATATTAGGGCCATATAGTTCTTCCTTTCCTTACCCCTAGCGTTTGAGTCAGTCCTCCTCCTGTATGTCAGTATCTCCAGACTTCACTTAGTAATAGAAGACATTTTTTGAGGAAAAGAATGTTGCTCCCAGTGTCCATCTAGTCCTACTGCCTGAGTTAACCAGAATGTCACAGTGTTTGTATGTGTTCTTGGATTAGGTATGTTTGCACCAACACAGAGGACAGAAGGTATCTCCACATCAGACATCATCACCCGAATTGTCCGGGACTATGATGTCTATGCCCGACGGAACCTCCAGAGGGGCTACACAGCAAAGGAGCTCAATGTCAGCTTTATCAATGTGAGTTCCGACTTCATCCCAGAGTTCCCTGGCCCTATTGGACACACGTTTGCCTCCTACTTTATCTGAGCTAAAGTTGCTTTTCAGTCTGCTATAATTATCACCTCCAAAATTCAATGAATGCCTCTTTGCTGATTACACTATGCTAAGCTCTTTACAAAAAGAATAAAACAGAGGCATTCTCTGCCTTTATGGTCTAGTATCAACACATTGATATAAAGACACACAGCCAATTAAATAAGAATATGTTACTTCGGCTTAGGTCTTGATCCCAGGGTCCTGGGATTGAGCCCTGCATCGGGCTCCCTGCTCAGCGGGAAGCCTGCTTCTCCCTCTCCCACTCCCCCTGCTTGTGTTCCCTCTTTCGCTGTGTCTGTCTCTCTGTCAAATAAATAAATAAAATCTCAAAAAAAAAAAAAGAATGTTACTTAACATAGTACAGTATTTATATCAAATATATTTAAAACAGTTTTTTTGGTTTTTTTTTGATTGGATGGTCTTTGGAAAATGTAATGAAAGTTATGGATCCTCTCCCTGTGTGGATAGTGGCACACAACATTTTCCATGCAATTTTTCAGGGCATGTGGACCTAGGTTTTAAAATTTGATTTATGAAAGCAAAGTTTATCTTAGCTTAATACTGCCTTTTAGAAACAAACTGCTATACATGTTGTATATAAATTTTATCTTAATAAAGTTGATTTTAAAAGAAGAAAGCTGCTAACTATACTTCTATACAAGTAGTTTACAATGCTCCCTTACCTGCTGCCAGTTGTGTGAATGATGAATAGATGAAGTGGTTTCATCGAAATATGTTTATCTTTGCAGATAAACCCTAGCTGTTGTTAACCACCTACTACAGAATCTTTTTCAGGTGTTTAAAAATACTAAACATATTCCCGTTCCCCTTTATGATCTGGAAATTATGAAAATACTTTTCCTTTGGCTAAACATCCCCCCCCCCCATCCCCAGAGGGTTCATACCATTTTCCCTTCTGTTTAGGGAAGCTTGTAGGACTATAGAGTATCATCTTCATTTTGCAAATGAGCAAACAGATCTCTAAATACCAAAAAATAAAACAAACAGCTCTTCTAAAATCATAGCATAAGCCAGTGATAGAGAGAAAATATCCAATACAATAAACAAATTAAGTAAAAGATCCGCTACTTCAACCTATTGTAGTTGTCTTATTCTTGGCAATATTGTGTAGTAATCCTGTGGCTCCTTATGTATCTTCATCTAGAATGGGGTTTGGGTTATGTTGGGCATGTTTATGTTCCAAGTTTATGGGTTTTTTTTTTTTAATTATTATGTTCAGTTAGCCAACGTCTCGTACATCACTAGTTTTTGATGTAATCTTAAAAAATCTGACTTCATTTGGCTATATGCCCATCTGTAACTGAGCATACTCTATATATTTAGTTTAGTCCAGGCTTCTACAATGTTCGGATTATCACACTTTCATATAAGATGACCATCCAGAGTATATTTAATCTGTTACTATGCTAGAGAAACAAGGGATAGATTAGGGCGAAGTGAAATTCTAATGACTGGAAATAGTATCAGTAGAGTGCTGAAATGTTTTTTTTTTCTTCTCCCTTTGGAATGGAGGTCAGAGTATTATTTCTCAAAACAATTATTTCTTTACTTAGGAGAAGAAATACCACTTGCAAGAGCGGGTTGACAAAGTAAAGAAGAAAGTGAAAGACGTGGAAGAAAAGTCAAAAGAATTTGTTCAGAAGGTCGAGGAAAAAAGCATTGATCTCATTCAGAAGTGGGAGGAGAAATCCCGAGAATTCATTGGAAGTTTCCTGGAAATGTTTGGTCCAGAAGGAGCGCTGGTATGTTCTTTCCTGGTGGAAAGTTTAGGGAATTTCAGGAAAATTTAGGGTATTTTCATGCTGTGGAAAGAATTATAGCATTATAGAAGGGGACATCAACATTAAGTAGTTATCTAATCTGTTCCTTATATTGGGCTGAACTATATTTCAACTATCCCCAAAAAGTTTAAAATCGTTACAGAAAGAGGTTACACATTCTCCTAAATAATTTTGCCAGCTGTCAACCTCCAAATCTGGTGATAAGCAAGTAACCTTGCCCAGCTTGCTTCTATATTATAGTTTTAGATAAAAAGGAAAGAACGAAGAACAGTAAAAAGAAAGCTGCCTCCACTATAAACAGCTGCTGCAGAGCTGCTGGGTGAGGTTAGAGTTCTGTCCTTGAGTAACAAGGTCTTTTCAAGCCAAATAGAAGGTGAATGTAGTTATTTAGCAAATGAGTCCTAGGATATCAGGAAGGATCTAACTGTGAAAGTATTTGATACCAGAACAGATTATTCAGGGAAAATATAGAATTTCCTTTTCAGAGAGCTCTAAAACTAGAATAGGTACTCTTTTGTCTGAGTTAGTTTCTTTGCCTGGAGCCTGGACTGCAGACCAAGTAGCCATTTAAGAATTCCTTTGACACAGAAGTCGAGAATTGGGTTACTATAGATAACATGTGGAAACCCTTAGATAAGTAGCATAGCATGGACTACTTTAGGGAGGAGATTGCTTAAAATTTTAGATATGTCCCTCCCCTAGCTTATTTGATCACTTTTTTGACATTGCACAGGGCACTCGTGATAATTTGAAGTCTCAGATCCTCCAGTGGTGATTTAGTAAGATCCCTAGGTTTCTTCTAATTCTTCTTTTTGGTCTCCCTAGAAACATATGCTGAAAGAGGGGAAAGGCCGGATGCTGCAGGCCATCAGTCCAAAGCAGAGTCCCAGCAGCAGCCCTACTCGGGAACGCTCCCCCTCCCCGTCTTTTCGATGGCCCTTCTCTGGCAAGACTTCCCCGCCTTCCTCCCCAGCAAACCTCTCCAGGCACAAGGCTGCAGCCTATGATATCAGTGAGGATGAAGAAGACTAAGTTTTCATCCCTCCTTTTCTCTTCCCTCCCTCTGTCCCATCACCTTTGGAAGCTCTCTGTTGAATTTCAAATTGTGATTCCAACACTAAACCTAAGGACAGCTACAAAGGAAAGAAAGTTGGGGCAGGAGGATGTAGGATGGGATCAGACAGCCCATCCTCCAAGAGGCATCACCTATCCACACCAAGAAAGAGGCTGACTACACCTCAGAAACCTGTTCTGCATCCATATACCCTCCCTACAGACTTGGCTTTACTGTTTATGTTCATGTGATTTTGACAGGGAAATTGTCATTTTTATTAATTTTTTTAAAAAATTAGTCTTTCAAATGTTGTAAGTAGAACTAATTCTTTGCCCCTGAGGAGTGGGCAGAAGGAAGTGGTGTATTACCCAGAGGCCTTTTCTTCCTGATACACTATAGTGTTTGCCTTCTGTTCGTGGCTTGCCAGTCCTTCAACCAATGAGCCATGCTGATGAGTGATTTCAGGGGGAGGGGAAATAGCATAATTTTGGTGTCCTTAAAAAAAAGCTAAAAGCTGAGTAAACTCAGTCACAAACCCCCTCAATGTACTGCTGGCACATGTGTCAATGTGGCTGTGAGAAGAAGGAGATCTGAGCCGAACTTTTCTTACTCCCTGAGGAGTTTCTTGTTGGACCCGATGGGGTCCATGGAAAGACACTGATGTGGATGGAACAGACCACATGGCATCAGCTGCGGTTTTCCTGCTGTGTTCATCTTCTCAGAAAACTCTGTTGCCCAGTTATTTGGGAGCTCTTGTCAATCTCTTTCCTACAGTCTACCTTTGAAGGAAGGAACACTTTCAGGTTTATTGTGATTGGGGATGGGAGTGGGACAGTACTCAGTCCTATAAAGGATCAAATTAGGTTAATTTTCCCATTTGGGTGTAAGTTCCTGGCCCTGCTATTTCAATGCTTATTACCTAGCTTCTTACAGAGGATACTTTGTAAATGTCTGCAGTTTGAACATGATCTGTTAATCCATGTTGCTCAAAGCCATATTGAATATTTAGAGAGATTTGCACAGAATTTAAACACAAAAGCATAAAGAAACACCCCCCCCCCTTCCTAAAGCCTTATCTTGAACTCTGTCCTTCTTAAAAATGTTCTTAGGGAACTAATGCTCCAGGTGGTGTTTCTTTTCCTCTGAGAGTTGCAGTGGTTGGGACTTCCCTCTGCTGCTCCTCCAGCAGGCCACAAAACATGACAAGAGAATGGCAGGTTCTCTCCCTTTCCCACTTGTGCCTGGTGGTTATGGTCCCACTTCTCCTGTTAGGTTGCCCAGGAGGATTCGTCACTTATATTCCACATCAGAGATGCTGAAGCTTGACACTTGCAGTTGAGTGTGAGCTCATTTTAAGCCTCTAGCATTCTGCAGCTACATGAATGAGCAGACCATCATCTTCAATAATCCTGTAGCTGGGTTCAGGGGGAAAATTGCTTATGTCCAGGCCCCACCCTGTCACTCATAAATACCCCTTGTGGGGGTGGAGTTTTGGTGTTTTCAGCTAAGAAAACTGCATTTTATCTTTTCTTGCCCCTATGCTAGGGCTGTGAGCATCTCATAGTCTCTTCCCTAAATACTTTCTGGTAAAACCTGCTCTTCTGCCTGAGGATCAGAGGCTAGAATCACTGCCTGCTTGCACTGCAGGACTACCTGGTTTCCTAAAACTCCCAACACCCAGAGAGGCAGAGTAGAGACACAAAGAGGGAAATCTCTTGTTGTCCTGACAGCTTATGTAAACTACATTTCTGACTCTTCTCATGAAGTGCTATTTTTGCTATCAAATATGGTTTACGTGAGCTTTGGCTTGGAATCCTTTTTTTGAAACAGTTCAAGTTCTTGTTTTCCTACATTAACCAGCTTCATAGGATCACATATTTTAACTTTTCTGCTTTAGTCTTCCCTCTTCGGGAATTCTGCCTATTTCTGTCTTATTCTCCCTGGTATAGAAAGATGATGAAATCATCACTGAAGGTCACCTACCTGTTCCCTCAAAGTACATATTGGCCAAGCGTATTTGGCAAGGGAGATGCTCAGAATGTGGTTTTCCTCTCTGCATGTCACTCCTCTCAAGTTTACTATCTGGGACCTCTTCCTCTGCTCTGTCAGTGGGCTACTTTGGGCATTCCCTGCCCTTGGAGTATAACCGCTGTGCTGATAAGTTCTGTGAGACCGCCAGGGCCAGCATATGCACACGTGCTTGGAAAGCCCTCTCACCCCTTTTGACGAGCCTCTGTGGCCTCAGTCTCCTAACACTAGTGCATCCTCAAATAATTTTGACTTAAAGCTATAACTTTTATTGTGCGGCATATTAGTTACTTTGGGATAAATGTGATCCTAGGTGCTGGACAAGGATGGGTGGAGGGAAGAAGCTGTTGGGATGATGTATTATTTGATCATTTGTGCCTAATTAAATGAAGTTAGTGGTTTGCCTACCATGACCATGCCTGTGATCTGTAAATCTTCTATTATTAATTTTAGTATTAACTGTTAATATTGATTTCTAATATTAATATTAATTAGCCATTTCCCTGAATCCCGCACACAAAGCAATAAGCCAAATGTAGTAGAGATGGGAGAGCCTTAAAGCCTCTGAAGCCACTGGTTGGCTTCAGAGCTCAGTCTGTGAGACAGAAGGATGGAGACAAACCCAGGAGCTGGTGCTGAGGAGGTGCTACTTCATTTACCCTGAGATGGCTGGGCCGAAAGTGTGCTCTTTTCATACACTAGACTCAGTAGCACTAAGGAACAGAGGTTGAAACTTGAGAGGAGTAGAAACAGATTCTTTGTACTGGCTGCAGCTGTTTCTGATAGAGCCAAAGACCATTATTTCACAGAGGCTTGGGTAAGAAGGCTGGGGATAGGAGGAGGTTGAAGATGCTAAATAAGAAAAAATATGAAGCATTATGAGGTCAAGAGAACTTCTGACTTTTTCTGATTGCCGATAACCCAGCACCCGAGTTAGATTTTTCTTATTTTACTTGTGACCACACAACTGGTCAGGCAGCCTCCAGATATTCCGCACCCCGCGCCTCCAGATGGTTCTTCACAGTGCTTTTGTTTCTCCGGATTATCTTGATTTGTGGGGAGCTTTTGTTATTCTGGAGCTCATTGCTTTTTTGACCCTGTTCTAGATCTCTGTCTAAAATCTTTCCAAATCAATTATATTTTGCTGCTTTTCTTTAATTCCCTAAAAGCCTTAGCGTCTACATTTTCTGTCAGCACACACTTTCACCAGAAGTTGAACTAATACAGGTAGGAAAACTCCCTTAGCAATGTTTTTAACTAATGGTATTTTTTTTTAAGCTTACCAGTGTAAGTATTTTTAAAGATTGTATTTTTCAAAATCATACAATGATTGTTCTTGTTTTCTCTCATAGAATAGATTGTCATGGGATAAAGAGTGGTCCCTAGCTTCTATTTTTCCAAATAAGTAGAACATGTTCTTGGGATTATACTATTAAATGTTAATTTTCTTTAAAAGAAAGAAGAAAGATTTTCTGTCTGCCAAAGTTTTATGTTAATTCTCAGATTGGGATAGAAAACAAAAGTGCTAGGTTTAACACTAAGATGACTCAGGTTGTGTTCCTTTAGGTTTAAAGAGGGCTTTCCCACCCTTCTTAGGGGGCACTGACTGTTTTAAACACAGAGAGTTGATTGGTTGGGTTGCTTTGTATTGAGGATCTTGAAAAGAAAAAGGTGTGTGGGAAGAAACACTGGCCTTGGTGTGAATGTTAGCCCCATCCCCAGTGCCATCATCCATAGGGCGTTTTCGTCAATCGGTGTTCAGTATATTGTTTTCCTATGTGAGTGTTATTAATTTGTTCAGTTATTTTGGCCTTCGTCATTAGGCAAATAAAGGCAAAGTGGTTTTACCTAATGTGCTATTTCCTGTGTGTTGGACCTGGTATACATGTGTATAAGATGTTTTATGTATTTGGGACTTTTACCTATTTTACCTACTCTCAGTTCCTTGGCTTTTGCATCCTAATTTGTCTCCTCAGAATTGTTCCATGACCATATTATCAGGGAAATCCTTTTGCAGCTTTGCACAGAAGGCCCAAAAAGCCATTGTGCCTCTAAGGGAGGCTGATCCAGATCTATGAGGTCTAATGTCATTGGTGTCCTAATGACATCTTCAGAAGCCTGGTTTCTCTCGAGACTTTAGGTTTGTACTATTTTTGCCTGGTTGAGTTCTTTTTTTTTTTTTTTTTTTTAGTTGACATACAATGTTACATGAGTTTTAGGTGTACAACTTAGTGGTTTGACAAGTTTATACATTATGCTATGTTCACCACAAGTATAGCTACCATCTGTCCCATTACATTGCTATTACAATATCATTCACTGTATTCCATTTTTTTAAAAGATTTTATTTATTTATTTATTTGAGAGAGTGAGAACAGGTATGCATGGGCAGAGGGAGAAGGGAGAGTCTTAAGCAGACTTTGCACTGAGCACTGAGCGTGACACAGGGCTCGATCTCATGAGCCTGAGATCATGACCTGAGCCAAACTCAAGAGTCAGATGCTTAACCAACTGAGCTACCCAGGCCCCCCTCATTGACTGTATTCCTTATGCTCTGCTTTTTATTCTTGTGACTAACTCATTCCACAACTGGAGGCCTGTATCTCCTACCCCTCTTCACCCATTTTGCCCAACCCTCACCCCCTCTCCTCTGGCAACCATCAGTTCTCTGTATTTATAGTTCTGATTCTGCTTTTCGTTTGTTTATTCATTTTCGTTTAGATTCCGTTTATGAGTGGAATCATATGGTATTTGTCTTTCTCAATCTGACTTATTTCACTTAGCATAATACCCTCTAGGTCCATCCATGTTGTCTTGAATGGCATGGTCTCAGCCTTTTTTTTTTTGTGGCTGTGTAATATTCCATTGTATATGTAAACCACATTTTCCTTATCCATTCATCTGTTGATGGACACTTAGGTTGCTTCCATGTCTTGGTTATTGTAAGTAATGCCGCAATAGACATAAGGGTTTGCCTGGTTGAGATCTACTCCTGTTCTTATAACAGGCAAACTACCATATACTTTCCCCTCTTTCACTGGCTTTGGGAAAATTTAGAGTGACCTTTCAATATAAGCTTCAAGGGCTAATAGTGTTAGCCACAGAGGCAATGTACCCAGTTACAGAATTTTAAACTCATCCTGTTTATTATAAAACTTAAAACACCTTCTCCAGGCAAGATCCCAAATAATTGCATCCTGTTCCGTAATTCTCCTTTATCCCCTATAGTCAAATGTAATCTATCAGCTTGTGCTGAAAATGGAATCCATCCCCATTTGGTCACGGTTGAGGGACAGTGAGGAAATCTTGTGCCTGTTTAATGTGTACAGTGTCTCTTATCAATGTCCACCTTGGACTTTGAGGTCAAATCCAGGTCTGAGGAAGCAAAAGGTTCATATCCAACCTTGTTGTCTTTCCTTCGGTAGTACATGCGTGTCAGCACAGTCAGTAGAAAAGTCTCCGGTACGAGGAGGTGGCAATTCATCACTGCAGCATGGAGTGAAATATAAGTTATGCCAAATCGTAGAGGTGGTACCCCACTAGCAGCCCTGGCATATGAGTTCAGCAACACTTTCCCCAGTTTGTCCTCAAGCCAAGTCTAAAGATATTAAGTTGTCATAGGTAACATAGCAGATTAATGGTAGAGCCAAAACCAGAACTTTACTCTCTACCTTCTGCAAACTGAGGCTAGAATTAAACCCCATTTCTTTTGTGTGTTTTATTATCATGACCTTCCTTCTTCTTTTTTTTTCCTGAGAGAGATCGAGCAGTGGGGAGGGGCAGAGAGAGAGAGAGAGAATCCCAAGCAGATTCCATGCTTAGCGTGGAGCCTGATGTGGGGCTCGATCCCACAACCCTGAGATCATGACCTGAGCGGACATCAAGAGTCGGATGCGCTTAACCAACTGAGCCACGCAGGCGCCCCTATCAGCATGACCTTCTGCTTTCAAACCACACCCATTCCTCTCCCAGAAGCTGAGGATTGAACCTGTGGCTTCCTGGGTTGGCCATCAGGGCTGGCCCCAAGCTGTGGGATTGCAGCTCTCCTCTATGTGGTCAGAGAAGTCACCATCTCCTTAAAACCCCACTAGGATTTCTCAGGTGATCCCTTTCTGAGTATTCTGACCAGAAGCCAGGCTGGCCCAACCTCTCTTCCAAGTTCCTCTCTTCCCTGACCCTCCTTTATCACCCATTCTGTGATGAGAGAGGAACTCTCTGTGCTCACCTTGAGACCTGATTTTAGAGGAAAAGGGAGGTGAACAAGCAATCTGCCCGCTGTTGGCCAAGATTGAGAAGATGGATGGCTGCAGGGCAGTCAGGATGAGGAGTACCTGCAGAACAGAAGAGAAGCAAGGGCAGGGGGGCATTGAGGCCAATGGGCCCACTGCTGTGCTTGGCCTTCCACAGTGCATTCAGCTGACCTTTCGATCTGTGCACTTACAGAGGGCTAAAACTCACTTAAGTAAAGTTTTGTGGAGTTTTAATCTTTAGGCAAATTACAATCTTCTACCCAATATTTTACGATTATTTGTGACAAGAAACAAGAACGATTGGGGGTCCATGTTTATTTCCCTATCTCAGCCATGGCTACCAATGAGCACTCAATGGATGAACAAGGTGGATGGTTAGAGAAGACTATTTCCATCTGGCTCAAGGACCTGAGATGCCCTGCTCTTAGAAAGGGGCAACTGGCCATGAAGGAAGGCGCCCTTGAAAAATCTCTACCATGCCAGGGGGTGGGCAGAAGGGGGAAAAGGGGAATTAATGTTCAATAGGTACAGAGTTTCTGTGTGGAAGGCGAAAAAATTCTGGAAATGGATGGTGGTGATGATTGTACAACAATGTGAATGCACTTACTGCCACTGAACTGTACACTTAAAAATAAATTGGTAAATTTTATGTATATTTTGATACAACAAGAAAAAAAAAAGATGAAAAAAATCTCTGTCCAGAGGCTCCAGCAACACCATGTGTCTTAGTACTTGTCCTCTCTGAGCGCACTTTTCTGAAGTGTCAGCCTCTTCAAGGCAGGCTCAGCATGTCCGGGTGTCTCCATGATAGTCCCGGGCAAGGTCGGCAGTCACAGCATTTTTAGCCTGTGGCAAGACCCTAAGTACTCCTGGGGCCCAGATCCTTTTTGCCCTTTCAGTCCCTGACTCAATTCAGGCTCTTCTGGCCTCTCTCTTCTTCAATTCTACCAACTATATGCCCAGAAATCCACATTTTGGAGGCATCTGCTTAGTTCAAATGAGAATTTATGTGAAAGCACACTATTAACTATAAAGCAGTCATGAAGCTGTGGGAATAGGAGAAGGGCCTAGCTAGGAGACAAAGAGTGGAGAGAGAAGGAAAACAAGATTGGATTAGAAATCATTGCATTTGGTGGAAGTCCTCTGGGCTTTAGAGAATGGAAAGTGTCAAAGTGAAAAATGTGCCTTGCAGAGAACTTTCAGAAGAGGTGTGCAGGCAGCCTGATGAGAAGAAGGAATGTGGATTTGAGAGTCAGATCTAGGTTTAAATTCTAGCCCCATACCTACGTGCCTTCAAGCAAGCCCGATGACGTCTCTGGGCCTCATTTGTACAATAGAAATAATAATGACTCCTAAGATTATTGTGAAAATTTAGATGTAATGTATGAAAAATCCCTAGCATGTGGTCAAGGTAGTTCATAACTATAATAACGCTGATGCTCCTGGTGGTGATGAATTACAGAGCTTTAGAAAGTGTTGGGTAGAAAAGAAAAGAAAAAAGCAAAAGGTAGAAGAATTTAAGGTTGATAATACACATTTTAGGAGTTGAACTGGGTCCCCTAAAACGATATGTTAAAGTCCTAACCCCCAGTAGTTCAGAATGTGATCTTATTTGGAAACAGCATCATTGTTTTGATTAACTAATTAGGTGTCATGAGTTAAGATGACATCGTGCTGGAGGAGAGTGGATCCTTATTCCCATATACTGTTGTCCTTATAAGAAGAGGAAAAGAGACACAAGACACACAATACATGCCATGTCATGATGGAGGCAAAATCCGTGATGCAGCTGCCAGCCGGGGAGTGCTGGCCAACCACCAGAAGTTAGGAAGAGGCAAGGAAGAATCCTCCCCTATAGGTTTTAGGGGGAGCATGACCTGGTAGACACCTTGATTTTGAACTTTTAGCCTCCAGAACTGTGAGAAAATAAATTTCTGTTGTTTTAAGCCACCCAGTTTGTGATCCTTTGTGAGGGCAGCACTAGGAAGCTATTACAGCACAGAAAAGTAAAAGCTGGGAAGGGGCAGGAATCATTTTCTAAAGCTCACAGGAAACCTAGGCTTAAGAAGATTCCCAGACCCACTTTTGGTCTTTATTAGTCTCATCTCCTAACCCCAGTTACTGGTAGCTCTAATATCAACCATCTTTTCTCTCCCAGGGTAGAGTTACCTGAAAGAGGGCAAATTTGGCTCCTATATTCTGCTCGCCTAGGTGTATCTTGGCTTGACGGAAAATGATGCCCAGGGTCCAGAGAGCCAACAGGGTGGACACACCGAGGAGAGTGTTGATCCACAGAGCTGTGCTCTCCTCAGAAATCTGGTGGCAGATCAGAAAGTAGTCAGTGAGGGAGGCGAGCTTTTTCTCCTCCTTTTATTTCTCTTCTTCCATGGTGGGAAAGGTAATAAAAAAGCCCCAAAGCTTTGGCCTATTCCACTCTCCTCTTCCCACCAGGGTCTCCAAGCCTCTACTTTTCCACGGCCACACTGCTGCTGGGGCTACCCTGTCTGTGGGGCCCTGTTGCAGGGAATGTTGGCTCCAGCTCTTCCTTCTAGAGCTCAGAGGTACTAAATGAGTCTTGGACTTTGCTGCCCCTTACTCCTGGCTTACGTCTGCTGGGTCATAGATGCCATCTGGGATGAGAAACAGGCCCACCAGGCTCAGTGTTATCTTGAAGAAGGCATACTGGAATGGGCCCAACATCAGCAGCTGAAGCTTCTTCCTGAAGGAAGAAGAGGGTTAGGAACATGAACCCACAGACTGCCTACTTCAAGAACATCTTCCAGCTCCCTCACTGGGCTCCTGAGCTGAAGCTCAGCTGCCATAACAGACACCAAAATGGCTCGATGGATGGGGATATAGGAAGAAGCCAGAATGTTGAGAGCATTGGAAACCCTCTTCTTGTCTCCCACTCACCCCCAGACCAGAATGCTGCCTTTGGGCGAGAACTATGTTGACCCCAACCTCATTAACCAAAATGGACACAAGGGACAAGTAAGTAGCCCAAAGTCCCCTTTGCTCCATGTGGCTAAAGTTTGTAGGCAGCAGTGAACTTAAGTGATGGCAATCGGAGTTCTTCCTCTGCTCTCCTCACCCCTGAGTGGGTGCCCAATGTGTGGGTGGTGGCCGTGGGATGCCCACCCTTTCATCATTGGCTTTGTTCCATACCGGCCTGATTCCAAGAGACTTGAAGCAAGGCTGAGAGAGCCAGAGAGGCTCTTGGGAGAGTGCAGGAAGAGGCTAACCTGTTCCTCGAGGGAGCCTCTCCCTCCCACCTTACCTGGTGAGCATGAAGCGGGGGCAGCAGGGGCAGCAGCAGCAGCAGGGGCCTGTGTGGACCATCATCGGAGTGTCTTTCAGTGTCCTCACTACTGCCTCCTTCCCACCAAAGCCTTCCACCATGACCCTCATCAGCAGGTAAAAGCATACTGCATAAAACCTGGAGTGGGAGCAGAGGTGGGCCTCACAGAGGGGGAGGTGGCAGCCAGCTGAGGGGATACCAGACTCAAAGGGTGCAACAGAGGTGGGGCTCCCTGAGGGGGTCATAGTAGGGACCAGGCATTCAGAATGTGTGACCCAGCAAGGGGGAGACAGGATAGGGTCCAGGGGCTGAGGATGAGAGGAATTGGGGCCTGTAGGAACAAAATGGTTGACTGAGGACGAACAGAACCAGAAGTTCAAGAGACCTGATTAGCACAAGTTGAAAGGGGCTAGATTCATGATCAATTAGTTTGCAGGGATTTATGGAAGGGATATGGGATAAAAGAAGATGTGGACTCTGGAGTCCTGGGTGAGTGGGGAGCAAAAGGGTACCCAGCTCAGAGCTGGGGGTGGGGCAGGACACTCACGAGGTTATGGCCATTTCCACGAGCATGAGGGAACGAGGGATCCAGAGCCCAAAACAGCAGAACACAGACACGACCTACTTGGAGAGGAGCAAGAAGCTGGTTCCAGCGAGAAGGGAGTCTTTTAGGGTTAGCGTTAGGGTTAGGGTTAGGGTTAGGGGTTAGGGTTAGGGTTAGGGTTGTGCTCCAACTCTGGCAAACTTTTTTGGCAAGGCCTCAAGGAAGCAAAACCTTAATAATTGGAGTATCATTACTTTAAGTGGTTGGCTGCAAAAAATTCCTAATTTTTTAAAAATCAACTAATTTTAAAGTTTTTTTTTTAAATTCAGTGGTCAATTCCTTCCATATCTAGTGTTGGAGACAGCAGGTCCCCTTAAGTCTCATGCTGTTTTCCTATATCCCTGTAGTAGTGTTGGTAAGTTCATCCTTAGGAGGAACTGGGTCAAGATCCAACCTTTCCTTTTCAACATCATATGTTACTAGAGCATCTCTGATGATTTGAGATGGCCCAAGCAGGTGTCCTCTGCTAGAAAAGGACCTTAAGGGCTCCATTCTCCACCCCAGACACACACACAGACCGTACAAGGAATTGGAAGTCCAGTCTTATGGCTGGGAGCAAGCCAGAAACCTATATAATGTTTGTCAGAGTGAGTTAAAAAGGTCTACAATGTAAGGGTAGAGGTGAATATGTCCCCATGGAAAAAAAATTCTTTCCCTCTTTCCCCTCTGAGGAACCATTGCTTTCCTGTATAGGAAGGAAGCTTGCTTTTAACAGTAATACTGTGGCAGGAAGTAATGAGTGGGGCTGCTAGTGGGCTGAGCAGTTTCTGCAGCTGTGTTTGGCTCTAAGAATTCAAACTCCCTGTCCCACTGCCTATTGGCCTTCCAAGCATGGGGTCCCGACTGCAAATGGAAATCCCATTACAGCCCCCCAGGCAGCCCTTTGCTGACTTCAGTTGCTGAGTTTAGAGGAATTCTCAAAATGGTTCCTGTCTCTTGTTTAGTCCCTCCCAAATGGCAGCTACAAGGCCCTTACCGTGGGTGCAGAGCTGCTCCAGAGCAGGGTCCTCCTCTTGATGGGGCACCGGGTGTTCTTGTACAGGTAGACAGCATCCTCCAGGAAGATGATGACCGAGCCCAGGGCAAACAAGGTCATAATGACTGTAAGGGCAATTTCCATAGGGCCCAGTGCTAAAGTGGAAAGAGAGGCAGACTCCCCTGAGCTAAAGTCTAGGACCGAGGGGCAGAAGATGTGGGCTTCTTCATTTGGATCTAAATTGCTTTACCATATCTAGAAATATCTGGTCTAGGCTCCCACCCATGCAGAAGAATGGCATTTTCTTAGAATATCCAACATGTGGCTAAATGTGGTTATTCTTCTGCATAGAGGAAAGACTAGACCAAATAATTCTAGGAATGGTAAGGCTTATCTCAACCAGGATATAGACACCAAACAAGTTTTTACTTAATTAGCAAAAATTTTGAATTAGGAGGTTGGCTGTGCCTAGTCAACTTTATTACTTTCCAGTGAAAGGTGTCATGCTAGCAGACATGGACCAATTAACATTATAATTAAAGCAGAATGTAATTAATGGTATACTTTAGGGCTGTTTAAATTTGATTTCAAAAATTATGTCATGAAACTGGGACATTGGGAAGGGATTTTTTTTTAAAGATTTTATTTATTTATTTGACACAGAGAGAGAGAGAGCACAAGCAGGTGGAGCGGCAGGCAGAGGGAGAGGGAGAAGCAGGCTCCCTGAGGAGCAGGGAACCCCATGCAGGGCTCGAGCCCAGGACCCTGGGATCATGACCTGAGCCGAAGGCAGTCGCTTAACCAACTGAGCCACCCAGGCGCCCCCAAACCCATGTTATTTAAAGGTTGACTGTAAATTGTGCTTTTTCCCACAATAGAATATACACAGCAATAAAAAAGAATAAACTACTGATATATGCAACAAAACAGATTAATCTTAAAAACATAATGATGAGTGAAAGAAGCCAGATACAAGAGTATATATATATATATACCATTTGATTTTGTTTATATAAATTGAAGAATAGGGAAAAATGATCTATAGAGGTGGTAAAGGTTAAAATAGTGCTGTCAGGAGGCATAGTAACTGGGGAGGGAGTACAAAAGACCCTACTGGTTGCTGGAAATCCTCTATTTTTTGATCTAGGTGATGGTTTCACAGATGTACACACAGGCAAAAATGCATCACAATATACACTTGAGATCATTACCCTTTACTGTATATAATTTATACTTAAAAAAATGTCTCATGTCAACAAAGAAGATTGCAAAATTAGCCCAGTAAAATTATAACCATGTTTGGGAAGAGAAAGGTAGGAAAGAGTTGAAGAGTGGGACACGAATATCTCTCTTTATCTTACAAAGTGCAAAGTCAGGAAGTACTGCCTGTGGTTGGCACAATAAAAAATTATCTAAAGGGATAATAAATCTATAAAGATAACCAACTAAAAATATTGACATAATTGTAGGGAGAACGGAAGAAGGTCAGGGCTGAGAAAGAGTGCACACGAGTCGGGGGGAGGGGCAGAGAGAGAGAAGAATCCCCAGCAGAATCCCCGCCCCCCCCACCTCCACTGAGTGTGGACCCCCCCAACCCCCCCCCCCGCCAGGGCTCAGTCTCACAACCCTGAGATCACAACCCCAAGATCATGACCTGACCCGAAATCAAGAGTCCCATGCTCAATCAGCTGAGCCACCCAGCTGTCCCGATTCAGTAGATTTCTCAAAACCAGTGTCCGTTGTGGGAAGGCAGAGTCACTGCTAGAGGCTCTCTTGGCAGGATTTGCCCACCCCTGCTTGACCCTTGTCCTCACAGGCTCAGGGAAAGCTGAGAGTGAAAAGAGCCCTTTCAAAAGCCATTCAAGGCCAGAGACGTTCCCAGTCTTCACTGTCTTGACTGCTCGCTCCTCTTTGAAAATCTGCCCCACCTTGACTCCCAGAACCACAGTCCCCCTCATGGCCTCTGACCCTAAGTTTCTGGCACTCATCCCCTCCCACGCCCTGTGTTCCCCATCTCAAACATTGCAGCTCCGGTCTTCTCTGTTTATTGAGGTCTAGGATTTCCCTACCACTCCTTCAGCCTCGCAATAACCATGCAAGCTGGGCAGCCTCCAGAACTTGGTGGTGCTTGGTTTCTGCCCATTCAGCGTTTTTCCCTGAGCTCCCAGTGGCTGGCTTCTCCTCACTGAGTTCTCAGTTCAATGCCCCTCCTCAGCCAGCCTTCCCTGAGTGCCCTTGTGATGCTGCCCCCCCATCTGCCTCCCACAGTGAGGCTATTTACATATTTATTTACTTGCCTATTTTCTGCTGCCTCCCCCCCTCCACCACCTTTGTAAACTCCTGGAAGGCAGAGACTTTGTCAAGCTTTGTTTGTTCTCTGTTCCATCTCCAAATGCATGGAACAGTAACTGTGGCTATTTGTTGAATGAAAGAAATAACTCCATGAGAATTCCTATTGTCATCTCCATTTTATAGGCTTTTCCAGGAAACTCGGCTTAGAGAGTTAAGCACTTGTCCATGGTCACACAGCCTGGAAGTTATGGGGCTGGGATTAAAACCCAGGGGTTTCTGGCTGAGCCCATACTCTTAACCATTTCGCACACTGACTCTTGGTGTGTGTTCTCATAGCTATGGGAGCGAATGTGGAGTGATATAAACAATGAAACCCAACCCTAAAAAGTTGTTTAAGTTTATGAAGTTGGGTGGGGGCATATGTGACTGTTCAGCACAGACATGATTTTGCAGTCTCTTGTAACTTCTGGCTTTGGCACTCTATATTCTCTCTCCTACTTGTAGTATCTATACGCTCTTGTATCCACTGCCACAGCACAAAAGCTGAGAAAGAGAGAAGTTTCTTAGCATCCATAGCCTGACACTACTGCTCTCCATAAAACTCGTTTATCTTCTTTGAAGATTGTCCCCTACCTTATTTTTCTGCATCTTAATAGATATTATGGGACAAAAGTGTTCTATGGCCAGAGGATTTTTGGAAATGCCTTAAACAAAGTTAAACCTGTTGCTTCCCATACTCAAGTTTTTAATCTGATTTACACTGTAATTTCCTAGTGGAGGTTATAGAATATAGCTTTTACAAAACTTATTTTTCTGTAGATTCTGTGTTCATGAGGCACTACTTAAGATTAGTATTCCGAGAAACACGCTTTGGGAAATGCTTGTCTAACTGATCATTTTGAATTCAATTACACCTTTAGCAACTAGCAAATTTCCCACTGTGTCCACAATAGTAAAAATAACTTTTCTTAAATAATGAAAATAATATTAGAGCATTAAAATTTTGAAAGAGTATCTCCCATAATTCTAGTTAGTTCCCAACCAAAAGTTATTTTCGTTTTTGCATGTTTGTCTTCATGGGAGTTAAGAGCATAGGCTCTGGAGTCAGAGACAACTGAGTTCAAAGTAAAATCCCACCTACTGCTTCCTCTTGACCTTGGACAGGTTATTCATCCTCTCATTAACCTCTTAGCACAGCACCTGGCATGTAGTATTTGTTCAATAAAAAGTAGCTTTAAAAAACACCCTGGTTAAAGTTCATACCTATTGTATTACTGCAATTATACTATAAGATTGCATACATTTTTGACTAGCATTTTACCACAGCCATCAAAAATGATTTTTATAATTATTTTTTAAATTACAAAAATTTCAAAATTAAAGAGAATAATAGAGCAAAAAGGAATATCTATACCCATAACCCATTTTAAAGAGTGTTACAATATTGCCAATTTTGCTTCAAAAATTATTTTTAGAAACATAAAACATTACAGATGTATTTCAGGGCCCTTGTACATGCCTTCTGGATCATTTTCCCTTCCCCACCTCACCTCCCAGAGCTAACTACTGTTCTGAAGTTGGTGTATATCTTTTTCACTTATGTTTTAATTTTTCACAATATAGGTAGGTACTCCACATACTATATTGCTTTGCGTTTTACAAAATCTACATAAATGGAGGCACCTAGGTGGCTCCGTCGGTTAAGCGGTTAAGCGTCTGCCTTAGGTTCAGGTCATGATCCTGGGGTGGAGCCTGAGGGCCCCCCTCTGACTTCTTGCTCTGCGAGGAGCCTGCTTCTCCCTCTGCCCCTCCCCCACTTGGGCTTGCTCGCGCTCTCTCTCTCTACTCTCTCTGTCTCTCAAATAAATAAATAAAATCTTTTTTAAAAAAAACTACACAAATGGCATCATTCTGCAAAATGCTTTTCCCACCCAACATTGTTTTCATGATATTATTTTCATTACGACAAACAAATGCTTCCATAAATATTCTTGGCCGGGTCTGCTAAGCACATATGGGAGAGTTCTTTTATGCGGACACTTAAAATCAGAATTTCTGGGCTGGAGGAGATGAGAATCTGTTGTGCTGCAGCGAGCTGACCACTCTCCACAGTGGCTTTCCCAGCTAGACTCCCACCGGTGGTCCGCGAGCCCTCTCTGTCACCTCAGATTCACTGTAGGGAAATGTCATTGTTTCATTCACGGCTCCCTAATTCCTGAGTAGAGTATCTTTTTGTCCATTTATTGGTCATTTGGGTTTCTTCTGCTTGAACTGTCTGTTCACATATTTTACACACTTTGTATTGGGTAATTTCTCTTGTACTGACTTCTTATCCTTTGTTAGTTAGGCTTGAAAATATCTTCTCCCAGTCAGGGTGTGGCATTTAACGTTGTTGATAGTGTCTTTAGTTGTATAAAAGTTTGCTTATGGAGTCTATCTTCCTCATTTGTGCTTTCTTGTGTTTTATTTAAGAAATTATTCTCCACTCCCAATCATAAAGATATCTTTCTATATTGTCTTTTGTAAAAATGTGTGCATTTTGCATTTAGGTATTTAAGCTGGCTGCATTAAAGCTACGTTGGAGCGATTTTCACATGGATTTTTTTGTCTCAGGGACAAATACATTGTCCAGACCACTTCTTGAGGAGCCCGTTCTGCCCACTGGTGTGTGTGGCATCCCTTCACAGAGCGCGTGCCCAAGTGGGCTCTATTTCTGGGCGCCCTGTTCAGTTCCGTGTTTCTACTCGTTAGGCCCCTTGCACTTACTACTCATTGCTTGGTCTTATTATAAGTCGTAATCCCTGGTAGGGCAGGTACCCTCCATACACATTTTCAAAATTGTCTTGGCTTTTCCTGGCCCTTCACACTTTCACAGAGATGTTTGGATCAGTCCATTTAAAAAATCCTGTAGGGACTGTCATTGCAATCATATCACCGGCATTTCAAAAACATGTTTAGTAGTTCTCCCCGAAGACCTCCTCTTTAAATGGCAGCCAACTTAAGGAGCAACAGTTTACAGACGGAGGAGGAAGGGTTTTGCCATATCCTGAGGGCAAAGCCTCTTCCGGGCTTTCCGGTTTCTGGGAGTCTGCCCCTCACCCTGTGCCTGTTCCCCAGGGTGGTGGTTGCGGGCTCTTTTGCCTTCACTTACCCCGTCTAGCTATTTGCCAGGTAGCCCACTCTTTCTTTGACTTGCCTCTGTTCTCCAACCTCCCCTGTCTTTCCCTGACACCATTCTGGCTCAGACTCTTGATCCTCATGCTGGGCTGGGGCGATAACCTCCAATGCCTAGCCCTGCTTCTCAAGGCTCTTCTTCCCCGAAGTCCATCCTGTTTACTGATTAATGATTTTGCACTGTCCAGCCCCTCCCAAACTCAGCGCCCTCACCGGCTCCTTCTGTCTGCAGGATAAAGTACAACTCCTCTGCCTGACAGTCATCAGGCCCCACCTCACCTGCCCAGCCCTCTCGGTTGTCCCCTGCTTCTCCACCAGCAACCTGGAATCCTGCCCGATTAAGCTCCTCAGCGTCCAGGGAACCTGCCTGCCCCTTCTGTCTGCATCCCCACCCCAGCAGCGCCCACTGCCTGCTCTCCACTCTCTGACATTCCCCCTGGGAACAAGGCAGTGCGCTGGACTACCAGACCCAGAATGGTCTCCCTACTTTGAAGATCCTTGGTGCTTCTATTTGCACATTCTGTCGTAAAGCAATGTGAGATTGATTTTTACTGTGTAAGGCAGGGTTTCTCAATCTCAGCACTGTCAACACTTTGGCCAAGGTAACTCCTTGTCATGGGGGACTTTCCTTTGTATTCAGGGCAGCATCCCTGGCATCTCCACTAGATGCCAATGGCACCCTCTTCTTGTGGCCACTGAAGGTCTCTACTCATTGCCAGAATTTCCTTGGGGGACAAAATTGCCTCTGGTTGGCAACTGCTAGTGTAAGGGAACACTTGTACCACAGCTGCACTCTGAATGAGAGGTTCCTCGAGCTGCACGTAGCAGCTAGCTCCTGGCACGGACCCCAGAGTAGCTGCAAAGCCTCTCTGGACTCTCTGGCGGTTGTCATTCGCTCTGCAACCAGGCTGAACGTTGTCCAAGCACATGCCTATATTGCCTCCTGATCCACACTGACTACATCCTGTTGGTCAGAGAGTCTACTCGATGAAGTGTCAGTATCAGGAAGGAGCATGGGAAAAAACATTAAAGATACCATAGAGGGGGTGCCTGGGTGGCTTAGTCGGTTAAACGTCTGCCTTGGGCTCAGGTTGTGACCCTGGGGTCCTGGGATTGAGCCCCACATCGGGCTCCCTGCTCAGTGGGGAGGCTGCTTCTCCCTCTCCCTCTGCCCCTCCCCCCACGCTCATGCTCTCTCTCTCAAATGAATAAATAAAATCTTTAAAAAAAAAATACCACAGAGTGGCGTCTGGGTAGCTCAGTCATTAAGCACCTGCCTTCGGCTCGGGTCATGTTCCCAGGGTCCTGGGATCGAGCCCCACGTTGGTCTCTCTGCTCAGCGGGAAGCCTGCTTCTCCCTCTCCCTCTCCCACTCCCCCTGCTTGTGTTCCCTCTCTCTCTGTCTTTCTCTCTCTCTGTCAAAATAAATAAATAAAATCTTTAAAAAAAGAAACATAACTTTATAAAAAAAAAATACCGTAGAGACACAGACTCCTCTTCATCAATATCTAAGAGGTGGTTAATCATGCCATAAGAAAACAAAATAAAATACAGGTAGGAGCCACATTTGCTAGAACAACGCTAGGATCATTTGGTTGTCATATAGGCGGCCAGGGGATAAACTGAGTGCCATTTTCTGCTCTGCACTTTCAAAAGCAATTCAATATAAGATCTGATTGGCCAACATTGTCAGAATACTTCTACAGGTTTGCCTATGTTTTAATGACCACCCCTCTAGAATGATGTACACCCTTTCCCAAAGAGGCTATTATGCAGGCCCCAAGGAGGATTCTTTGGGGCTTGGATCATACGGGCATCATCTTGAGTCCCTGGATGGCTCTAGGGTTTGAACAATGCTCCAGGCCAGTGTTCCCAACTTGCATGAGCTTTGAGGCTGGGATCTGTGGGAGGTCCAGCATGCAGCTTTGTCTCCCTGGCTAGGCTGCCATGCCCCTCATCTGGCCTCTTGACTCCTTGAGGAGTTGCTCTTGTCCAAGGTCTTCACCATGATAGACACTCTCCAGGCTGGCCAGCTCAGGACCACCTCTTGTTAGCTGTCCTGGCTTCCTGCTGGGATGCTCATTTCTCCTTCCAGTTCCCTGGGGAGGGCCCCGACTCACCTCTCAGAAGCTGGGCTGCAGTGGGAGCGTGAGAGAAGCAGGCAGAGGGGATGTTGTAATTGGTTTTCAGTAACTCCAGAACATCTGCTGTGTACCTGTAGAGACACCAGCCTATGTTCAGAACTTGCAGAATTGGGGAGGCGAGGGGGCGGGTACCAGAAGGAACACCAATTATCTGACACTCCCTCAAACACTCCTGAGTTCAGGGAGCTTGTACATTTCCCCTCGAGGCCCCGATTCTTAGAGGAAATGGCAAATGAGCCCAGACTAGTGTGTAAGACACGCGCCACTTAGGCTATAGGCAGGCTTGGCTTCAGTGCCCAAAGAGTCCACAGTTCTCTCTCTCCACTTCCACTGGGGCAGCAGGCCAGGCACTGACCAGAGAGAAAGAGCAGGGCCTCAGAGAAAGAGTGGGCCCTGAGCACCAGGGATGGGTCCACAGCAGGTTGGGGTTTTGTGCCGGCCCCTCACAGCCACCCCCTCTGAGATTTTTCTCTTCCCAGTTGAGGGGCAAAGCCAAGGCTCTGAAGGATCACACTCTGGCCCCCAGGACCTCAGGGCCAGCCAGACCATCATTCGTCTGCCTCGTTCTGTGTCCTGGGAGCCAAAGGCCCCAGGAGGGAGATATGGCCAGGCCAGTGTGATAGGGAACACCATTGCTCAGCAACTGGCTCTTGGCTCTGGGCCTGCCACCCTCACTCACCTGGGGTCAAGCTTTATCTGAGTCCTGTCTGGCTCCATCGTCTTCTCTCCCGCTCTGGCTTTCCCAGCAAGCACTGAGGGGCAAGGAGGGGCAGGCAGGTGGGGGCCCTGAGGGAGGTGGCTCCCGCTGGTCCTGCTGCCTGCCGGCCCTTGTCCGAGTGAGGCCTGCGGCCACGTGTAGGGGCAATGGCAGGATCTTCTCCTCTGCCGCTGTCTTCTCGGGCTTCCTGTGCCCACAAATCCCTAGAGCTTATCTCAGAGTTTACCCCAGAGGAATTTGATCCTCTTGGCTGGCGGAGATCCCTGGCTCCTGACTCCTCCCTCTCCTAGGTGTGGTCCTTCCTCCCTCCCTCCTCCTCACCAATGCCTTTGGCCACCCTTTGCCACCTGCCAGCCCTCATGCTACATACCCTCTAATGAGTCTTCTAGGGTGGGGGTGGAATAAAGTTCTCTATCCTCCCCACAACACTACCAGTCAGCAAACCCCCCCGTCTCCCAGAACCTGGCTGGAACTTGATCTCTGGTCCCCTGGAGACGGGAGAGTCAAGGCCAGCTCCCTGACTGCGTCGGCACTTTGGTCTGGCGTGCAGAAGGGAGAACAAGCTGGAAAAACCAGAGGAGGCCCACGTGGGTTTCCCCAATCTCAGCCTTCCTCATCCTGATGATGGGCTTACCCTGCCAAACAGCAGCCAAAGACCCAGCAAAGATGCAAGGGTACCTAAGAGGCAGAGTCGCTGAGTGAGATTTCTGAGCATTTTGACAGATTCTGAAAAGCTGTGCCAAATTATATGTTTCTGAACTTTTTATTGATTAGTGATTTCTCTTCTCTCTCCAAGTAGATTTAAAGCCATTTGAGCCCAGGCATAGTACCCCTCGGTTCCTGGCACAGGGCCCAATACATACGGATTGAATGCGCTTTAGAAGTGGTCACATGACTGATAACTAGTGAAAGCTCGGCCACAGCAGCGGCAAATGTTTGTTGAGCATTTCTGGTGCCCCGGGTGCTGTAGGAAATGCAATACGTTCCTTATCTTGTTGAAACTTTACAACTGCTCTTGGAAGGTAAGTACTGTCTTTATTCCCATTTTACAGATGAAGAAACTGAGGCTCAGAGAAGTTCTGATGCCAGGTTGGACAGAAAGCCATGAGAGTGTAGAGTGAAGGAAAAAGGGACCTAGGCCAGGAGCTCTGTTGACGTTCAGGTAAGAATTCTGAAAGTAAGAAAAGGGCCCAGGAGAGGGGCAAGAGAGTGGATTCTGGGATGGTGAGGAGCTACAATCAGAGGAAGCAGTTACTGGTGGGTACCAAGAGGACTCTCTGCTGCTGTCCCCGTACACCTCAAATGTCTCCCAAGGGTTGAGCATGGTTCTGTCCCTCTGTTACCCTCCTCCTAAAGTACAACTCTCAGGACAGGTCAGTGTAGGGATCCAGGAGTCTCAGGGACCCAGTTCCCTCCTGAGGTGGAGGGGATGGCAAAAGGAATACAAGGGCATTGACCCACAGAGGGTCACTTGCCTTGGTCCCACCCTGACAAAGACACAGGCTGACTCATCTGCCTCAACCATGTGACCGGAATACTCTCTGGGTCATTCATCTCTAGCCTGGTGAGAGGCCTTGAGCTTAACTGTCCCGAGGCCTGAACTTTAGACTTCAGCAGAACAGGTAACAGGGCACTGAAGATGTTCTCTGAAACTTCTCCAGGACAGAACTGAGGGAGGCAGGAAAAGGGGAATGAAGAGCGAGAGGGAGTCAGGAAAGGAAGGCGGCTGGGCTGACACTCTTTCTGTAGCAGGGGCTGGGAGGCCCGGGGGAGACTGGCTGATTCTTAGGTTGGATGACAATGGAGAGAGAAATGACGGGGTGTTGGTGAGAGGGAAGGCTTTAGCTCTGAGGGGGTACACTGCTGCCCCACCCAGAGTCCCTAGGTGGCCATCTTCCAGACAGCGTGACTCACGGATTAGTGGAGGGCAATGACGGCCTGACTCAAGGCCAGCCCAGCCCTAGCTAAGGTATGGCCAGAGAAGATGACCTGGACCAGCCAATCAGATTCTTCTCTTGCTAATTTTAGATAGCTTGCTGTCAAACACTGAATTTGGGGCCCAAGAGGAATGAATCATTCTTCATTTCATTGTTTTGGCTTAATTATTCTCACCAAATTATATGATCACATGATAGGACGCCTGTCACTTCAATTTTGGCTCTCTCAGTGTAAGGACCATTTCTGAGAAAAAAAAAACCCAGAAATTTCATCAGTTTTCCTCAAGGGTCCTCAATCATTTGATATTTAAAGGCCATTCTCTCTTTTTTTAAAAAAAAAAAAAAGTCTTATTGAGATTTAAAAAAAAGTCTTATTGAGATAAAATTCACATAACATAAAACACACATTTTTAGTTATGGTAAAGTATGTAATTCAGTGGGTTTTAGTGTATTTGTAATGTTGTGCAACTATCACCATTAATCTAATTGCAGAATATTTCCACCAGTCCAGAAAGAAACCTCCTACTTCCCAATTCTTCCTTCTTCCCATCCCCCTGGCAACCACTCGTCTATTTCCTCTCTCTATTGATTTGGTCTGATTCTGGACACTTACCTAAATAGACACTTATCATATAATACGTGGTGTTTCGTGCCTGACTTTTTTTATTTGGCATGTTTTCAAGGCTTGTCTGTGTTGCAGCATATACCAATACTTTACTCCTTCTTATGGCTGAATAATATTCCATTGTGTGGATATGCCGTATTTTGTTTATCCATTCTTCAGTTATAGACATTTAGGTTGTTTCCATTTTTTGGCTGTTATGAATAAGACTGCTACTTTTCCTGAACTCATTTACTAGCTCCGGTTGTGTGTGTGTGTGTGTGTGTGTGTGTATTCTTTAAGGTTAACTATATATAAAATTGTATCATCTGCAAATGGAGATTTGCAGTGTGGATGCTTTTATTGCCTTTTTTTTTCTTCCAGTATGTTAAATAAAAGTGGCAAAAGCAAGCATACTTGTCTTGTTCCTGATCTTACAGGGAAAGCTTTCAGTCTTTCACCGTGAAGTATGATGTTAGCTGTGCGTTTTTCATAAATACCCTTCATTTGAGACAAGTCCTTTCTATTCCTAGCCTGTGGAGTGTTTTAATCATGGAATAGTGTTAGATTTTGCCAAATGCCTTTTAGCATTAAGACAACCACATATTTTCTTTCCTTCTCTCTATTACTGTGGGGGAGTACACTGGCCGATTTGTATACGTTGAATGGCTCTCGGGTTCCTGGGATAAATCCTAGCTGCTCATGGTGTATAATCTTTTTAATATGCTGCTGGATTCAGTTTGCTAGTATTTTGCTGAGGATTTTTGCCTCTATGTTCATAAAGGATATCGGTCTGTAGGGGGTTTTTTGTGATGTCTTCAGCTGGCTTTGGTATCATGGTAATATTGACATCATAGAATGAATTAGGAAGTGTTCTTTCCTCTTCTATGTCTTGAAAGAGTTTGAGGAGGACTGGTGTTCGTTTTTTCATGTCAGATAGAATTTACCAGTGAAGCTATAGGCCTTTTTTTTCTGAAGAGCCTACTAGGTTGTCAACCTTGTTGATTTTCCTTTCTTCAACTTTTAGCTGTTTTAGACTAGCTTCCGATTGGTTGATGACTTTTTGGGTGATTTAAATGGTATTTCAATATCACTTCTATCAACTTCATAAAATTCTGCTTCTTTTGCAAGATTTCAAATCTCCCTTTGTAATAAATTTTCATTGTACCTGCACTTGGCATTGTTCTGCAGTGCAGTTGAGGAAAAGGAAGATGTGAGTTTGACTGAAAGGTGATGTTTGAGTGGGGCCTCATTTCTTATTCATTAGTTAACATTTTCATGTTATGTTGTTTTGTTTACTACATAGCATCATAAACTTAGGGATTCAGATAATGACAACTAAGAATGCAAAAAGCCCCAGATCCTAAAACCACCAACATCAAAATATATGGTGCTAAATTCAATAAATAAATAAAACAAAATGTTTGCAACAGACTCTAGAGTTCAGCATGCACGATGCTTGTTAGGGAATCATTTTGGAATCAATGCCTGCAAAAGCGAAGGAAAGGAAGCAGGACTGAGCAGAGAAGTCAATTTGTGGTAAAGGGCCCAACAACAGCCTCAGCCAACCCAGAGGTCACATAGGGGCTGGATGGCCCTTCAGAATTGTCCTGCATTAGGGCAAAGTGTCTGGGCCTTTCTACTTCATGTTGATCTCTCCTTGAAGGCAAACTGCTATGGAAGGAGGTGGGACATTGGTGAGGTAATTTTCGTGAGGGGAGGCACTCCCCAAAGCTGAAGCCATCTTCTAGAAACTGGGGGATAAGTTCTTCATTCCTGAGGGGGGTCTGGGAAGCCCCTCACAGTGCCACCCACAGATCTTGGCATATATGAAGAAGTCAGAATCTGCTGGGAGAGTGAAAAGAAAGCTTACTCAAAACTAATGCTGGAATCATTGATGATAATGATGTGAGAAAAAGACACATTAGACTTTTACCTTCTATCTTACCCCTACATTAATTTCAGATTAAAGAATTAAACGGAAAAGAAAACAGGAAATGCAGTTAAGTATTCATCAGATAGAAGGAGAGGGGGAAACTTTGAAGTAAGACAAAGTGGTGCTAAGGAAATGATGAATAGATTTGATTACATAGAAACAACAAAAGTTTTACATTAAAAATTGCACACAAAAGGGGCGCCAGGGTGACTCAGTCAGTTAAGTGTCCAACTCTTGATTTTGGCTCAGGTCATGATCTCGGGGTCATGAGATCGAGCCCCACATCAGGCTCCACGCTCAGCGTGAAGTCGGCTTGAGATTCTCTCTCTCCTTCTGCCCCTCCCACTGCTCCCACACGCTCGCACGTGCTCTCTCTCAAATAAATAATAAATCTTTTTAAAAATTACACACAAAATCAAAAGGCAAACAACAAACTGGAAACATATGTTCAAGAAACACAGTCAAAATTTTTAATATAAAAGAGCTCCTGCAAATCAGAAAGAAAAGCCCAACGCTTCTACCAAAAGCAAAATGGGATATCACTTGACACTTATTAAGATGGATATTATTTAAAAAAAAAAAGAAAGAAAAGTGTTAGCAAAGATGTGGAGAAATTAGAACCTTATGCATCATTGGTGAAACTAGTATAGCTGCTGTGGAAAATAGTATGGCAGTTCCTCACAAACTGTACATAAGATTACCTATCATCCAGCAATTGTACTTCTGGATATATACCCTAAAGAATGGAAAACGGGGACTTAAATAAATATCTGCACCCATGTGTTCATAGCGTTATTCATAACAGCCCAAGGTGAGAACAACCTAAATGTCCATCAGCAGATGAATAGGTAAATCAAATGTGGCAAATACACACAATAAAAAATTATGCACCTCAAAAAGGAAGGATTCTTTTTTTTTAAGATTTTATTTATTTGACAGAGACACAGCGAGAGAGGGAACACAAGCAGGGGGAGTGGGAGAGGGAGAAGCAGGCTTCCCACTGAGCAGGGAGCCCAATGCGGGGCTCTATCCCAAGACCCTGGGATCATGACCTGAGCAGAAGGCAGACGCTCAACGACTGAGCCACCCAGGTGCCCCCAAAAAGGAAGGATTCTGACACCTGCTACAACATACCAACTTTCAGGGCTGCTAAAGGCCAATGATGAACCTGAGGACATTATGCTGAGTGGAAGAAGCCAGACGTAAAAGGGGAGATACTGTGTGAATCCACTTACATGAGGTCCCTAGAATAGACGGATTTATAGAGACAGAAAGTAGAAAAGTGGTTACTGGGTGCTGGGGGATGGGGGAAGTGAGGAGTTATTGTTTACTGGGTACAGAGTTTCTTTTTTTTTTTTCAGTGTCTACAATCAATTTTATTTTAATATAATCTAAACACATACCATTTAGAAAATACCAAGAAAAATTTATGTACAAGAGTTGATGCTATTGCATTTGGATAAAGCTGGCAAGTTCTTGCTACTAGCATAGCCCAGGAAACACCACCGAGGAAACCTAATATATTGGAATAGATGTTGTGGCGTTTGGCCCACAGTTTGATAGCTCTCAGAGTTAACCTGAAGTTGTCAATGTTTGGTACTAGATGTAAAATTTCATCGGTTACCCTGCAACCGTTAAGACTTCTTAGGCATCTTATATCTAAATTCTTAAGCAGACTGTCATCTCGTAAGTCCAAGTCTTCTGGAATAGTCTGCAGTGCTAGTCTTGCAAACAAAATATCAATCTCTATCCCATCAAAACACAGTTTGATAACTGGTACAAATGCCTCTTCAACAGCTCTTAAATCTTTTACTTCTTCCTGTAATTTCAACTTATCATAGAATGAGGTGAAAAAGTCACTTCGATCAACATGTCTTGGTGCAACACACAACGCATCAGTATCGGCACCTTTTGTATGTACTCCTAATCTGTAAGATCCAAATGTAAAAATTTTTCCTCCAACATTTTCAATTACGGATTGTGGAAGATTCTTGCTTTCACTGATTTCTCGTATCCACTCTTTTACCAGGTTATTTAATTTCCCCAAAATTAAAATCCTGCGCTGCAGTTCCTCTTCCTCTTCAAAAACCCCAAAGGGCTTCAGAGTCTCAATTAGTTTCTGTGTAAGCAGGCAGTCAGTCTCCTTGGGGGCTGCTAAGCTGATAGGAGAGGTAATGCCATAATGCTTCTGGGGCGGCTGTGTTTGTTGTGATCCCTGCGTTGTAACTGGAAACGGCATCGTCTCCTGCGCCGGCACCGCCCAGTCACTTCCCCCCCCCCCCCCCGCCCCCCGCAACCACCGCCGCTGCCGCCCTGGGCATGATCCACGGAGGCGGGAGGGAGGGGGTGGCCTGCCTCAGCCCTGGGTCCAACCCCACTCCCGCACCGCTCCCACCGCTTTAAGCTCTTCTCCTCCTTCCCCTTCGTCCTAACATCGGGTACAGAGTTTCTGTTTGGGATGACGATAAAAGGCCTGAATGGACGGTGGTGACAGTTGCACAACATGGTGAATTTACTTAATGCTGCAGAACTGGACACTAAAAAGTGTTTAAAATGGTAAAATTTATGTTATGTATATTTATCACACAAGAAAAAAGAGAAAAATACCCCAAAACTTCCACATTGAGATGTGAGCAAGCAAAAATGTAAAAGGGCAATTCACAAAACAACTACAAGAAAATGACTTCTAGATGTATAAGAATACTTAATTTTTTAAATTAATTAATTATTTTTTTATTTAAATTCAATTAACATATAGTGTAATATTAGTTTCAGAGGTAGAGGTCAGTGATTCATCAGTCTTTTTTTTTTTAAGATTTTATTTATTTATTTGACAGTGAGAGAGACAGCGAGAAAGGGAACACAAGCAGGGCAAGTGGGAGAGGGAGAAGCAGGCTTCCTGAGGATAAGGGAGCCCGATGCGGGGCTCAATCCCAGGACCCTGGGATCATGACCTGAGCTGAAGGCAGACGCTTAATGACTGAGCCACCCAGGCGCCCCTCATCAGTCTTCTATAATACCCAGTGCTCATTCTATCACATGCCCTCTTAAATGCCCATCACCCGGTTGCCCCATCGCCCACCCCCCTCCCCTCCAGCAACCCTCAGTTTGTTTCCTGTGACTAAGAGTTTCTTATGGTTTGTCTCCCTCTCTGATTTTTTCTTATTTTATTTCTCCCTACCTTCCCCTATGGTCCTGATTTGTTTCTTAAATTCCTCATATCAGTGAGATCATATGATAATTGTCTTTCTCAGATTGACTTATTTTGCTTAATATAATACCCTCTAGGTCCATCCACGTCATTGCAAATAGCAAGATTTCATTTTTTGTTGGCTGAATAGTATTCCATTGTATATATATATACACCACATCTTCTTTATCCATTCATCTGTTGATGGACATCTAGGCATCTTTGCATAGTTTGGCTATTGTGGACATTGCTGCTATAAACATTGGAGTGCAGGTTCCCCCTTCAGATCACTACATTTGTATCTTTGGGGTAAATACCGAGTAGTACAGTTGCTGGGTTGTAGGGTAGCTCTGTTTTCAACTTTTCGAGAAACCTCCATACTGTTTTCCAGAGTGGCTGCACCAGCTTGCATTCCCACCAACAGTGTAAGAAGGTTCCCCTTTCTCTGCATCCTCACCAACATCTGTCATTTCCTGACTTGTTAATTTTAGCCATTCTGACTGGTGTGAGGTGGTATCTCGTTGTTTGTATTTCCCTGATGCTGAGTGATGTTGAGCACTTTTTCATGTATCTGTTGGCCATTTGGATGTCTTCTTTGCAGAAATGTCTGTTCACGTCTTCTGCCCATTTCTTGCCTGGATTATTTGTTTTTGGGGTATTAAGTTTGATAAGTTCTTTATAGATTTTGGATACTAGCCCTTTATCTGATATGTCATTTGCAAATATCTTCCCCCATTCTGTCGGTTGTCTTTTGGTTTTGTCGACTGTTTCCTTTGCTGTGCAAAACTTTTTATCTTGATGAAGTCCCAATTAGTTTGTTTTTGCCTTTGTTTCCCTTGCCTTTGGAGATGTGACTAGTAAGAAGTTGCTGTGGCTGAGGTCACAAAGGTTGCTGCCTGTGTTCTCCTCAAGGATTTTGATGGATTCCTGTCTCACATTTAGGTCTTTCATCCATGTTGAGTCTATTTTTGTGTATGGTGTAAGGAAATGGTCCAGTTTCATTCTTTTGCATGTGGCTGTCCAATTTTCCCAACAGCATTTGTTGAAGAGACTGTCTTTTTTCCACTGGATATTCTTTCCTGCTTTGTCAAAGATTAGTTGACCATAGAGTTGAGGGTCCATTTCTGGGTTCTCTATTCTGTTCCATTGATCTATGTGGCTGTTTTTGTGCCAGTACCATACTATCTTGATGATTACAGCTTTGTAATAGAGCTTGAAGTCTGGAATTGTGATGCCACCAGCTTTGGTTTTCTTTTTTAACATTCCTTTAGCTATTTGGGGTCTTTTCTGGTTGCATACAAATCTTAGGATTATTTGTTCTAGCTCTGTGAAAAAAGTGACGGTATTTTTTTAAAGATTTTATTTATTTGACAGAGAGTGAGAGAGCACAAGCAGGGGCAGCTACAGAGGGTGAGGGAGAAGCAGGCTCCCCACTGAGCAGGGAGCCCGATGCAGCGCTCGATCCCAGGACCTGGGATCATGACCTGAGCTGAAGGCAGACACTTAACTGACTGAGCCACCAAAAGTTGATGGTATTTTGATAGGGATTACATTGAATGTGTAGATTGCTCCAGGTAGCATAAACATTTTAACCATATTTGTTCTTCCAATCTACGAGCATGGAACATTTTTCCATTTCTTTGGGTCTTCCTCAATTTCTTTCATAAGTGTTCTATAGTTTTCTGAGTACAGGTCCTTTGCCTCTTTGGTTAGATTTATTCCTAGGTATCTTATGGTTTTGGGTGCAATTGTAAATGGGATCAACTCCTTAATTTATCTTTCTTCTGTCTAGTTGTTGGTGTATAGAAATGCAACTGATTTCTCTGCATTGACTTTATATCCTGCCACTTTGCTGAATTCCTGTATGAGTTCTAGCAATTTTGAGGTGGAGTCTTTTGGATTTTCCACATAGACTATCATGTCATCTGCGAAGAGTGAGAGTTTGACTCTTCTTTATGGATTTGGGGTTTTTTAAAATTTCTTTTTGTTGTCTGATTGCTGAGGCTAGGATTTCTAGTACTATGTCGAACAACAGTGGTGATGATGGACATCCCTGTCGTGTTCCTGACCTCAGCGGAAAAGCTCTCATTTTTTCCCCACTGAGAATGATATTCGCTTTGGGTTTTTCATAGATGGCTTTTATGATATTAAGGTATGCTCCCTTTATCCCTACACTGTGGAGAGTTTTAATCAAGAAAGGATGCTGTACTTTGTCAAATGCTTTTTCTGCATTTATTGAGAGGATCATATGGTTCTTGTCCTTCTTTTATTAATGTGGTGTATCACATTGATTGATTTGCAGATGTTGAACCACACTTGCAGCCGAGGAATAAATCCCACTTGGTCATGGTGAATAATCCTTTTAATGTATTGTTGTGTCCTATTGGCTAGTATCTTTTGAGAATTTTTGCATCCCTGTTCATCAGGGATATTGGTCTGTAATTCTCCTTTTTGGTGGGGTCTTGGTGTGGTTTTGGAGTCGAGGTAATGCTGGCCTCATAGAAGGCGTTGGAAGTTTTCCTTCCATTTCTATTTTTTGAAACAGCTTCATAAGAATTGGTATTAATTCTTCTTTAAATGCTTGGTAGAATTCCCTGGGAAGCTGTCTGGCCCTGGACTCCTGTTTGTTGGGAGGTTTTTGATTAATGCTTCAATTTCCTCACAGATTATGGGTCTGTTCAGGTTTTTTATTTCTTCCTGTTTAGTTTTGGTAGCTTATACATTCCTAGGAATGCACCTATTTCTTCCAGATTGCCTAATTTGTTGGCATATAGTTGCTCATAATATATTCTTATAATTGTTTGTATTTCTTCAGTGTTGGTTGTGATCTCTCCTGTATCATTCATGATTTATTTATTTGGGTCCTTTCTCTTTTCTTTTTGATAAGTCTGGCCAGGGGTTTTTCAATCTTATTAATTTTCTCAAAGAACCAGTGCCTAATTTCGTTGATCTTTTCTACTGTTCTTTTGGTTTCTATTTCATTGATTTTTGCCCTAATCTTTATTAATTTTCTTCTTTGGGTTAGGCTTTATTTGCTGTTCTTTTTCCAGCTCCTTTAAGTGTAAGGTTAGGTTGTGTATTTGAGACCTTTCTTGTTTCTTGGGAAAGGCTTGTATTGCTATATACTTCTCTCTTAGGACCACCTTTGCTGGTTCCCGAAGGTTTTGAATAGTCGTGTTTTCATTTTCATTTGTTTCCATCATTTTTAAAAATTCTCCTTTAATTTCCTGGTTGACCCATTCATTCTTTAGTAGGATGCTCTTTAACCTCCATATGTTTGAGTTCTTTCCAAAATTCCTCTTGTGACTGAGTTCAAGTTTCAAAGCATTTTGGTCTGAAAGTATGCATGGAATGATCCCAATCTTTTGGCACCAGTTGAGACCTGATTTGTGGCCCAGTATGTGATCTATTCTGGAGAATGTTCCATGTGCACTTGAGAACAATGTGTATTCTGTTGCTTTAGGATGGAATACTCTGAATATATCTGTGAAGTCCATCTGGTCCAATGTGTCATTCAAAGCCCTTGTTTCCTTGTTGATCTTCTGCTTAGATGATCTGTCCATTGCAGTGAGTGGGGTGTTAAAGTCCCCTACTATTTTTTTTAAAGTCCCCTACTATTATTATATTATTATCAATGTGTTTCTTTAATTTTGTTATTAATTGATTTATATAATTGGCTACTCCCATGTTAGGGGTGTAAATATTTACAATTGTTAGATCTTCTTGTTGGATAGTCCCTTTAATTATGATAGACCCTTTAATTATCTCTTATTACAGTCTTTGGTTTAAAATCTAATTTGTCTGATATAAGGATTGCTACCCCACCTTTCTTTTGATGTCTGTTAGCATGATAAATGGTTTTCCACCCCCTTCACTTTAAATCTGGAGGTGTCTTTGGGTCTAAAATGAGTCTCTTCTAGACAGCATATTGATGGGTCTTGCTTTTTTATCCAGCCTGATAACCTGTGTCTTTTGATTGGGGCATTTAGCCCATTTACATTCAGAATAACGACTGAAAGGTATGAATTTAGTGTCATTGTATTGCCTGTAAAGTCACTGTTTCTGTATATTGTCTCTGTTCCTTTCTGGTCTATGTTACTTTTGGGCTCTCTCCTCACTTAAAGGATCCCCTTTAATATTTCTTGCAGGTCTGGCTTAGTGATCACAAATTCTTTTAGTTTATGTTTATCCTGGAACTTTTTTGTCTCTCCTATTTTGAATGACAGCCTTGCTGGATAAAGTATCCTTGGCTGCATATTTTTCTCTTTTAGCACCCTGACTATATCATGCCATTCCTTTCTGGCCTGCCAGGTCTCTGTGGATAGGTCTGCTGTCAGTCTAATGTTTCTACTCTTGTAGTTTACAGACCTCTTGTTCCTTGCTGCTTTTAGGATTTTCTCTTTGTCTCAGATTTGCAAGTTTCACTATTATATGTTGGGGTGTTGACCTAATTTTATTGATTTTGAGGGGATTTCCTCTGTGCCTCCTGGACTTGAATGCCTGTTTCCTTCCCCAGATTAAGGAAGTTCTTAGCTATAATTTGCTCTAATATACCTTCTGCCCCCCCCTTTCTTCTTCTTCTGGGATCCCAATTATTCTAATATTGTTTTGCTTTAAAATGTTTCACTTATCTTTCAAATTATCTCCTCATGATCCAGTAGTTATCTTTTTCTCAGCTTCTTTATTTTCCATCATTTTGTCTTCTATATCACTAATTCTCTCTTCTGCTTCATTTATCCTAGCAGTTACAGCCTCCATTTCTTATTGCATCTCATTAATAGCCTTTTTTATCTTGACTTAATTCGATTTTTAGTTCTTTTATTTCTCCAGAAAGGGAGTGTGTTCTATGGTTTTTTCAAGCCCAACTAGTATCTTTATAATCGTTATTCTGAACTCTAGTTCTGACTTATATCCATACTGATTAGGTCCCTAGCAGTCAGTACTGCCTCTTGTTCTCTTTTTTGAGGTGAGTTTTTCCATCTTGTCATTCTTCTACCTTGCAGAAAGTGGTCACTTTTCTATTTGTAGAATTGCAGCATTCTTTTCTTAGATCTCTGGTTGAGTTCACAGTTGTTCAGAATAATTTGATAGCTATCTAGCTGAATTCCTCAGACAAAACTAAGGTCTCCTACTCCTCCGCCATCTTGAAAAGTCTTTCTTCCTTAATTTCATAAGTAATTTAAGGAGATATAAATGAAAAGATCAAGGTGTCATTTGTCATTTATAAAATTTGAGAAATTATGTTAATATTTAATTATAGTGTTTGTATTATGATATAGTTATGCTCATAACAGTAGTGTAAACAGGTATAAACTTTCTGGAAAGCATCTTGCAAATTATGCAAAAGACGTTTTAAGTATTCACATTTATTGACCTGAAATCCAACCGTGAGGAGTGTATTCTGAGGAAACCAGTGGAGCTGCAGGCATCTGGAGGGCACAGAGGCACCACATGAACAAAGGACTCGGTGAAGTGAGGAAGCGAACTCTGTGAGTGTTTGTGGCAGAGAATTCCAGGGAGACAGGAGAGCAAGTGCAAAGGACCCAGGACTGCAATGTGCCAGGTGTGTTTGGGGAACAGCAGGGAGGCTAGTGTGCCTGAGCAAGGACCTAGTGTTAGAAAATAAGATCAGAAAGTTAGAGGAGCCAGGTCAGGGAGGGCCTTGAGGGCCACAGTAAGGACTTTGGACTTTACTCTGAATGAGGCTGGCAGCAGTTGGGGGCTTCTGAACAGAGGCCATGATCTAAGTTCTAAAAGGAGCACCAGCTACTATTTGGAACAGAGTCTCTTAAAGGTCAAGGACAGAAGAGGCCTGGGTTAGTTAGGAGGTTATTCCAATATCCAAACAAGAGCGGGTAGTGGCTTGGACTTGTGAGATTCTATTTTGATGGCAGAGCTGGTGGATTGGATGTGGGATGTGAGATAAAGGCAGGAATCAGGTGACTCCAGGGGTTTGATCTGAACAATAGGGTGAATGATAATCCTAATTAATGGGAGGAACAGCACTGGGGAGAAGTAGGTTTTTGGAGGAAGGAATCCAGGGATTGACCCTGACAGTGAGGTGTCTACTCTGGTGGTCATATCAGCTTATTCTAAGGAAGTCTGTAATCATGTGTCTGTCTATCTCCTGTATCCCTTTCTGTCCTTCTTTGATGTTTCTTCCGGAAGACCCGATCTCTGGTCTGCAACTTCTAGCAGGGACTTTCAGACAAAAATCAAAGGACAAAGAAACTGTTTGTTGATGACAAGGCACATTAACTTGTTACAGTAGCTAACATTATCAGAATGGAGGAGAGTGGAATCTCTATTTGGGGTGAGGTACATAAGTGATGGGTGCCCATAATTATTCCATGAAGACTTAACTTCAAAAAATTAACCTCAGGAGACAAAATGAATTAGTAGAAAGTGAAAACACTGACCAATCTGTTACATAAAGTGTGTGCCAAAATTGCTGCCAATTGACATATGTGTTTAAAACCAAGGAATAGGGGCGCCTGGGTGGCTCAGTTGATTAAGTGTCTGCTTTGCTCAGGGCATGATCCCAGAATCCTGGGATCAAGCCCCACATCAGGTTCCCTGCTCAGCAGGAAGCCTGCTTCTCCCTCTGCCTCTCCCCCTGCTTGTGTTCCCTCTCTCACTGTCTCTCTCTGTCAAATAAATAAATAAAATCTTAAAAAAAAATAATTTTATTTTTTATTTTTTTTTAAGATTTTATTTACATATTTGAGGGAGAGAGAGAGAGAGAGAGCATGAGCAGCAGGGAGGGCCAGAGGGAGAGGGAGAAGCAGACTCTCCGCTAAGCAGGGAGCCCAATGCGGGACTCAATCCCAGAACCCTGGGATCATGACCTGAGCCAAAAGCAGATGCTTAATCGACTGAACCACCCAGGCTCCCCCCAAAATTAATTAATTTTAATATGTATCAATATGTAGGTATTTTAAATGTGCATACATATATAGTTATATTAAATTATGACAAATGAAAATATCTAAAACTTTAAACCTTAGTATTTGAAATACAATCAAGTATATTTTAAGATAGTATTCTTTTTTTAAAATGTTTTATTTATTTAAGTAATCTCTGCACCCCAGGTGGGGCTCAAACTCACGACCCTGAGATCAAGAGTCACATGCTCTTTAGACTGAGCCAGGCCAAGTGCCCCTTAAAAGATCGTATTCTTGGGGCACCTGGGTGGCTCAGCCATTGAGCATCTGCCTTTGGCTCAGGTCATGATCCCAGGGTCCTGGGATCGAGCCCCGCATCGGGCTCCCTGCTGGGCAGAAGCCTGCTTCTTCTCCCACCTCCCCCTGCTTGTGTTCCCTCTCTTGCTGTCTCTTTCTCTCTCTCTCTCTGTCAAATAAATAAATACAATCTTTAAAAAAAAAAAAGATCGTATTCTTACATTGATTTTAACCCATTAATTTGAATGTCATGAAGAAAAATTGTTTCTATAGATAAGAAAATATAAGTAACAATAATCGTGCATTGACGAGGGACTTTTGCTCTGTTTTTAATCAAATTGATTTCCTCAAAATGTTCCAGTTCACTTAGTCCAATTCAAAGTAGGACTCTTGGAGTTACATGTTTTTTTAAAGATTTATTTACTCATTTTAGAGAAGGAAGAGAGAGCATGAGCAGGAGGGGGCAGAGGGAGAGGGAGAGAGAGAGAATCCCAAACTGACTTCGTGCTCAGCACAGTGCCAATGCGGGAACCAAGAGCCAGATGCTTAACCAACAACGCCACCCAGGCGCCCCCGGAATTATGTTGTTGTTGTTGTTTTTAAGATTTTATTTATTTATTTGACAGAGAGAGATAGCGAGAGAGGGAACACAAGCAGGGGGAGTGGGAGAGGGAGAAGCAGGCTTCCAGCTGAGCAGGGACCCCAATGAGGGGCTCGATTCCAGGACCCCGGGATCATGACCTGAGCTGAAGGCAGATGCTTAACGACTGAGCCACCAGGCGCCCCCAGAATTACGTATTTTATCCATGTTGAAGAATAATACAATCACTGTTGGAATTAAAGTGACATTTAAAATGGCCATTACACTTCAACACACAGGAGCTCTGAAAATATGTGCAGAAGACTCCCACTTGGTTGGTGGTGGCAGTTCTGAGGCTAATTGGTGGCTCTGGGTCACAGGGCTATGCTCTAGCTGCAGGAGAGACTTTGAATGCAAGTTTCTGGCAGTTTTAGCTCCAGCTGGGATGGGGAACGGTCTCTGTCCTTCATGAAGAGGTATAGTGCAGGGAATCCTCCAAGCACAGAGGGGTTCACATGCTTCATAGCTAAAACAAATGACAAATGTCGGCCGCATATAACAGAAAACTCAGTTATTTTCTCATGGAATAAGCAGCTCAGAGGCAGCCAGTTCAAGTCTGGGGCAGTGCCTAAACAGTGTCCTCAACACCATTCTGTGTAGCATGTCCACACGCTGCCTAATGGGTACAAGATGGTACCTTCAGCCAGCACATCTAGGCTCAAGACCAGAAGAAAGGGACAAGGCAAAGCTTTTCTAGAAATCCTCAGCAGACAGCCACTTACGTCTTCTTGACCAGAATTGTGTCCTGAAGCCCACCCTGGAAATGATGGAAGCTGGAAAGTTATTTAGCTGCCCCTCCAGCCCCGAAAGTGGAATTTTGCAATAACAAAAAGGAAGAAAATAGAGGTAGGGTGAACCATGAGCACTATCTGCTCCGATTAGCCTCGAGCCTGAGAGGATGATTAGAATCACCCACCTTCTCCTCATGTGCTTCTCCAATCTGTGTTCTCAAAGCCAACCTCGCAGGGGCAGGAGCTCTCAGTCCCTGGCACAAGTGTGGGGCGGGGTTGGGGTGGGGCTGGTGTGGGGGGGGTTGCTGTTGGCAGCGCCCATCACAGGCTGGCCTCCATTCTTCTCAACCTCTATGATGTCACACTGGAGCTTCTTTCCTTCCACCCTGGGCTGCAGCTTCCGAGGCTGCTGTGGCCATGGGGCTCCTGGAGTCAGCAAGGGAGACGGAGCCTGGTGGTTCTGATCTCCCCCGGGGGGCGCGGGAGGTCCAGCCATGCCGCTCTTGAAGGACGCCATGCCCCTCATCAAGGAGACCCATCCGCCGCCTCAGGCCCCGCTTCCGTGGATCCTGCCGAGCCTGTTTGCCGCCTTCAATGTCGTGCTGCTGGTGGTTTTCAGTGGCCTCTTCTTCGCATTCCCGTGAGTCCCCCTCTTACACGAGCTGCAGGTTTCCTACAGAGAGAGGAAAACAGAGAATGACAGTACAGAAGCAGGGGAAGTGCACGAGAGGGGCGAGAGGACAGAGGATAGCCCAGGCCGAGGGAACCGAATGTGCAAAGGCACAGGTGTATAGTGCTCGGTGCCTCCGGGAGCCGCAGACGGCTGGCAACGCTGGGTGACATTTGGCAGAGTCGCTGAGGATCTGTCACCAGTCTGGATATTTAGAGCAGGCTTCAAGGTGTGTGGGTTCTGACCAAGTGGACAGGGTCGGCAGGGGTCGGGGGGAGCTTCAGGCCACTCTGGATCAGGGCTGAGCCCTGTTCTGATCTCAGTTGCAGATGGCTGGCCCAGAACGGGGAGTGGGCCTTTCCCCTCGTCACAGGCCTCCTCTGTGTCCTCACCATCTTCAGTCTGGTTTCACTCAATTTCTCAGACCCCGGCATCTTGCATCAAGGTGAGGCGCTGGCCCCTGGGAGAAGGAGACAGCCCCTCCTGAAGGGCTCCTTCCGTCTCCCCTCCTTGGGCCACAGGACCGTTTCACGGCACATCCTCATTTGCCCCGGCCCTGCCTCTGCCACTTCATTGTTTAAGCTACGCAGACATGGAAAAACAGATTTCTGGAGGTTTTCCAGTTGCTTTGTGCGGGAGGGCCCTGGGCAGGCTGGGGGGAGAGAAGCCAACTCTTTGAAACCACTCAGTTCTCCCTTCGTCCTTCCCACGGCACAAGCTCTTTAAAGCATCAGTCACAGCTGTAAATGGCTGAGTACTCACAGAACTCTTCTGGCTGGAAACCTACCTTCCCTTTGAATGCCTGTCTCTCTGTGCTTGGGTGGCTTGCTCGGTGGAGACTAGGGATACCCTCGCCTACCTCTTCCCCACCCTTCCCGGAGCCATGATGTGGGGCTGGCCTCCCTACCCCCCGGAGCAGCAGACTGACGGAGGGCCTCCTGCTGCTGCCCAATCCTCTTCCCACACCAGGCTCCAACGAACAGGGCCCCATGGTGGTGCATGTGGTGTGGGTGAACCACAGGGCCTTCCGCCTGCAGTGGTGCCGAAAGTGCTGCTTCCACCGGCCACCCCGGACCTACCACTGTCCCTGGTGCAATATCTGTGTAGAAGTGAGTGCCTCTCTTGACTTGCCCACCTGCCCCCACCCCTCCCCGCTCACACAGGGGCCAGTGGCAAGCGTGAAACCACGTCCGGCAACGCTAAAGGCCAAGAGTGGCAGTAACTCCCAACCACCTTTGGTCACTCAGGCAGGTCCCTATTTCTGCACCTGCGCCCGCACCTGTCTAGGGGGGTTGAACCTTGGCTGTGCAGGTGCAGACACGCACAGAGGCATCCACACCTATGCTGGGCCTGGTCAGGCCGGGGGGGGCGGGTAGGGGGAGAAAGACGCTCCTGTCTTACCCCAGGCTTGCTGACTCCAGCCGCCGAAGTCCGTCACGCCGGCTGTAGGCCTGGCTGGGAAAGCTTCGCCTGTCCTCTTCTCGTATCCAGGCCAGAGGCTCTCCCGGGCTCTGAGTGCTTTTGTGTCTCATGTGCACAGCTTGCAAAGGCTTACAAAGGTGCTGTCTTATCTGGTCCTCACAACCCTGGGAGGCAAGCTGAGCAAGGGTGTTATTATCCTCAGTCAATAGGTGAGGAAACAGAAGCCCAGAGATAGTCTATGTCCAGCCCACAGTTACACCAGGATGTGTCCCCAGAAGACCGGGCAGGCCTTGTCTCTGAAGCCCTCTTGACATGTGACCTTGTGAGCCACAGAGACCTAACAGAGCTCTAACAGAAGTGCTAGCATTAGGGACTTTGTGGCTGGGTTTCTCCCTAGGGATGAGACCCAGTTTGAGGGGCCAAGGGCAGGTGGCCTTTGGGAATGGGGGCAGGGGGGTAGATAAAGCCTCAGATTTGGGGGCAATGGAGGCTGGTCCAGAGGTCGGGTCCTCGAGGCCTGCTCCCCTCCCTCTTACCCAGGACTTTGACCACCATTGCAAATGGGTCAATAACTGCATTGGTCACCGCAACTTCCGCTTCTTCATGCTGCTGGTCCTGTCCTTATGCCTCTACTCGGGTGCCATGCTGGTGACCTGCCTGATCTTCCTGGTGCGCACGACCCACCTGCCCTTCTCCATGGACAAAGCCATCGCGTATCCTTCCGGGGACCCATGCAGAGAGTAGTGGGGAGCGTGGGGGGTCGGCTGGAGGGCGGGGTCATGAGGGCAGAGCTAATGGCGGGGCAGGGACTAGGCGGGGGTGGGTAGGGCCAGGGATATGGGCGGGGCTAGGAGGGACTGCGAAGACTTGAGAGTCTAGCAGCGTCATGGTGGGGAGTGCTAAAGGTGGCACGGGGCCTGAACAGCAGAGTGGGGTGAGGTGTACGCGGGGACCGAGCTCGGGGAGCCGGAGGACGGGGCCGGTTGGGGGCAGGGCTGTTGGGGCGGAGTCGGGGCGAGGGCGGGGCCAGGGAGGAGGGTCAGGCGTTGCAGCTCCTTAGCGGGCGCGCAGCATTCTGGTGGCTGTACCCGCCGCCAGCTTCCTGGTGCCACTCTTCCTGCTGCTCCTGATCCAGGCCATGTCGGTGAGCGCGGCCGAGCGCTCCTACGAGGGGAAGGTACGCGAGGCCGAGCGCGGCGCCGGGATAACGGGTTGTGGGTGGTCACCTTGCGCCTCCGGGACCTCTGCCCTTTCCGCTCTTTGTCCACCACCCTGGCCCCTGACCGCCTAACCTCCTTCCAAGGCGCGTCATTAGCCCTTCTAGACCTAGATGCATCTCCAGTCTCACCCGCTCGGTGGTCACTCTCCCTCCCACATGCACTGCATCGAGGGCCTACTGTGTGCTTTATCTTGAGCGATGGGTGTAGAGGTGAGTAAGGCTACGTCCTGCGCTTCTGTCGATAAGGAACCTGAAATCAGAGTAACACCCACCAGACGCCTGTGAACGCCACGAGAAAGGACCTGTCCTACGTTGAGTAACAGACTCATAGAGGGACTCAAGTTCAGAGTAGGACGCGCCGCTCAGTGGTTTTAAACGGGCAGAAAAGGCGGGGGGGGGGGGGTGGAGTAGAGCAGGTGAGGGGCGCAGCCTGCAGAAAGGCAAGGAAGCCTGCAAGTCTGTGGAATGTGTATAGGATGGTGAGGATACAGTGCTAATTGGAGCAGAAGGTGGCGTGAGAAATCAAGTGGACGGCTTGGGATTGACCAGGATTTAAGAGGCGCAGAAAGTCAGGTGGAGAATTGAGTCTTGGTTCAGGGGAAGCCTGGGAGCCGTGAGAGGATTTCTTTTTTCTTTTTTTCCATATGGTAAAATTCACCCCGTTTCAGTGCAGTTCTATGAGTTTTGACAAACATACAGTCCGATCCTGTAACCACCACCACAATCAAGATTTATAACAGTTCCATCACCCCCCAGAAACTCCCTCAAGGCCTTTTGTAGTCAGTTTCTCTCCCTGCCCTCAGCCCCTGATCTGTTTTCTACCCCTGTAGTTTTTCCTTTTCCAGAGACTGGTATAAATGGAATCATAGCCCTTTGAGCAGGCTTCTTCCTGCGATCCATCCCCATTGCTGCCAGTATCAGTAGTTTCTTACTTTTTATCGTGTGCAGTATTGTGTCATATGGATAAACTACCGTTTGTTTACCTGTTCCTGGACTGAAGGATATTTGGGTGGTTTGCAGTTTGGGGTGATTATAAATAAAGCCACTATAAACACTGGTGTATAGGCATGTGAACGTTTTCATTTCTTTGTGGGTAAATACTTAGGAGTGAGGAGTGGTATTGCTGGGTTACAAAGTTACTATGTGTAGCTTTTTAAGAGACCGCCAAATTGTCTTCCAGAATGGCTGCATTCCCATTGTGCATTCCCACAGGCGATGTGTGAGAATTCTAGTTGCTCTGCATCCTCACTCACATTTGGTGTTGTCAGGTTTTTGTTGTTGTTGTTTGTTTATTAGTTTTAGCCAGTCTAATAAATGTGAAATGGTATCTCATTGTGATTTTAATTGGCATTTTCCTAATGACTAGTGATGTTGAGCATCTTTTCACGTTCTTACTTGCCATCTGTATATCTTGGATTTAATGTCTGTTCCAGTCTTTTGCCCATTAAAAGAATTGGGTTTTTTGAAATTACTGAGTTCTATGAGTTCTTTATATACTCTGGGTTGAGATATGTGTTTTGCAAGTATTTTCTCCCAGTCCCGTGGTTTGTCATCTCAATTTTTAAACAGTGTCTTCCAAAGATCAGAAGTTTTACATTTTGATGAAGTGCACTGTTGGTTTTTTTCTGGTATAGACCGTGCTTTTGGTGTTGTAATTAAGAAAGCTTTGCCTAACTCAAGGTCACAAAGATTATCTTTTTTAAAGATTTTTATTTATTTATTTATTTGACAGAGAGAGACATAGTGAGAGAGGGAACACAAGCAGGGGGAGTGGGAGAGGGAGAGGCAGGCTTTCCATGGAGCAGGGAGCCCGATGCGGGGCTCCATCCCAGGACCCTGGGATCACGACCCGAGCCAAAGGCAGACGCTCAACGACTGAGCCACCCAGGCGCCCCCACAAAAATTTTCTTATATTTTCTTCTGGAAATTTTATAGTTTTAGATTTTGTATTTAGGCCTATGATTCATTTTGGGTTAAATTTTGTATATGATGTAAGGTATGGGTCAAGATTTATTACATTTGCATTAGGGTTGTTCCAGCATCATTTGTTGAAAAGACTATCCTTTTTCCATTGAGTTACCTTTGCGCATTTGTCAAAAATCAGTTGACTGTCTCAATTAGTAGGTTTGTATTACGTCTTGAAATCACACAGTGTGAGTTCTCCAGATTTGTTCTTCTTTCAGAATCAGCTTAATTTCCACACACACACGCGCGCACACACACAAAGATTTCTGAGATTTTTCTTTGGATTACATTGAACCTATAAGTCAATAAGGAAAACTGACATCTTAACAATAGTGAGTTTTTGAACCCATGAACCCCTTTCCATTTATTTACTTCTTTGATTTCTTTCGTCAGTGTTTTGTAGTTTTCAATATATAGATCTTGTGTACATTTTGTTAGATCTTTTCTAAGTATTTTGTGTGCTATTATAAATGTGTTTTTAAACTTCATTTCTGTTTGTTTATTATTTTAAGGAAATACAGTGGATTTTTGTTTATTGGTCTTGAATCTTGCAATTTTGCTGGACTTACTTGTCCTAATAGTTTTTTTTGTTCATTCTACATAGAAAATCATGTCATCTATGAATAAGGACAGTTTTATTTCTTCCTTTCCAACTTGGATGGCTTTCTTTTTTTCTTCTTACTGCACAGTCTTAGATCTCCAGTACAGCGTTGAGTAGGAGTGATTAAAGTGAACATCCTTGCCATCGGATTCCTTTAGCAGGACAATGACTTGACTAAATGTTGGTTTGTTTTTGTTTTTTTCTTAAGTAGGCTCCACACCCAATGTCGTCGTGCTTGAACTCACGACCCTGAGACTCTGAGATCAAGAGTCACATGCTCTACCCGACTGAGCCAGCCAGGCACCCCAACTAAAGGTTGTTTTAGGAAGGCTGTAGTTGGCCACATTGATGAAGGAGGGCTGAAGACAATGAGACAGCTGAAAGGACAGAGGAACCCTGTTTGCCCACCACCTCCCATCCCTACAGTCAGCACTCAATCACTCCAGCCCACCCCTGTTTGGCTCCCAGCCCACCTGTGACTCCTCTGCTCTTATCCCTCAGCCCTTACTCATCACCTCCTGTGGTCTGCATGCCTTCTCTCTCCAGCTTCAGTCCATCATTTCAGCCTCTCTGGGGTAGCATTCTCCCTTCCCACGCCCCATGGTTCTTCTAGCTCCCAATCAGGCCATCGGCCCGTCCTTGCTCCACTGCTCAGAATGGGGCTCTCCCAGTCTGTGATCTCCAGTCTTAAGAAATATGTGTATGGTCTGCGCTCTCTGAGTCCCTGCACTCTGTGATGAATGTGATTCATTCATTCAGGGCTCTCTCCCGTTACCTCCAGAACCCATTTCAGGCATTCATTCCCTTCCTACCTCCATCCCCAAACCACATCTCCTGGGGCCCCTTGCTTGAGCTTGATAGCAAGGGCTCTGGAGCCAGTCTACATAAATTCAAACCACAGCTTCCTATCGGCAGGGAGATCTTGGGTCTGTTATTTAGCCACCTGGTGCTTCAGTTTCCCCATCTGTAAATGGGAGCGGCTTTGGTTGATATGTGTACAACACATACAACAGTGCCCGGTACAAGCCAATGCCCTATACAGTGTTGCTGTTGTTACCATTCCTTCCCATCATCATTTACACATGTTCACGTCTCTTTGATCTTGGAAACAAAGCAAACAGTCCTTAAGATCACAGGCCTCCCCTCTGGCTGTTGCGCTGTCCCCTCCAGCAGAGGCATGTTTCTTGGACGAGTTGACTGCTCACTGGCATCTTTCTTCACCTTCCCCAGCCCGTGCGGCCCAGCCTCTGCTCACTGTCACACTACTGTCGTGCTCACCACGTGGCCAGCGACAGTCCTAAGACTCATCTTTCCAGGCTGCACACAGCAGCGTGGCGCCGCATGCACCTGCCGTGGCCCTCCCCCAGCCTCTCAGGGCCCCACTCCCTGCTTTCCAGGGCCACTGCCGCTCTACCTGCCCCCTGGAGTCTTGGCACCGGCTGCCTGCTCTGCTCCCTCAGCCCCTCTTTGTGCTGCCCTGACCACTCGTCAGCTGCCTGAAAGCTTAGGCTGGCTTTCTTGGTGGCAGTGTGTCCTCAATTCCCAGTGTAGTGCCTAGGACACTGTCGAGGCCCCAGAATATTTATGAGCAAATGAGTGAATCTATACATCAATTCAAAAGAATTGATCCTGCTTTGGGAGAGAAGGAGGGAGGGAGGGAGGGAGAGAGAGAGAGAGAGAGAGAGAGAGAGAGAGAGAGAGAGAGGGAAGCCTGATGCCCTGACCCCCGGGGGAAGAAGGGCAGAGAACCAAGGCAGCAGGGAGCTGGGCAGGAGATGGAGTGAGAACATGCCCACTTTGGTTACCATCCTGTGGAGTGTTCGAGGCACAGGTTTGGAGCAGGAGAACTGGGTCCGGAGCCAGGGAGAGAGGAGAGTCAGAGAACTTCCAAGCTGTTGGATTCCGTTCACATCTGAGAGGCTCTCCAGTGGTGAGAGGAAGGTGCTGCCCTTTATTAGCGAGTTCTAATGAGCTCATTAGGCAATCATCTATCACTCCTTTAAGCGTTGGACAGTCAACGTGTTTGCACACTTCGTATACATCTAATACATCAAAATTTATTTCTCTAAATTTAAAATTCTAACTGTAAATGTAATCCAACTCTTCTAACCATTTAGTAACCATTTAATTAAAATTGCAAATAGAATACCAGTTTCCCCTAAATGCTTTAAACATATTAAAGTAGGCAAGAATTCAAAGTATCGTGATGGTTAGTGTTGCTTTTTGGCAACCGTGGGACATTGTGGAGGTGTCTCAACTTTTCCTCCCGTAGGTGTCAGCTGCCCTGCATGGAGTTCTGGCTCCTTTTGGTGGAGAATAGTGTCGAAGGTCAACATCCTCATGACAGGGTCATGGGACATAGGGAGCTGGTGGGGGGAAGAGGTGGCTCTGGGCCACTTTTGGTCATGACAGACATTTTGTAGCCAAGGCTCTTGAAGTCAGGGTGAGAATCAGCTTGTGCTGGAGAGGAGGAGGAGGGCGAGGCTGATGTGTAGACGGAGGGGAGGGGGAGAAGTTGGTTAAGACTGTCCAGGGGAGGACTTGACCTTCACTGCATGGGTGTTTAGGAACTTCCATCCAGACTTCCAGGGCCAGGTTGTTTTGTTAGGGAAATCTGACTGGGCCCCAGGCAACTACCCTTCCAGATAGTGAAATTCAGTGAAGACACAAGTTTGGAAGAAATGAGAGGTGGGAAAGTAGGGAAGTTGGGGGAGGGGTGTGGAACTGTCTTTGGAGCAGTTTAGCAATAAAAGGAAGATCCGAAAGTATATCTGGAAGGAGGTGGCAGGAGGATGTGGTATGGCCAAAGGAAACAGAAAAGGCGAGGATACTGCAAAAGGGGTACAGGTGATGGGGGAGGACCCCTGAGAAGGCAAGAGAAGTGGGTGCAGTGCCAGGGGTTGCCTAGAGAGAGCTACTCAGAGGTAGGTGGGGTGGGGGAGGCCGTGGCTCCCTCTCCCTGCTTCTGTGCCCTTGGAGTCTTGCTGCCACCCTGAGCTGAGCTGACGTTCAGGGAGGGCCATCGGGGAGTGGCCTGCCCAGTCCTGCTGGATCTGAGTTCCTCTTCTGGCCCTTGCCTCCCTCCAGTGCCGATACCTGCAGGGATACAACCCCTTCGACCATGGCTGTGCCAACAACTGGTACTTAACAATTTGTGCACCGCTGGGACCCAAGTGAGTAGGCAGACCAGGGGTCCGAGTGGTGACCCCTGGGGCTGGTGGCGGGATAAAGCCGGGTCATCGCCCCTGGCCCCTTAGCCCAGCTCCCAGGCCCTTATACTCCCTGTTCTTCTTCCTTTGGGGTTTTCCACGGGGCGTTGTGAGAGCCTCTGGAACCCACCCCCCCACTTCCTTGTCTTTGTGGGTTCTTGGCCCAAGGAATGGGGTGGAGGGACACTACAGCCTGGGTGAGACTGGTCCCAGCTCTTTGCAGGGCCAAGCCTTGGGCTGTGTGCTCCCTGAGGGCTACCAGGCCAGGAGGGCCACGACCCCTCCCGTCTGGTTTGTTGCTCCCCAGGTACATGGCCAAAGCTGTCTGGCTACAGAGAATGGTGGGGTCTGACTGGGTGCCCATGCAGAACCTTCACTTCCCAATGTGCCCCTCGGTGCTCAGTCCCCCAGCCGTCCCAGGGCCTGGGCCTGGCCCCCAACCCCAACCTCTGAGTCTCTACAAACCAGGGAATGGTCCCCCAGGGAGTGGTGAGGCTGCAGCCCTCCAGGAGGTGAGGAGTGTGCAAGCGCACGATCGCGCGCGCGCGCACATGTGTGTGTGTGTGTGTTGGGAGAGGGTGTCTGTGGATGTCACAGGTGTTGGGGGGAACCCTCCAGAATACACCAGGAGGCCCTGGAGACAGGAAAGGAAAAACCACACCCATTCACTTGCTGGTCGGCCTTGGGCCAGTCACTTACCCTTTCTGGGTGTCAGTTTTGTCAGCTATTAGTAAGGACTGAGACTAGTCCAGGGGTTTGTAATTCTGAGGGGGGATTCCTTTACTTAAAGACAGCTTTTTTACTCTGAAGCCCAACATAGGAAACACATGTAAGTGGCCCTTTAGGAATGGAGTGGGGGAGGGTAATCACAGCCTCCCCTCCCCCAGGGCTCCTGCAGTGACATTCTGTGGTGCCAGGCCACTCCCTTTGCTCTGCGGGGGGCGGGGTGGGGATGGAGGCTTGGATAGTTTCTTGCTCCCCAGCTGGTGGGTCGTGAGCTGTGGGGCAGGGGCTCGGGGAGAGCCCCCTTCCCCCAACTCTGTGTTTAGCTCCACGCAGGCCCAGTGCTGCCCCTGCTGCGGGACTGCCCCAGACGAGGCGCTGTCTGCCGCTCGCCCCTTCACACCCAGCGATGTCAGGAGCCCCTGCACCTGAACCTCATCTCCTGAGCCTCGCGTGGAGGCCTGTCTGTGCTCTGCCCTTGCCCACTCCCCTGGTGGGAGTGTTGAGACCCCCACCAAAGCCCATTAAATACCTGTTGCCTGCCTCCTACAACGGCCCTCCTGCACTGTCTGTCCTGCGGGCCAGGGAGCTTGGGGGTGAGGGGGCTCTGAGGCGCTGGGACAAAGACTATGGGAGGAAGGAGCCAGGGTCCCATACTGGCTGGTTCTGCGACCTTGGGCAAGACACTCAACACTTCTCTCATCCTTAAAATGGGGCAACCGTAAGGACCACAGCGATGCGAGAGAAAACCCAGGGGTCCCAGTGACGTCAGCCCCGGCAAAGTCCCGGCCTCTGCCCTGCCGCACCCCTGTCTGACTGCAGAGGGCGCCCGCCACCTGGGAATTCGCCAAGCCGGCCGGTCCAGCCTCGCTACACTGAAGCCTCCTCCCCCGCCAACCCCCCGGGGGGTTGGGCGGCCCTCAGGCTGGGAGTGGGCCCTCCCCCTGCATTATCTCGGCGGGGGGGGGTTCTCCATCACAGTACAATTCTGCAGTCTTTCTTGCCAGCAGGTTTTACCCTGGTCACTCTCTCCTGTTGGGGAGTCACATGCTGGTTCTTGTCCTGTCGCTGGCATGGGTCCCAGGCCCTGTGAGTCTGCAAGCCCCTGGGGGTTGGAAGGGGGTGGGGGGGGGTGGGGTGGGAGAGGAAACCACCTCAAACTGCGGTTTCTCTCTGGAGACCAGTGTGTGACTCTGGGACTAGAAATGAGGGCACCCTGGGGCGCCTGGGTGGCTCAGTCGTTAAGCGTCTGCCTTCAGCTCAGGTCATGATCTCAGGGTCCTGGGATCGAGCCCCGCATCGGGTTCCCTGCTCGGCGGGAAGCCTGCTTCTCCCTCTCCCACTCCCCCTGCTTGTGTTCCCTCTCTCGCTGTGTATCTCTCTGTCGAAGAAAGGGAGGGAGGGAGGGAGGAAGGAAGGGAGGGAGGGAGGGAGAGAGGGAGGGAGGGAGGGAGGAAGAAAGGGAGGGAGGGAGGGAGAGAGGGAGGGAGGGAGGGAGGGAGGGAGGGAGGGAGGAAGGCACCAAGGCACCTTCCAGGAAGGCTGTCAAAGGATAAAATGAGGTATCTCATGCCAAACATCAGGTACACAGTAGGCACACAATGAATGCGGCCGGTATGGTTATGGTTGTTTTCTCCACCCAACAGCTAACAGACCATCCAGCGTTCCTCCAAGGACCACCTTCTCAGGATTACCGGGGTCCCCAGACCCCTGATTCAGAATCTCAGGGAGCGGGGAGGGCAGGAATCTCAATCTGAATTTTTGTCAAGTGCCCCATGTGATCCTGCCCCCCTGAAGTTTCAGAACTACCTTAGGAAGTGAGGATGGGCATCATCCCCACTGATTCCGGCCGCCCTTGTATCCAGGTGAAATCAGGGTGTGGTGAAGGTAAGAGGAAGGGATGTCCCCAGAGGATCAGATGAACACCTCAGAGTCCTGTGGAGGTGTGTGTGCCTGGGTGTGCATGCTCATACTTGGGGGGGGTGGGCAGGAGCCCATCCTTTGGGGGTCAGCCCAGCCTGGAGAGGTCATAACTCCAGTTCTCCATATGCTGAGTCCCTCTCCATGCTGCCCTCCCTTCTTGCTCCCACCCAGAATGTCTTTGCTCAACCTCCAGCACTTTCTTGTCCCCTTTGCTCTGGTCTTAGGGTCTCCCCATTCCAAGCCCCCTCTGTGTTCAAGCCTTTTCTCAGCTGTCATCCGTGCTTAACTCAGGTTCTTGGGCTCTGGGAGGGGTGCAGCATACTCACTGGCATGCAAAAAGGCAGCCTGGTTTTGGCTTTGTTGTAAATACCTCCCGTGGCCACGTTTAAAACTCTTAGGGCCCCCATGTACAAGTAAAGCTGAAGCAGATTTGTCCTGTCTGGGAAGGCTGCAGTCCATGGTTGCATGGTGAGGGGGAGAGGGCATAGGCCTTTTGAGCCCCCAACCCCAGGTGTGTATGTTGCACACAGATCTGTTTGTGGCCTCTCTGAGTGGTTTCATGGGGCACAGCTCAGCCCAGGCTGCCTAGCAGTGAGGAGACACACAGTCCTGCTCCCACATGGGAGTCCCCAGGGTGGTCTGAGCCTGAGCCAGAGAGGAAGAGAAACCAGGAACCTGGGCCAAGGCATGGATGGGGAGATAGGGAGCTGGCTGGGTACCCAGGTGTGCCTGCCTGGAGCCCCAGCTCCACGGGGGGCCAAGAAGGCCAGGCCCCAGGGTCTGGGGAGACCTAGTCCTGCTTTGCCTTGCTGCCTGTCTCTCTGCTGCTCTGCCCGGTCCAGGGCCCCATGTCTGGTCATTAGGACGGCACCTACTGGGTCCCTGCCTCCAGCTGTACCTCCTGCTCCCCATCCACTGTCTGGCAGGGCCTTCCAAGTCTTAAGCCAAGTGTGTGGGTCATCCCCAGAAAGCCTGGGACTCAGTTGCCCTAATGGGCGAGGACATAACTTTTCTCAGGTTCTCAAAGGTGGCCATAACCCTTCCTGCCCTGGGACACAGATTCTGGGTCTCTCTCATCCCTCCCAACCTGAGATATCTAGGATTTCTTTAGGAAAGCCCCTTGGATCAGGCTTTTCTGCTCCTCAAGGGGAAGTGGGTCTAGTTTGCCCCTTCCTTTGACTCCCCCCACACCTGTCCCCTAAGCCTTGGACCTGCCCTCAGAGAGTCTTTCCTTCCAGGCTGGAGGACCTGCACCCACCTTCCCTCTCTGCCCCCTCCCCACTTCTGCTGAACCTGCCCTTGATTCTCCGACACACCCCTTGGAGCCCTTGGCCCCCTGATAAGAGCAGGGGTATTATCTGGGCCCAATTATGGGGCCAGCTCTCCACACACCCAAGAAGCCCTGACATCCCTCCCTTCCCTGGACAGGAGCCAAGGAGTGACCTCCCCCCCCCCCGTAAGTTGCCTGGTACCCATGTGTCTGGAACCCCTCTGGGATGTCCCCAGTCCATACTTGGAACCTGATGGAAGGGTTTGGACCTGGATGGGGAGCCCAGAAAAAGCCATCCCTTCATCATCTCCAAACCTTTCCTCTATGGGCCTTCTAGGAGGTCAGGATGTGTGGGGTGGAAAGAGCACTGGGCTGGGTGTCCCTCAGCTCTGCTACCAACTAGTACGCTATGGGAGTGAGGCTCTTCCCTCTGCCTGGCCTCCTGTGGCTTGTCTGTAAACAGGATGATCGTCATGGCTACGTCACAGGTGGTGGGTTGCAGGATCCTAACTCTTTAGAGCTGCAAGGGATTCAGGGGTCACCTTATCCAGCTGCCCCTCCACCCCCAATTTCACAGATGGGGACTAGAGAAGGAAGGGATTGCCTAAGATGACATGGCGTCCAAGCCAGACGGCGTCCTCTCTGTTTGCTGGGCTGCCTCTCCCATTCCTGCTCCCAGGGACCATTCCAGAGGGGCAAGGACGCGGGCAGCCACCACAGGGCCCTGCTTTCCAGCCCCTAAGCCTCAGAGCCAGCCAGTGCATTTCAGCACAGGGCCTGGAGAGCCGATAAGAAGGCCCAGCTTAACTCTTGTCTCCAGCACTGCACTGGGAGTGATAATGATGCCCTGCCCAGCCCTGCCCAGCCCACCCCACCCAAGAGGGCCCTGCTGGTGGTTGAGGGTGGAGTAGGGCAGAGGAGGTTGCCACAGTGTGGGATCGGGGCCCAGAATCCCCCATGGCACAGAGCCCAGGCCCCTCGCTGGCTGACCCTCGTGGGCACCTCAGCGCAGCGCCTGGCACCCAGGTGATGCTCCTCCGGTGCCCACATCCTGCTCTTCAGTTCCTGTGCCTGGAGCGTGCACGGCTGAAGGTTTGCTGGGCCCCGTAATGGGTGACAAAACCTTCACCGAGCACCGCCCGCCGCCTGGCCTGTGCGGGAGGGGGGGTTCACGTGCGCGTCTCTGATCCCTACAACCCTCTGCAGTCCTCACGCTCGTTCTGGAGACGAGGGAACCAGCACTGAGCCGACAGGCCACTTCCTCAGGGTGACACCTCTTCTAAGCGGCCGAGCCAAATCCCTGTCAGCCTTTCTTGTTGCACTGTGCCTCTCTAGGCAGTTCTCTTTTATTTCAGTTTGTTCCAGGAGCCCCCGTCACCTGCGGGGGTCTGCTCCGAGCCCCCCGGTGGAGGCCTGAGACCGCGGTCCGTACTGAACCCCGTACACACCACAGTGGAGTTTGATGTATAAATGAGGCACAGTGAGAGATTAACAACAACTAAAAATAAACTGGAGCCGTTCCAGCAGCCGTACTATGTCAAAAGCATGTGAGTGTGGTCTCTCGGTCAGCCTTCCTGTGGCCATGTGAGCTGTAAAACGCCTGCGTGGTGAGGGAAGGTGACGGGATGATGTCCCACCGCGACCATGACGTCGTGTTAGGCTTCCGGGGGCCTCCTGACGATACCTCAGAAGGAGGCTCCTCTGATTCCAAACAGCAGCTGGCTGCGGGTAACTGGAACCCGGGATAAGGGGACACTGCTGCCAGACCTGCCCGGGTCCCCTGCTGGAGAAGGGGACGCGTCCCCGCACCTCCTCGCGCCTTCCCTGGGATGCCTCCTGCAGCGCGTGCCGAGAGCCGGGGAGGTGCTCGACTGATGGCAGTGATGGCGGAGGCGTCGCCCTCGGCAGCCAGGACCTCGTGGTCTCCTGGGGCCCCGGGAGGCGGGTCACCCTGGCAGCCACGGCCGGCCCCTGCCCGGTTTGGTGTGGGCTCCCTAACGGCCAGGCTGCAAAGCTGAAGGGTGCTGCTTCCGAGGGGAGCTTTGCGGCGGTGGCTCCCAGAGAAGCAGCCAACGAGGGTGTCTCGGGGCTAAAGCAGAGCGGAGCGGTGCGCTGAGGGTCTTCAAGGGCACAGCGGGCTGACCACCCGGACGCTCTGCCTTCCCACACCGCGAGGGAGTTTCCTGTTCAGAAAACATAATGTGGCCTCTCTTTTGTGGCCTCTCTTTGGTGACCGGCCAGGATCCCAGGCAGTCAAAAGCCATGGTCATCGGAGCCCTGGGTCTGGGCTGGGCTCAGAGCCCGCCCTCCCCTAGCCCTGCAGCCTCTCTGTCTCTCGCCTCAGTGTCCGCTCCTGCGTCTCACCTTTCCTCTCCCACTGCTCTCTCCCTTGCTCCTCCTCTGCCTCCCCTCCTCCCTTCTCCCCGCCCCCCCCCCCCCCCCCCCCCCCCCCCCCCGCCACCTCCCAGTCGTTCCTGGACTACAGCTTCCAGGAACACAAAGTTAACCTGTATGGCAACTTTCAAGTAATACCTTTTAACTGTGATTCTTGGAAGCCCCCGGGCCTGGGTGTGGAAACCGCAGAGCTCTGGGCCAGGCCAGAGGCCTCTCAGCACAGGGCAGCTTTGTCTGTCCCGACCCGGGCTTCCTCCTCCCAGCCAGGCACATGCTCTCGAAGCTTCCTGGTAGGGCGGTTTTGCTGCTGAAATTGGAGATTCCCAAACTGGAAGGGTCCCTCCTGAATATCCAGCTTATTTCTCAGAGGAAAATCTGGCACTGGTGGTGGTGGTGGGGGGGGGGTTGCGGGGAGGTTCAGCTGGACCTCCCCCAGATCACACACCAAAGTAGAGGCCAGGTGAGGCCAGGTTCCAGACCTCCTGCCTCTGAGTCTTTCCATCACCCCACCGTGTGCGGCCAGGTGGGTCAGAGGCCCAGACCGTCAACAGGGAGGCACTCTTTCTTTGCCTTGAGGCCTAGGTAGCTCGGCTCCGGTGGGCAAGAGCACAATGACAGCAATCCTAACAGTACCCGCTGGAGTGCCCACCGTGGGAGAAGTGCTTTGCTCACATGATCTCATTTAATCCTCAGAACAGCCTTGGAGGAAGATGCTGTTGTTACTTTTGTGGACATGACCCTTGACAGTCCTCAGGCCTCCGTCTCCCCCTCTGCAAGGACAGAATTTTCTGGAGGCTCCTTAGGGCTACTCTTGCCCTGACCTCCTAGAAGTCCATGACTCTGACCAGGAAGGAGGGTCCCTGGTCTGGGGACAAGCCTAGGGCCCCTGACAGGGCTTACTGAATGACTCCTTGCGGGGGGGAGGGGGCACGCATTAAGTCACCAACCAAGGGTACTGAGCCCTGGGCAGGACACTTGGCCATCTGCTCTGGAAAAATCCTCTGCCCGCTGTTCACTAGATAGCTGCTCCTCAGCCACTGACAAAAATGGAAAGGCTGTCCTGCCTGCCCTTTTGCTGGCCGGGCAGTGGAACACTAAAGAGAGGGCACAGACTGGGCATCAGGGGAGCTGGGCTGGAAAGCAGGCCCTGCCGCTTCTGGTCATGTGGCCCTGGAAAGCCTCTGGCCTCTCAGAGCCACTGTTCCTACATCTGCAAAAGGGCAATGAAAGCCACCTCACAGCGCGGTGGGGTTGCCCTGTAATGTTCACTACTCTGCACAGGCCACAGCCGAGTAGGTGTGGGGCTGCTGGGAAGGGAGCAGTAGGAGGGCCATACTTGAGCTCCAGTATTTGTCTCCACTTCCCCTCCTTGGGCTTCCTTTTCTGGTTCTGGATTTGGATCATTTGGAAATGACCAAAACCAAAAATGGGCCACCTCTTATTAAATCCCAGACAAAGCCAGGGTCACCTTCCTCAGGCGACTTCTCAGCTCCCTCTCTTCCCCACCAAATATCTGTCCCTAGGGGGAGAGCTGGCCCGACTTGGGCTTGGGGCAGGGATGTGGCCCTCTCCTCTCTGCTCCCAGCTGGTACCACCATCTGTCAGTCCCTCTGGGCCCCTGGCTTCAGGGTGCCCTGGAGTGGAAGCCTCTGGAAGCTCTGGTTGGGCCAGGCTCACTCTGATGCCATGGCAGAGACTTGGGCTGCACCCATCTTGGCCAAGAGGCTCTATCTGCCTTGGACACAATTCAGACCAAAGAGTAAAGGAGGTTTGTTCCTAATGCAGAGACCAGAAGTAGGCACATAGAGGGCTCTTTGCTTTGGAGTTGAAGTTTTTAAAGATTTGTTTTCTTTAAATATCCTGCTGCAGGAAAGAGAAGCCAAAAATCAAACATTACTGAGACATAAATTTCAGGTGGCTTTAAAGGAGCAATTTGTTCAGTTTCCGTCCCACCCTGTTTCTGCTCAGTAGGGTCCCAGGGACTTGTCCCTGGGGTTTGGTGGTGGGGCCACACCCTCCTAGGCTCACCCATCTAGCCTCACAGGGAGGTTTCTGAAATACGAGATCCAGCCAGAGGGCCTCCAGGCACAGACTGGCCCCAAGCTCGGTCCCAGGGAGGGTCTGTGCACATCCAGCTCAGGAAGTGGAGGTAACTTTCCTCCATCCTCAGCTGCATTGGCACTGTTGATCATACCCTCTTTCGTGAAAACTCTCTCTTTATCCTTGACCTCAGAGATCAGACACGTCTGCCTCTCCTCCTGACTCCTGCTCGATGACTCTTCCTCTCACCTCCTACCAGGAAAACTTCCAGGCTCTGTCTTGTGCCCTCTTCTTGGAGAACTCATGCCCTTGCCTACAGTAGTGCTGGGTCCTGCCAGGGCCCCAGGCTCTGGCCTTAATATTTTTCTTTTTTCCAGCTTTACTGCGAGATAGTTGACAGATAAAATTATAAGGTATTTAAAGTGTACAACATAATAATTTACTATCTGTATACATTGTAAAAGGATTCTCCCTATTGAATTGGCCTTAATTTTCTGATTGAACGATTCCCTTGGGGTCCCACCAGAGGCTCGGGGTCTCTCCATAGCCCAGCACAGTGGGGAAAGGAGAGAGAGCAAAGACAAAATCAGCTATTGAGTAAGAGGAGCACTTTGTTAGCATGAGGGAACAACTGAGCAGGGTACGAGGGCCTGGATCCTGGGAGAGGGTGTCTGGGTGTCCCAGCCTTTTCCCAAGCCTAATCCAAAACGTGTCCCATAGAATCCTCGACCAAGAGAGGAGCAGAGTGGGAGGAAGCCTCTGGTCAGCCTCATTGGCCCTTTTTGCCCCCAGAGTCCCTGCTGTGGTAGGCCTGGGTGGGATAGGGGAGGGAGGGTCCTGGGTGAAGGAACTTCTAGAGGGGAAACCAATTAAGGGCTTAGTGTTGTCATCTAGGGAAGAGCTGGTAAAAAAAACTGAGGCCTGAACTGGGATAATGGGACTAAAAATTCATTCATTCAGCAAATACCAAATAGCTACAATGTATCTAGGAGGTAATGAAATTGATTTTAAAAAAGAATGTGTTCATGTATGGTATAATATATATATTTTTTTTTTTTTTAGAAAGAGAGAGCAAGAGCAGGGGCAGAGAGAGATGGAGAAGCAGACACCCCGCTGAGCAGGAAGCCTGACATGGGACTCGATCCCAGGACCCTGGGACCATGTCCTGAGCCAAAGGCAGACACCTAACTGACTGAGCCACCCAGGCGCCCCACAATTTTATATATGTATTTTTAAGAGACTGGAAGCAAGGTCATCAAATGCTCGTGGTGGATAAGCAAGTGTTTCCTGGTTGGGGGGGCTTCTGGCTGCCGGTCTGGGTGTCAGGACACCTGCTCTCTCGGCTCAGCTCTTCCTCCGAGGGGCTGTGTGACTGCAAAAAGCCCTTCCCCTGTCTGGGCCTGTTCCCTCTTCTGTGGAAGGAGGCTGTGGAACCAGAGAATCTGTGGCTCCTTCCAGCCCTGCTGTTACCTGAGGACATTCGGGGCCTAGGGGGTAAGGGACAGTTTCACTGGCTTGGCTGGGGCTGCTCTGGTCTGCGGTGGGAGTGGCATCCCCACGCGGGCCCCTCTCCTGGAGGGCTCCACAAATGGGAGGTAGTGGCCCGCAGCCTGCTCAGCTCTCAGGCCCTGATCTCAAATTAGAATCACGCTTCTCCTCTCTTTTTGGAGCACGAGAGGCCTCCCGGACCCTCCACTTGTGGCCTCATGACTTGTACAAAGGGGGCTACGACAGAGCCCCTGCCTTCACAGCCTCGAGGGCCCCGAAGCCTCAGTCAGGAAGCGAGGGCACCAGCCAGGCCAGGGGTAATGCATTGTTTATGTGTCCCCTGCATGCCAGACACTCATTCTCTGAGTCATCCATTCCCCACAGCGGCCCTGGCGGGGCCGGGAGAGGTTTGAGCATCCCCCTGGGCTCCGAGAGGTAGAGCACCGTGACCAGTCGTGCAGCTCTGGCTGTCCCAGCATCCGAGCGGGAAGCCGCCAGAGTCCCAGGCTGCTCTTCTAAGGGCAGAGGGGGGTCTCCAGCTGCCCGTCAGACCCTACTCCTGACCCCCTCCGCCAGAATGTTGTATGTGGTAGCAGGGGCTTAAACCCATTTCGGATCACACCCATTGGGAAGACAAACGGGTTTGTCTGCCCTAGAAAATCCCACTGGCAGGATTGCTTTTCCACCCTTTGTTCTCAGACCTCCGAGTCCCCCAGACTCCTCAACCTCCTGTCATCTTTCTGTAATGAAAGCAGCCTCCTGAATGGGAGAGAATTTAGGGTCCCCAGCCCTCCTGTTGAGCCAGCTTCAGGGACCTGCTTCTTCCTTTCATAACTTCCCTATTTGGTCAACTAACTGTCCATTCCCCCCAGCCAGCTCCCCTGCCCCCCCGCCCCCCCCCACCACTGTTCTTTCTTTAAATCCTAAAAGAGGAGAGCAGGGGGAAATTGTGTCCATTCTCCTATCTGGCCTCAGATTTTAGGCAGGCATTTGAGATAAATAAAAAGTACTTTCTTATCAAATGCTATCACTTTTTTGTTTTGACTAGTGGCATTATAGTAATATTTTTTGAATATTCATTGTATTTGTTCAGGAATCTGGAGGATTGTGGGTTAATGGGCCCTCCTCAGACTAGCCTGAGTACAAAAATACCATAAGAATCCTGTTTCGAGGGCGCCTGGGTGGCTCAGTTGGTTAAGCAACTGCCTTCGGCTCAGGTCATGATCCTGGAGTCCCGGGATCGAGTCCCGCATCGGGCTCCCTGCGCAGCAGGGAGTCTGCTTCTCCCTCTGACCCTCTTCCCTCTCATGCTCTCTCTCATGCTCTCTCTCTCAAATAAATAAATAAAATCTTTAAAAAAAAAAAAAAGAATCCTGTTTCGGTGGGTAGGTGCCTTTAGACCACATCTTGGAATATAATCTAGTTGGAAATCGGGGGCTGCCTGTAATTCTTAACAAACTCAAATCTGCTACGTCTTGGGTGGGATTCCTAACCTTGCTTATTTGACTCATAGTCCATACTCCGTAGGACTGTTCTAAGGATTAGATGAGGTAAGGTATGGAAATGTGCCAACGTATAATGGGTGTTCTGTAAACATCCCACGCTGTTCACCACTGCATGCTGTCCTGGGGGCTTAGGTCTTAGCCTCTCTGAACCCCAGGTTTTTCATATTTGAACTGGGGCAACAGTCCTGGAGTCGCTCTCACTACTTCAGAGGGTGGCAGTGAGGTACCAAGCAGAAAGTGTGAAAGTACTTTTAGGCTGAAGGCAGAGAGCACAATTAAGAAATTGTTACATGCATGCCCCATTGTAACACTTCATTGACTTGTTTTTAAAGAGATAAAGCTCCAGTCCCCAAACTTTTTTAGAAAAAAGATTTTATCTATTTATTTGAGAGAGACAGAGAGAGCCCAAGCAGCGGGAGAGGCAGAGGGAGAGGGACAAGCAGACTAACTGCTGGGCAGCGAGCCTGATGCGGGGGTCAATCCCAGGATTCTGAGATGATGACCTGAGCAGAAGTCAGATGTTTAACCCACTGAGCCACCCAGGCGCCCCCCCCTCCGCCCCCGGAGTCCCCAGACTCTTAAGTCCTGGTTAGGACAGGCCACACCGAGCTCAGGACTCATGGAGTCGGGCCTTGCCTGGCCACACAGCTCTAGGGACCTGAGCTGTAATGAAGGGCAGATCTGCCCTCACCCTCTTGTCTGCTCTCAGTTCCCAGCCCTTGCTTCTCAGGCACTGACTGTTAGGAGGTATATGCTCTGACAGTGGCCTGAACACGGGGCTCCCAGGATGAGCTGACCTCTCATTTCACAGTGAGGCCCTAGGGCTCTTTGTTCCCTGCGTTGTCCCTCTCTCCCAGCGGAGCAGTGGGGGCCCCGGTCCTTGCTCTCCAGGGGGGCCAGTGACTCCTCCAGGCAGAGGTCCCCACGCCCACAGCCACTGCACACCTGCCCAGAGTGGGTGTGGGCTTAGACTGCCCACCTGTTACCTCAGGGTCTCCCAAGGTGTGCCGCAACAGCCTGCACGTCCCTTCCCCAGAGGACTTTGGATTTTAATAGGTAAGTATTTATTGCAATGACTATTGGAAAAGAATATAGCTAGCTCAAAAGAGGTCTGGCCTGACCAAGAATAGAAGGATTTGGAGACAGGAGTTTTGTTTGTTTTTTGAGATGGGAGTGTTTTAAATGTAACATTTAAGGGGCTCCTGGGTGGCTCAGTTGGTTGGGCATCTGCCTTCTGCTCAGATCATGATCTCGGGGGTCCTGGGATCCAGCCGCATGTAGGGCTCCCTGCTCAGCGGGGAAGTCTGTTTCTCCCTCTCCCTCTGCCTGCTGCTCCCCCTGCTTGTGCTCTCTCTCTCTCTCTCTCTCAAATAAATAAGTAAAATCTTCCAAAAAATTGGATCATTTAAAAGGAACAAGAGAGGCTGCTTATATTAACCTACGGCATGGACTCTGTTCTTCTTTTTTTAAATTTTTCTAAAATTTAAATTCAATTAATTAACATATAATGTATTATTAGTTTCAGAGGCAGAAGTCAGTGATTCATCAGTCTTATATAATACCCTGTGCTCATTACATCACCCAGTTACCCCTTCCCCTCGCCCCCCGCCCCGGGCTCAGTGTTCTTTAGCAAAGTACATTTTTTACAAAGTGAGGTGATTTGATTTAAAGTTGATTTGATGACAAATACCAACTAGGAAGTAGAGCAGGTGACGTGCAGGTATGGAAACTCCTGTGACGGGAAACTGAATGATTCGAACCTGGGAAATGCTGTTTTCCATTTGATGCTCACAACCATCCTGAGAGGATGTGTTCCTGACTCCATTTCTAGGGGCAGGAACAGGCCCAGAGAGGTGAGGGGAGGGGAGGAGCTGGTCTGTGGCCATGACCAGTCCTCAGTGGGGTGACGGGACCTGGAGAGAGGGCCCCTGCAGGACCACTGAGCCATGGGCAGCGGAGCCCCCGGCTGACGGTTCATGACGGTTCAGAGCGTGCCGCTGCATTGGTGAGCTGTGCCAGGCAGGAGCTTGTCCTCGGACCAGAAACGGTTGCATCATACTGGCTGACCTCATGCCTGTGGCAGGAGCAGATAGCAAGGCTGACTGGGGCTTAGGAAGGGCAGACGACCAGAAGGAGAACCAGGCAGAGAAAAAAGGCAGGCAGAGACCTGCTGGGCCGGCCACCGCAGGAATCCAGAGCCCAGAGCGTGGAGGAGGAACAAAGTAACACCCTCTGAGGTTCTTTTAACCACTGGTGTGGCTGATTCGAGTCTCCAACAGACTTCTAAACCAGAACTGACAGTAGGTGAGAAGAATTTGAGTCCAAGGACAGCTACAAACTGTGCAAATGCATCCCCACCCATCCACCCAGACACACAGACACTGTCCCTACACAGCCGCCCATACACACACGCACGCACACACACCATGAGTGACTCAGGGTCGGGGACCTTCCTGCTCGAAGAACCATCATAGATGGTTTTGTCTGGTGCCTCTTAAAAAATTCCTAGGGTATGCTCTCACCTTTGGAATGACATGTAGCTGACCTGTCCCTCTGCCTTTGTTATTGTCACCTGAAAGCTTAATCGCTGCATCTCATGGCTGTAGTTGCCAGAGACTTAAACACAGGTTCAAGTGAAAGGAACAACCAAGTACTGGGCACACTTGACGACCTAGTGCTATGCAAGGGATGACCTGTTGGGTGAAAAGGAACAGGGTGGGGACGAAAGATGAACGAGGTGGCTTTGGCCTCAAGGGACTTGGAGCCCCTGAGGGGCAGGAGAGGGAGCCTGCTTGAAGAACCCCAAGTGACCAGCCAGCCGTAAGCCACTTTCAGTAGGATGTGAAGATGACTGACCATGGAAGGGTGCTCGCAATGAAGTGCATGACTGTTCCCAGGGGCCGGAGCCACCGTCAGGCAGAGGGCAGAGTGTCAGGGAGGGCTTCCTCTTCCTGGGAAGCTGTGGGCACACCTGTGTTGTGCAGGGCTTCATGCACATTCCCCATGCACTGGGGCGGGGCAGGAGGCGTCAGCCTCCGTAGACAGATGAGGAACCCGAGGCTCCGGGCGTCCAGTGCCCCGGACTACAGCAGTTAAGGGTAGCATCCAGATCCCCTGAAGGGGATGCCAAGCCAAAGAGTGGCGCGGGCCTGGAGGGCGGGGAGGGCCCGGGTTACTCCGGGGGTCTGCGGGGAAGGAACAGATGAGAGAAGAGCAGGGTAAGCTGTCCTGGAAAAGCAGCTCCAGGAGCAGTGACGAGGGTTATTCACATGCGAGGGTCAGGGAAGGCGATCGTGCAGGTGGAACGGGAGGGGCACACTTGTGGGCCGGTGGGAGGAGGGGCACAATGGTGGTTATGGCTGGTTGAGAGATAAAGATTTCTGGTACCAGTTAAGAGAAACCTCAAAAAACCTTCAATTCCAGAACGAGCTTTTGGTTTCAGAGATTACTCAACTCTCTTTATTTTTATCTTAAAAGAAAGAAAGAAAGAAAGCTTTTCTTAAGTCAGTCCTATTCTTTTTAATACCCAGAAGCTAAGATGAGGGTGGGGGAGAATAGCAGCTGCTGTTCACCCAGTCTCGGCCATGCCGTGGGAGCCCCCGGGAGGGGCCCCCCGAATCCCTCAGCTGCCTTCGGAGACTTCACAGTCCTTTCCGTATCATCACTGGGGAGACTGAGGCCCCAAATGGTCAAGTACCTAGCCCTAGGCCACTTCGCAAGCACATGGCAGAGCTGAGATGTGACCCAGGTGCCCCCCCACCCCCCCAAGGGCTGGCTTTTTCAGCCCGGGGCTGGTTGCTTCGGTTTGGCTGGCTCCTGGCACCGAGCCCCCCTCCACACACCCAGCCTTTTCTCTCCTGCTGCCAGTCTCCTCAAGGTCCCTGCGTCTTAGAGATTGCTCTCATTTTGGAGTAAATTCCTCCTGACTACAAAAGTGAAACGTATCTATTTTGGAAAATCTGTGAAGTATAGAAAAACACAAAGAAGAAAAATGGAAGTTCTCTGTAATCCCACAACCCAGAATGAACCACAGTTAACATTTTGGGGGAATAGCCTTCCAGTCTCTTTCTTGTGTCTATCCATATGCATACGTAATAAAAATTACCACCACACTGTTTTGTAATTTTTAAAAAGAAACCTCTTTATTTATTTATTTTTGAGAGAGAGAGAGAGAGAGAGAGCATGCATGAGAGCTAGCAGGGGAGGGGGAAGGGGCAGAAAGAGGGGGATTCATGTTTCGGGGCGGGGCGCCATCTCACAACCCTGAGACCAGGACCTGAGCCGAAGTCATGACTGACTGAGCCACCCAGGGTGCCTCCCTGTTTTGTAATTTTTAACACCTATTTAGAGAAATAACTGACTAAACTGGACATATTTGAAGTTACCATCTGATAAGTTTTACCACATGTGTACATCTAGGAAGCCGCCACCACAGTCAAGATACGGAACACGTTCAACACCCACAAACATTTCCCTGAGCCCCTTTCATCCCCTTCCCTCCCTCCAGTCCTATCCCAGCGCTGACATCCTGGACCAGGCCAGTGTCCCAAGCCTGTGGAGCTGGCACCCGGCCAGGGCATTGCCTAGCTCCGGCTCCGTCGCAGTGTGCTTCAAGGAGTGCGAACAATACCACCTTCTCTAGGCTTGATTTTGTCAGCTTCCTCCAGCCGCTCGGCTTCTGCTCTTGGGAACGGCCAGCTCCCCATTTCCTCCCTCCAGCTCTCGGCTCTCTGCCTCCACCCGCCCTCCGTCATACGGATCTGCCATCTGAACCTTCCAGCTCTCTGGAGTTGGCCTCACCCCTCCTCAGCTTCCATAGCCTCTTCTGGGAAGGCTGCAGGGGTCCCTAGTGGCAGGTGCCACAGGCCTGTCTTGGGCTATTGTTGGCTCTCCAGGTGGAGCAGGAGCTGGGGTGGGGTTGCCGGAAGGCGAGGGGGTTGCAGCAGGCTCCCCGTGAGGCACCCACACTTGCTTTGTGCTGCTTTTGACAGACAGCTTTCTGAATCTCATTACTCCGGCACTTGGGTGCACAGGATTTCCTGAGTGTAATTTAATCTTTTCTCTATGACTCAGGCCATATTTGCAACCTCATTTGCTAATGTAAGGTGGCAGATGCAGTGTGCAGTGTGGGTGGAGGGGGAAACCAACCCGGCCGTTTTACTGGAATTTGCTTTCTCACAAAGGCCACGTATGGCCTCTGGCCTCAGAAGGGGGATGGCAGCTGTGTTTCTGCCTGACCTCTTGGCAGCAGCCTAACATGCCGCCGGTTTATTAGCAAATCAGGGGCGGCAGCGTTCTGTCAAGTGGCTTTCTCATCCTTCCTCAGATTAGCATGATGACACCCATATATGTGCATTATTTCAGGGTCCTTAGAGCGCTCTCACATGCATACATCTTCTGTTCTGACCTTCACAGTAACCCTGGGAGAGAAGCAGGGCCGGTGTTCCTGCCCATTCCGGATCTCTGCCCCACAGTGGTCTCAGAAATCAATCCCAGCTCCACTATTGATGTGGCAGGCAGGAGAGAAACCCTCAAGCAGGGAGTGTAAGGGAATATGTCTGGGACCTTGGGGTACAAAGAATTTCTTGAAAGCACTGTTAAGAAAAGGATGAATATATTCTACTACATTACAACGAAAAGCTGATAATGATGCGTCCATGTAGGTAAATGGATTGTAACAAATGTACCACTCTGCTGGGGCTGTCGGTGGTCGTGGAGGCTGTCAGTGTGTAAGGGCAGGAGCCACATGAGAACTGTTTGCACTTTCTCTCTGTACTTTCCCTGTAAACCTAAAACCAGCCTTAAAAATAGCCTCTTTAGGGGCACCTGGGTGGCTCAGTCGGTTAAGTGTCCAGCTCTTGATGTTAGCTCAGGTCATGATCTCTGGGTCATGAGATCAAGCCCCGCGTGGGACTCTACACTGGCATGGAGTCTGCTTAAGAGTTTCTCTCCCTCTCCCTCTGCACGCCACCCCATCGAGCGTACTCTCTCTCTCTCTCAAAAAAAAAGTGTATATATATATAATATATATATATATATATTAAAGGTCTGAAGCTTAAAAAAAAAGCCTCTTTAAAAGGAAAAAAAAAAGTGGGACACCTGGGTGGCTCAGTCGGTTAAGTGTCTGCCTTCAGCTTGGGTCATGATCCCAGGGTCCTGGGATGGAGCCCCGCATCGGGCTCCTTGCTCAGCGGGGGGCCTGCTTCTTCCTTTGTCTCCTGCTCCCCCTGGTTGTGCTTTCTCTCTCTCTCTCTGACAAATAAATTAATAAGATCTTAATAAATAAATAAATAAATAAAAGGAAAGGAAAAAAAGTGAAAAGCTTCTGTTCCTCAAAAGACACTATACATAAAGCAAAGAGGTGCAAAATAAGAGAAGACATTTGCAACACATAAATCCACGCAGGATTAGAGTCCAGAATACATGAAACACTAAAAATAAGTAAACAAAGAAGACAAGGAACACATCCACCACCAGGAGTTTTGCAAGAGAAAACATGGTCAGTAAACATGTAAAGAGATGCTTAACTTCCTTAGGAATCAGGAAAATGCAAAATGAAGACACTAGGAAATGCCATTTTATACCCACCGGACTGGCAAAGGATTTTCACTGGAGAGGATTGTCTTGCCGTGCACGCCCCTGCTCTGATTGCTGCTGCTGGGTCAAGACCCAAGCGGCACTTCCCCGTAGGGCACGCAGTGTGAGGTTCTGGATGGCCACTGTTCGCCTTGTCAGAAAGCCTGTAAGCAAGCCCCATAGCTTTTCAAAGTCAATGGATAAGTTATGGTGTATCACAGAATGGAACGAGAGAGAACGAAGAACCTCAGCCTCATTGATTAACAAGAGCATTGAAAGAATATGGTACTGAATGGCGTATTCATTTCCTGGGGCCGCCTTAACAAAGTACCACAGACGGGGTGGCTTAGACCCAGAAACGTATTCTCTCATGGTTCTGGAGGCCAGAAGTCCAAGATCAAGGCGCTGGTGGGGCCGTGCTCACTCTGAAGACCCCAGGGACGGATGTGTCCCACAGCGATCTCCTGGTTCTGGTCACTCCTTGGCTTATGGCAGCCAGAACTCCAGTCTTCATGGATGTTCTCCCCATATGCGTGTCTCTGGGTCCAAATGTCCCCTTTTTATAAGGACAGCAGTCATGTTGGAGTAAGGCCACGCTGACGACCTCTATGAAGGCCCTATCTCCGAAAAAGGTCACATTCTGCAGTACTGGGGATAGGACTCACAACAGTCTTTTTTGGAGGGGAGGGACACAATTCAATTCATGCCAAATAAAAAAGTGGCGGAATACATATAATGAGAGACCATTTATAAAAAGTTTAGGGATATAGAAATATATATATTGAATGTTTAATGGAGAGGAAGGGGATGACATCTGCTACATCTGGAGTAGTGGGTCCCCTTGGGGGGGGGATGGAGAGGCGCCTTGGGACTTCAGATACCTTGGGATTCTCCACTCTGAAGCCGACTGGCAGGTGCACAGCTTTGTTTGAATATTCTTTATAACAGGTACCATACGTGGTTTTTATTTAGGAAGTAATTCATAATAAGTGAACAGTTCTTAAATAGAATCAGAAAAAAAGGACTTGGGGGAGAGTATGGACAGCTCTTTGGAGGACTTTTGCTGTAGAGGACTGGGGTGGTGTCTGGAGGAACGCGAAGGCAGTTTTCCCCTCTTACCTGTGAAGAGCTGAGTTCAGAGAGGTGAGGTGGCTCAGCCAGGCTGACGCAGCTGGCCCCGCTCCGCCGGCAGTGGCCCCGAGGTCCCCGACCACCAGCACCATGCTTCGTCCTTCCCCACTGGCTGCCCCTTTGTTGCAGTCGTCCTCGGGGCCCTTGGATGCTAGAGGCTGGTCCCTCTCCTCCCAGAATTCTGCGATTCCCGGAGCTGGGAGCTAGAAGAGACCACACTGCTACCTCTTGACGTACTCGACTGAGCTTCCCTCTCACTTGCCCTTTTGCTGTGATACGAAACCAGTTTCCAGACACGTGCGTGATCTTGTGTCTCTCTGATATACGCTGAAGTGTGCTCAGTGGTGTGGTACGAACACTGCAGCCATTACGGAGTGAGTATCTCACAAGGATGAAAGGTCCAGCATACGGAATATACTCAGGGTTTTGTGACGGCATTGTACAGGGACCGGTGGGGGCTACACTATGGTGAGCAGAGCATAATGCGGAGGGTTGTCCGACGACTATGCTCTACACCTGAAACAAAGGTATTATTGTGTGTCAACTATATTTCAATAAAAAATTATTGCAATTGTAAAAATAAAAATAAATAAAATAAGTAAACAAGCCTATGGGAAAAAAAGAAAGAACACTGCAGCTGTTGGATGGTCAACCCGGGCTGGAATCCTGACTGCATCTGCTATCGGTTTGACCCTTGGTCAAGTTCTTTACCCTTGCCGAGCCTCATCTGCAAAAGGGGGCTAATGCCTACCTCCTAGGGTGGTACTGAGGACTGGGGAAATAAGGTGGGTGCCCGGCACCGGGCCTGGCGCACAGCAGATGCTCAGCGAAGGTGGTCTCCTGGCCCTCTCCTTCCCCACTCCATGTCTCTCGCAGGAAAGCCTGGGTCCTGTCTGGCTCTCCCTGGCCAAGTGCAGACCACGCACCCACATGCCTGCGCACGGAAGGGCTTCCTGTGTTATCAGTCTGAGACCTGGGTTTCTGAGTTGACTGTAGAAGGGTCTGAGCTGCTGTCCTGGAGAGAGTTTTACTCGCTCCTCCTAAGTGGTCATAAGGCGGTTGTCACTCAGGCTGTCAAAAGATGGCCCTGGCTGACCCCACAGCTGTTGTGGAACCTGGCACTGGGTGCAGTGAGCTGGAGAATTTACTCTCTGCTGTGACCCCAAAACTCCCCTGGGCGATAGACCAAGTTCAGTTTTAACTCAGTTTGTCCACCAAGCAAAGGGAATATTATCCTCCTCGTGTGCTTAATTTTCCTGCTCTGTAACATGACACGGTTAGATGAAGCCATCTCTAAGTCCCTTCCCACAACAGATTCTGGACTTTTTGTCAGAAGTCACTTGAACCTGCAAAGTTAACCCATAGAGACACAGAGGTCCTGCTTTACTTCGCTGAAATCCCAGAACATCTAGTTCCCCAGCGCCTGCAGGAGTCAAATCTAGCAGAAGTGCAGGGAGAGAAAGTCTGGGGTCTTAGGAGCCCTGGAAGGACAGCATGGAGCACCAGGCAAGCCCACACAGGGCTGTCCGCCGAGGCCCGGGGAGTGGGCACCGCCATCCAGTCTTGAACTCAGTAACTTCACCTCTGGGAAATGATTCTAGGAAATGACCGGAAATATGGACAACAGTATATGCCTTAGGATGTTTATCGCAGTATGGCTTAAACTTTGTTATGTCCATATGATTAAATATCAGGAAGCCATTAAAAATCATGTTATAGGAGATTTTGGAATGACTTATAATGCATTAAGTGAAAAGGTAGCAGATATAATTCTATCTATTGAATGATATAAACTATAGATGGACAGATGGGTACACATGTATATACTCAACATACAGAAGGAAATATATCATGTTATTAGTAGCAGTTGCCTCTGGGTAGTGGGGTTACGGTAATTTTCACTTCATTCTGAGTTTTTTCATGTAATATATGGGATATATCACATCCTTGCCTCTTTAGACTTTTCTATAAGTTCAAGAATTTTAATAAATATTTTCTTAATATGCAGAAAAGCAACAAAATGTTGTTAAGATTTTTATTTTTAATAATGGCAAATACTTTTAATAGTGGTAAAATACACACAACATAAAATTTATCATCTTAACCACCTCTAAGGGTAGAGTTCAGTAGTGGTTTTTTGTTGTTGTTATGTTTATTTTATTTTATTTTTTCATCATGATAAATGTACTCTTTTTTTTTAAAGATTTTTATTTATTTATTTATTTGAGAGAGAGAGAATGAGAGAGAGAGAGAGCACGAGAGGGAAGAGGGTCCGAGGGAGAAGCAGACTCCCCGCCGAGCAGGGAGCCCGATGCGGGACTCGATCCCGGGACTCCAGGATCACGACCTGAGCCGAAGGCAGTCGCCCAATCGACTGAGCCACCCAGGCGCCCAAATGTACTCTTTAGCTCCCATCCTGTTTCCTCCGTCCTCCCCACCCCACGTCCCCTCTGGCAACCATCAGTTTGTTTTCTATAGTCACGAGTCTTGTTTCTTGGTTTGTCGCTCCCCTTCTTTCCCCCCCATGCTTGTTTGTTTTGTTTCTTAAACTTCATGTATGAGTGAGATCAAATGGTATTTGTCTTTCTCTGACTGACTTATTTCCCTTAGCAGTATCCTTTCCGACTCCATCCATGTTGTTGCAAATGGGAAGATTTCATTCTTCTTTACGGTTGAAAAATATTCCATTGCATTTATATACCACATCTTCTTTCTCCATTCCTCAATCAGTGGACACTGGGGCTGCTTCCGTATCTTGGCTATTGTGAATAATGCTGCTATAAATGTAAGGGTGAATTGATGTTTTCCTATTTGGGGGGTAAATAGCCAGCAGTGTTATTCCTGGATCACAGGGTAGTTCTATTTTTAATTTTTTGAGGAACCTCCATACTGTTATCCACAGTGGCTGCACCAGCTTGCATTCCCACCAACTGTGCACAAGGGTTCCTTTTTCTCCACATCCTCACCAACACTTGTTGTTTCTTGTGTCTTTTATTTTAGCCATTCTGACAGGTGTGAGGTGATATCCCATAGATAATTTTGACTTGCATTTCCCTGACGATGAGTGATGATGAGCATCTTTTCATGTGTCTGTTGGCCATCTGGATGTCCTTTTGTGTGTTCACGTCTTCTGCCCATTTTTAAATTGGATTAGTTGTTTCTTGGGTGTTGAGTTGTATCAGTTCTTTATATACTTTTGATACTAACCCTTTTTCAGAAAGTCATTTGCCGGGATACCTGCATATCTCAGTCAGTTAAGCAGCTGACTCTTGGTTTTGTCTCAGGTCATGATCTTGGGGTCCTGGGATCAAGCCCCCTGTCAGTCCTGCACTGGGCTCCTCGCTCAGTGGGGAGTCTGCTTGAGGATTTTTTCTCTCTCTCTCTCTCCCTGTGCCCCTCCCCCCATTTGTGCTTTCTCTCTCTCTCTAAAATAAATAAATCAATCTGTAAAAAAAAAAAAGAAATGTCATTTGCAAATATCTTCTCCCATTCCATAGGTTGTCTTTTAGTTTTGCTGAGTGTTTCCTTTGCTGTGCAGAAACTTTTTTATTTTGATGTGGTCCCAATTGTTTATTTTTGCTTTTATTTTTTTTTAGATTATTTATTTATTTATTTATTTATTTATTTATTTATTTGAGAGAGAGAAAGAGAGAGAGAGGGCACAGAGGGAGAGTGAGGGAGAAGCAGACTCCCAGCTGAGGAGAGAGCCCTCAACACGGGGCTCAATCCCCGGACTCTGAGACCATGACTTGAGCTGTAGGCAGACACTTAACCGACTGAGACACCCAGGCGCCCCTATTTTTGCTTTTATTTCCCTTGCCTCAGGACACATATCTAGAAAAATGTTGCTACAACCGGTACCAGAGAAATTACTGCTTACGCGCTCTTCAAGGATTTTTATGGTTTCAGGTTTCACATTTAGATTTTTAATCCATTTTGAGTTTATTTTTGTGTATGGTGGAAGAAAATTGTCCAGTTTCATTTTTTTGCACATGGCTATCCAGTTTTCCCAACACCATTTGTTGAAGAGACTGTCTTTTTCCCATTGGGTATTCATTCCTCCTTTGTTGAAGATTAACTGACTATATAATTGTGGGTTTAATTCTAGTTTTCTGTTCTGTTTTATTGATCTATATATGTCTATTTTTATGCCACTACTATACTGTTTTAATTACTACCACCTTGTCATATAACTTGAAATCTGGAATTGTGATACCTTCAGTTTTGTTTTTCTTTTTCAAGATTGCTTTGGCTATTCAAGATCTTTTGTGGTTCCATATAAATTTTAAGATTGTTTGGTTAGTTCAGTAGCATTAAGTATGTTCACATTGTTGTGTGACCAATCTCTAGAACGCTTTCATCTTGCAAAACTGAAACCCTGTGCCCATTGAACAAGAACACTGACAACCACCATTCTACTCTCTGTCTATGAATTTGACTATTCCAAGTACCCTCATATAAATGGACTCATACAGTATTTGCCCTTTTGTGACTGGTGTATTTCACTTAGCATAATGTCCTCCAGGTTCATCTTTGTTATAGGGTAGCTATATATAATATAATTACTTTCCTTTTTTTATTAATTTTATTTTATTATGTTAGTCACCATACACTACATCATTAGTTTTTAATTTCCTCCCTTTTTAAGGCTGAATAATATTCTGTTGTATGTGTATGTCACATTTGGTTTATTCATTTGTCTGTAAATGGATATTTGAGTTGCTTTCACCTTTTGGCTATTGTGAATATTACCGCTGTGAACATATACGCATATCTTTTCAAGATGCTAGTTTTAGGGGCGCCTGGGTGGCTCAGTTGTTAAGCACCTGCCTTCAACTCGGGTCATGATCTCAGGGTCTTGGGATCGAGCCCTGCATTGGGCTCCCTGTTTGGCGGGAAGCCTGCTTCTCCCTCTCCCTCTGCTGCTCCCTCTGCTTGTGCTCTCTCACTCGTTCTCTCCTTCTCTCTCTCAAGTAAATAAATAAAATCTTAAAAAAAAAAACAAAACACAAGATGCTAGTTTCAGTTCTTTTGGATACATAGAAGTGGAATTGCTGGACCGTATGGTAATTTTAACATTCTGAGGAACCACCATACTGTTCTCCACAGTGGCTGCACCATTTTACTTTCCACCAACAGTGTGCTAGCATTCCAATTTCTCTCCAAATCCTGGCACATGTTATTTTCCAGTTTTTTGATAGTAGCCCAAAAATATCATTTTTAAAGAGGACCAGCCAAGCTGAAATTCTGCCTCTACCCTCTGAGTGCCAGACGCTGATTCCTGGGCTCGGCACAAAGGGGATACACAGAGGCTCATTACAAAGCCCCAGCTTCCCTGGAGCTTAAGGACCCACCAGGAGACCTGTCTTGGCTGTGACCCATCACTCAGGATGTCTCTGAAGGGACCAGGCTGCATGCCCCAAACTCATTTCGAAGGAGGGGCATTCAGGAAGTCCTCATGCAGAGGAGGGTTTAGAACCCTTCCTGTAACTCAGGGCTCTAAAGGACTGAATTCGGGCCTGACCTGGCAAGTGCAGCACAGTTAAACCATGACACACTTCTGGTTTCCTTACTTCTGGCCTCACAGCTGGGAGGATCCCATGCCTAGCCTTATGTCCTTCTGGCCTGGCGTCTGGAGCCGATGCAAAAAGAGTGGGGCTGGGATGCCCACCGTCAGAGTTGCTCCCAAAGGCAGTGCACGGAAATAGAGGTCCTCAGCCAAACTAGGGCATTGACAGGGATCTGTTCCTGGGCTCTGAGGAGGGTCAGAATAGGTCATAAGTGGGCAGCAAAGCGGCCCTCTAAAGGTGAAATCATCTCCCAGGTGACTGATGCCCTAATGATGTGGAACATCACAGAACTTTCTGTTTTTTCCCTGAAATAGCTGGAGGCAGAAGGATGGCCTAGTTGACCTCTGGAGGGCCCAACCAGCCCAAGGACACCACTTGATATCTCACTTTTATGCTGTGGCCCCAAATAAATATTAATGTGTACTATATAGCTTATTACATGCCCTATTTCAGTTTCAGTCCGTGGCATCTGTCTCCGAGAACAGAGTGTCTCTGGAACTTCCTTTATTTGGGATTGCTAGTGCAAGGGCTCCCCTCCCTTTTCTTGGCTCCTGAACCTGCTGGTGGTTTGTGGTGAGGCAGAAGACACAGCGAAGGACAGGCCATTGTCAACCACCCTGAGACAGTTGCAGGGCGGCTCTTTCTCATGGTGGGGAAATTGCTGTCCATTTCAGCTTGGGGAAACCCATCGTCACCCCCAGTGACTCTCATCAGACAGAAACGAGTCTTCTCAGGCAGAAGTGAGGAGCCGTGACACATGGTCACTCGCTCGGAGGAGGCCTGCGGGCCCATCTCCCACAGGGTCTGCCCTGTGCCTAGCTCTCCCAGAGGCAGCAGCTGCTGTCTCTGTGGGATCTGACAGGCCGGCAGGGGGGTCATGGAATGGTGGCACCCAGGGCTGGCCGCATGGGCATGTGACCTGTACCGTCACAAAGGGCCCTGTGCTCAAAATGGCCCCACACTTGTTTTAAGGCTCTGCTGTTGCCAAAACTCTTAAGATTTTTTTTTTTTACAAGGGGCGCTGCAAGTTATATAGCCGGTTCGAGTGGCCCCTTTTCCACAGCCGCCCTGGAGAACTGTTCCTTAGGGAAGGAATGGTAAGACCGCAGCGTGCCCAGATAGCCTCTGCCGCGTCTGAAGTCCCCATATCTGGAGTGATCATGGCACGTCTCTCACTATGCCCTGCCTTGTCTTAGAGTCGTTTGCCTGTGCGTGCCATTCCACAGCTAGACCACACACTCCCATGGGTAAGGGCCAGGCGCCCCGGCAGCAGAGGGCCCGGCCCGCCGTAGATGCTCGGGAAGGGTTCACTGAAGTAACTACCGAGGACTTCAAGCCAAGTCGGTGTTTCAGTGACAAAGGAAAACAGAACGGAGGACTCCTGATTATAGAGTTAGATTTTGTCAGGAAAGTGTGTGGGAAATAGGCAAAACCAGAGGTGGTCCGTGGCTGAATTTCCACATTGCTGTGTCTGTGGCGAGGCATGGATATTATCAAACACCTGCTGTTTCCGGGCACTGAGCTGGGGGCCCTAATCCACCATCTATTTAATCCTACGGCCTCTCAAGGTTTGGGAGGCCAGGGGAGCTCAGTAGCTTGCCCAAAGCCGCGTGCTGACAAGTCGAAGAATGCGGATTTGCACGCAGGTCTGTTTGACTTCAAAGGCTTTCTGATTCCTGGGGAAGGGTTGGAGATCAGTAATTTAGTGAAGGGGGATAGCTTCTTCTTCTTCTTCTTCTTTTTTTTAAGATTTTACTTATTTATTTATTTGTCAGAGACAGAGCACAAGCAGGGGAAGTAGCAGGCAGAGGGAGAAGCAGGCTCCCCACCGAGCAAGGAGCCCGACTGAGCCACCCAGGCATCCTCGAGGATAGCTTCTTTTTTTTTTTTTTTTTTAAGATTTATTTATCTATTTGACAGAGAGAGACACAGCGAGAGAGGGAACACAAGCAGGGGGAGGTGGAGAGGGAGAAACAGGCCTCCCACGGAGCAGGGAGCCCGATGAGGGGCTCGATCCCAGGACCCTGGGATCATGACCTAAGCCGAAGGCAGACGCTTAACAACTGAGCCACCCAGGCGCCCCGAGGATAGCTTCTTATATGGAGCAAACAGTTCAGGACCAAAAGGCTGAGGAGTATCTGCATTAGAGCCTGTGATATCTGACTCAGATGGATTCCTGCAAAGCGTGATGTGCAAAGCAGGACACTCCTTCCCGGTCGGCAGTGTGGGAGAAATCAGAGCATTTACCTCAGGCGGTCGCTGTGTAGATTAAAGGAGACAGTGATGATTGAAGTGATGGTCTCAAGGGTCTTGGATTGCCATTCTCAAAGCAGGGCCTCACTGTTTTCTGGAGACTCTTTCAGCTCAACTTTGGAATATTAATTTAGTCTTTACCAAAAATGTTTGCCATTCAGGGTGTCGGGTCTGGGCGTGCTTGCCTTCCCGCTCTCCATTTCCCCTTCTTCCCTAAGAGCAGCCCCCTGCCTAGGCTCGGCCTTGGCAAGCCGGCGCTCTGTGTCCCCAGCCTGCCTGTGACTGGGGGTGACCACGTGACTGGTTCTGGCCTGTGGGATGCAAGTGGAAGGAGCCTCCTGGGACAGGTTGCCTGGCTGCGTGCCCTTCTCTTTCTCCCTACTTTGAAAAGGTTCCTGATATTTGAAACCACAGTAATTATTTCCACAGGAAAAGCCAAGAGAACCATCGAGATCGCAGCCCCAACACCACTGAGCACCAGGCCCACCCACTTTCAGGTATTTTCTTCTGTGAAACAAAGAAACCCCTATTTGTTCAAGTACCTGCAGGTCAGGTTTTGTGTTGCTCAGAGCCCGTAGCCCCGTTCTGGACTGACGGACACGGCACTTCCTGCTGCTTTCACTCTTCGGTCAGGGAGGGAGGGATGCCCTCAGGCCCTCCAGGATCCCGCGTCCGCAGGACCTCTCCTCTCCTTCTGCAGACTTTTGTTAGACTGTTTTGTGCTCTGGGAGCCTGGAGGGCATCGCTGTCTTTCTCTGCTCCTCTTTTGCCCCACTGTTCGGTTCCCTCATCTACTCTGACTTCAATTTCCCATTTCCTTTGATGAATCCGTTCCTTGCAAAATCACTTTCCTATCACACACGCTGAGCCAGTGTCCCCTCCCCACATCATGTGGCACATAAACACCACACACACACACACACACACACACACACACACACACACTCCCCTCATCATACGCTTCTCTCCTGGGCTTTTTGTCTTTTCTATTTTTCTTCTTGAAATATGGAGAGCCGTAGATCTGAAACCCAGTGTCCTGATTATGCTTCTGCCCGATTCCATCTGCTCCTACCAGATGGAGTGTTCTTAATCCACATATAATTTTAGAGTCGGGAGAGGTTGCCTCGGGGAGCAGACACCCTCACCAGTGCACAGGGAGCTTGCCCTTTCTTCCTCCCAGCTAAGCCCAGCTGGCCTTGCCCAGGGACATATGCCAAGGAGGGTATAGAGCAGAGCCTCTCCAGGATTCTCAGTTGCAACGCTGACCTAGAAGGCCAGAACTCCCAGGCCACCCTGAGGGCTATTTGGGGATACCTCCCCAGGCCCCATCCCCACTTGATCAAGCGCAGAGTGGGCCAGAGTCGATGACACACGAGGCAATCAACTGTTTTCTCCGCCCGAGCTCACTCCGACTGAGACAATGCTGCACTTCTGAGGAGACCCTGCCCACGCAGGGAGTCCCTAACCCTCCCCAGTGCAGGAAAAGGGGAACGGTAGCTTTGCCACTGAAGTAGGGGGTCTGTAAGGAGCTCCTGGGGGCGGTGTATCTCACGCAAGGGGTGGGGGAATCCCCCCATCTTTGTAGGAACGGCTACCTGCCTGGCTGACCTACTGGGTTATATGGCCTGGGCAGCTCTGGCTCCTAAACCACGCTGGCGTGCCTCCTTGCCCTTGCAGAAGGTCTGAAAGCTTTCCTGGCTTCCCTGACTCCTGCCCCGCAGGCACCTCTCCTGTCCTGGGAAGACTTGCAGGGGTGTGGCAGGAGATGGGTAATTAAGACTTTCTTCTGGGTGTCAGGAGGCTGTGGGCTCACAGTGCCCCACCCCCCTTGGGCACTCATGGCTCAGGTGGGATCAACTTGTGGTCTGCCAGGTCAGCCCCTGCAGGGCATGGCTGAAGGTCAAGAAAGGAGCAAAGGGAGGGAGTACCCCAACTTTGAATCTTCCAGACCTGAGTCGAGGTCTCAGACTCCATGAGGAGGGGCCTAGTATGTTTTGGAAGGAGGCCTCTTTCTGGGCTCAGAAGTCCTGAGCTGAGTGAGACCTGGCCATTTGACCTTGAGCAAGTTACTTGCTCTTGGAATCTTGGAAGCTTCCTTCGGTGTGAAAGTGCCCTGTGAACTCTACAGGTCGCAGAGGAGGATTTCTGTAACCAGGGGGCTGCGTCTTCTGTCCACCTGCCCACAGTGGGGACTCCCTTCTCTCCCGTGTTCTCTCTGTAGGCCCTGAAAATACTCTTTTGTGGAAGCCCCAGCGTATCCTATCAAACACGGTCAGACATGCCCGCAACCCATGTTGAATATTTTCTGCTGTAAACATTCTGAAAGGTATTTAAGAAAGTTGCTTTATAAATTATTTGGCTATAAATCACAGTGAAATCTGATTGGTTGATTTTTTCCAGTGATCATGGTGTATATTGGAAATTCTTGGAAAGCAAGAAAAGCTACAAAGAGTTCTCAATGGATGCCACTCGACTGAATGAATGTATTTGGAAACCCATTGGTCAACCAGCTGGGTCACTTAAATGGGCCATGGGAGGAGTAGTTACACCATGGCAATCAGCAAGAACTATCAATTAAAACTATCAATTAATGTAGTGTGAATTCACAGCTCCCCACCCCCCAAACGATTTACCCCCACCCACTGGGAAAGTGTTTGCTTATTTGTTTTAAATCTTGCTGGGTGATTCAAATGTGTAGCCACTGAACTGGAAGAACTTTGGGCTGGGAGTTCACTGCAGTGGGCCCTAACAAGGACAACGGCTCAGCAGGACCCCAGACTCGATTCCAGGAGGAAGGAGGAATTCTTGCAGAATAGAGGAAGTCCTCCCATGGGGAGGGGCTCCCTGCTACCCGCCTCAGGCCTTGTTCTTGGTGAGTTCTTATTTAGATCAAGGCCTGGTCAAAAGGATCTAATCTCTCTTTGTTTCTGTATTTGCACTGTAATCAGTTGGTTTGTTTTTATTGTTTTACTGCTGCCTTTCACTCAATAACAGCCCCCTTATCATGTTTATTGTACTGCTCTTTTTATCTCCCACTGTTAGCAGGTCCTGTTGGCAAGCAGAGCTGCGGAGGCCTGGGCCGAAGTTTGCAGCAAGCTGCTGGGGCTCTGCCTGGCTTTCCTACTTCTGCAGCAGGTGGTCTGGGGGAAGTCCTTGATCTTGAACCCAGACAGTTAGGGTCTGCGGGTGGTCCTGCTTTCAAAGTGAACTCCCCAGGAGTCTGGCCTTTCCAGTGTGAGCCCAGGAGGCTTCCTGAAAAGTGGCTCGGGACCTGCTCCACAAAGCCTCCAGCCCTCAGAAGCAGTGGGAAATGGGGCAGGGGCAGAGGGCTACCACCGGGGGAAGAAGGGTCGATCCAGCGTAGCACGTTTGAGTGGAACACCACAGACCAAAGGAGCAAACCAGATGTATGTGTTTCAACGGTAGAACTCTCAAAATGTGCTGTGGGGGGGTGGGGGGGTGGGGGGGGAGGGCGAGGAATGCAAGTTGCCAAACCATGTGTGATACATGATGCCATTTCTGTGAAAACACTCCCCTCCAAAACACAATGCAATGTATTTTGTGTAGGTTTGTATAGAAATAAAGGAATGGAAATGTCTCTATTTTTTAAAGTTCTGGGGCATACATATCAAACCCATAAATAGTAGTTACCCCTGGGGATGTGGAGAAAAGGAGAAGTTCTGATGGAAGGTGACTGACAAAGAAACTTGAGGTTTAGCAGTAATGTTCGGATTTTTCTTAAAAAAAAAAAATTAGTTCACATATGTAATTCAGCTTATGTAATTACATACGTAATTCTTTTTGAGAAATCTAATCTTTTGTTATGTAAAGGCAAAGTGTAGGACTTGGAGTCTGAGGGTGTGGATCGAAGCCCTGCTCCACCCCTGTCACCCCTAGATACCACCTGGCCGCCGGAGCCATTATGAACCCCCTGCCTTCACTTACTGCCTGGGGAAAATGGGCATGAAGATAAAAATAGTAACTTAGGACGGCTTCCTGAAGAACTAAGTGGCCCGGTGGAGCATTTTGTTTCTAATTTAGAGCCTTTACAAAGACAGGCTCAAAATAAAACCCAAGGTCTCTCCCCAGGGGCAGAGAAAACAGAGCGATTGTAAAGGAGCCACCGTGAGTTTCCTAAGAATAGGTCATGTCGGACTAACATCACTTCCTTTGTTCACGGGAGAAGAGGGGAAGGGAAAGAAGCAAAGATTTACACAGCTTTGACTGTGCCCCAGGCTCTGTGCTGGGTGTCCTTAGAGTTCACAACACCCTGACAGTCAGGTTTCTCTGTCAGGTTTTACAGATGCGGAAGCCTGAAAAGGGTTTAGCCCAGTCAAGGAACATGCCCCAGGGGACCCCGAAGATCTGAATTCAGATCTAGATTCACCCAGATCCCCAGCAGCTAACAGCAGTAGCAGCTGCACGAAGGACGGCAAATAGCCACTTCTATCCTGGGCTGTCATTTCATCCTCGTAAAGATGGTAAGTTTTAGCACTCACATGTTCCAGGGGAAGAAAATGGGATGCAAGAGAGGTTGAATAATCTAGCCCAAAGTCACAGGTCTGTCTCATTCCAAAGTCCAAGCTCTTAACTGTGCTACTCTATGGCCTCCCTCCTCCAGCTACCCCCTTCCTACCCCCCAGGAGATCCTGGCCTCCCCCAGGGGGAGAGTCTCTCAGAATCTCTGAAAAGTGGAAAGGGATAGGGCAGCCCTCATGCAGCTCCTGGTGGCAACCACCACCCTAGACGGCGTGAGTAGATCAGGTTGACTGCTTATGGGGATTGGGGCGCATGGACTCCCATGGCCATCTGGATCGTAGCAAAGCTTCCAACGGAGATGCTCTATAGAGCTTGGAGGTCAAGAAGGAGATGTGGGAGATGAAGTCTGATATCGCTTATGTAGTAGGTTGAACTGTGTCCCCCCAAAAGATATGTTGGAAGTCCTCACCCCGGGTACCTGTGAATGAGACCTTATTTGAAAAATAGGGTCTCTGTAGATGTAATCTAGTTAGGATGGACTCATACTGGAACAGGGTGAGCGCTAAATCCAATGACTGGCATCATACAAGAAGAGGGAAATCTGGACACAGAAACACATCGAAGACACACATGGAAGGAAGAATGCCACGTAAAGATCGAGGCAAAGACGGAGGGACGCAGCAAAAGCCAAGGAATGTCAAGGATTGCCGACAGCCAAGAAAGGCTAGGAAGAGGCAAGGAAGGGTTCTCCTCTAGAGTCTTTGGAGGGAGCGTGGCCGTACCGACACCTCAACTTAGGACCTCTGGCCTCCAGAACTGTGACAGAATGAATTTCTGTTGTTTTAAGCTACCCAGTTTGTAGTAATGTGTTTTGGTAGCCCTAGGAAACTAAACAACTTGGTTGCTCCATAGCTGATTGCATAAGCACAAGATATCATGTGGACTTGGGTAGTAGGACAGAGGGCTTTATCCTTGACCCTAATTTATCCTATTATCCTCTGGGATGAAAATCAAGAGTAGGTCTGCCCATCAAATAGGTGGATTATGCAAAACCTGGAGAGATGCTTAGTACTGAAGATAGAATCTATATTCAAAAACACCTCAACAAACTGAATAATGGGCCAAATTTTAAAAGTTGAAATTTATCAATGACAAATTCCTTTATTTAGGTTCAAAGAATGCAGAATGAGGAACCCCTGGCTTAATGACAGCTCGTATACTGAGAGATATTGGCCAGAGCTGAGTACGAGCCAACAATGCATTATAGTCAGGCAAAAGCTAATGCACATTTAAGGTGCTGCACTGACCAGGAGAAATGAGACAGGCAACCCATGGGCATTTGGCCTGGTCTGGAGCTTCATTCAACTCTGGGTACCATCTTTTAGTATTTGACACTACTCAGCATCCAGGGAAAGAGCCAGAAAGGTGAGGAGTCTAGAAACGGTCATGCAAGGAAAATCAGGGGATCTAGGCTTGTTTCCCTGGAGACAGGAAGATGTGGGAACATGGGACATGTCTTTAAATACTGACTGGCTCTTGTGAAGCAGAGGGACCCAAATCAGTTATATAGTATTTTAGGAGGTGGTTCCTAACTCGAGGCTCCTCGCTGATGCTGGCAAGCAGCAGTCTCAGGCTTCAGGCAAGGGCACCAACTGTTGGTTTTGCAGCATTCATCCTCTCGTTTTCTAGTAGCAGCAGCCAGATTTCCTTTTCGAGACCATTTTAGCCTCACTTTGCCCATGGGTCCAGGAGTGGGCATATGACTCAGGTTTAGCCATAGTGCTCTATCTCTTTGGCCATAGTGATCTGTTCAGGGATGAGCATGTGACCCAAGCCAGATCAGTGAGTGTCTATCCCAAGCATTTTGTTACAACCACCAGGCCGAGACCCTTTCCTTCCACTAGGATCATGAAGTTGGCAGGATTGAAACCCAGAGAGCTGGTGCAGGAGACCAGCTTGCCAAGGTGTGAGAGGAGCCCACTTGAGAATGAAGTCAACACAGGATAGAGAGCCAAGAAATGGAGACAAAAAGATCTCTGCTGGTGCCATGTAGACACCTGGATCCAGCCATGACTGAAGCTTATTTGTGACATGACACAATACTATTCCCTTTTATGCGTTCACCAGTTTGAGTTGAGGCTTCGTCACCTGCAGTCAAGTGTCCTAACACGTCACATCCACCTGTGAGTATGGCAAGCTGTCTGATGAAGACGTCATATGGAAAATAGTTATGGTTGACACTTACTGAGCATCTTCTATATGTAGAAATTGTGGTAGACTTAGATTTTTAAAAAAATTTTTAAAAGATTTTATTTATTCACTTGAGAGAGAGAGAGAGAGCACGAGTTGAGGGAGGGGCAGAGGGAGAGGGAGAAGCAGACCAGCTGCTGAGCAGTGACATGGGGGCTCGGTCTCAGGACCCAGAGATCCCACCCAGGCGCCCCGGTAGACTTTTATTTTAATTTCTAAAAGCGTTTTACTTACATAGTTTGACAAGTTAAATAGTTCTGTAAGACTTGTTATGAAAAACAGTTATCTCTTGCAACTCAGACCCCATTTCCAACTCAAGGGCAACCGCTTTCCACTTTTTGAGCTAATTCTTTGTCTATTGACTTCTCACTATGGAAGATTAGGATTTAGATCATTTGGCTCTCCCCATCCCCACCACACAACACACTTCCCATCCCCCTTCCTCCCAATTTAGTTATGTTGTAATTTTCTTTATCACTGTTTATGTTTCTGACTTTGTAAACTCTATTCACAGCTTACGTAGTATACTACGATTACTTTTTCCCATACAACATCTTGTTTTTTTTTAAAGATTTTATTTATTTATTTGACAGAGAGAGACACAGCGAGAGAGGGAACCCAAGCAGGGGGAGTGGGAGAGGGAGAAGCAGGCTTCCTGCCGAGCAGGGAGCCCGATGTGGGGCCTGATCCCAGGACCCTGGGATCATGACTGAGCCGAAGGCAGATGCTTAACAACTGAGCCACCCAGGCGCCCCCAACATCTTGTTTTTGCTATAGTTAATAATTACCTTACTTTTCTCATTTGCTTAGTATTCTGTATATCTGTTACTAATTCAATCCCAACTACTCCCCTATTTGTGTTTAAATCTCTAGTCAATACGCTCATTACACAAGCTGGTCTCAGAGTTGCATTTCCTGAACAGAACCATCCCTTGGTCAGCCTTCTGACCTGCTCGGAGTTGGAGTGGTCCCCCTCCAGGCCTCGGCCACAGCTGCTGTCCTGGGCTCTTCCCTCATCATCAGCTAGACAGTCCCTTTGCTCCTCATTTTTTTGGTTCTCAGCTCCTGAAACCCATTCCTTCTCCTTTCTTGGTTTACATTTTTGTTTTGGCAGAGCACACCCTTGAGTAGCTTCCTGAGACAATGGATGGGTGCGCAGAAGGCAAATTTTTGAGATCTTTTCTGAAAATGTTTCACACTCCCACTTAATCGCTGGAGATCGGATATCATTTTCCTCAGAATTTTGAAGATCTGGTTCCATTGTATTCTAACTTCCAGGGTTGCCGTTGAGAAGGCTGATGTCATTCCGATTCATTCTTATGTAACCTTTATTTAATTTATTAAAAAAATTTTTTTATCCACAAAACTTGTAGTATCTTTTCTTTTCTTTTTTTTTTTAAGATTTTATTTATGTATTTGACAGAGAGAAAGAGAGCACAAGCGGGCGGAGTGGCAGGCAGAGGGAGAGGGAGAAGCAGACTCCCTGATGAGCCGGGAGCCCGATGCGGGGCTCGATCCCAGGACCCTGGGATCATAACCTGAGCGGAAGGCAGTCGCTTAAGCAACTGAGCCACCCAGGTGCCCCAGTAGTATCTTTTTGTTGTCCCCAGTGAGCTGCCCTAGCCGATCCAAAGATGGATACGTCAGTCCCCAAGGAGATCTAAGGCCAATGGAGAAGATGTCTATCGGTTACCTGTGTAACACATTTCTCCAAAAGTTAAAGGTTTAAAACAACAGTCATTTGTTATGTCAGTTTCTATGGGTCAGGAACCTGGGGACAGCTTAGCCAAGTGCCTCTAACTCAGAGTCTCTCAGTAAAACCAAGTGTCAGCATGCACTGCAGTCACCTCAGAGGTTTGACTGCGGAAGAATCTGCTTCCAGCTCGCTCAGGTGGCAGTGGACTCATCTGAAGTCCTTACTGACTGTTGGCCAGAGACATCTGTTCCTTACCACATGGGCCCCACCCTAGGACAACGCCAAGTGGCAGTTTGCTTCCTCCAGAGTGAGGGCTCTGAGAAAGAGAGGGCAACAAAGTCAGAAGTCAGAGACAAGTCTTTTTGTAACCAATCTCAGAAGTGATATCCCTTAACTTCTGCCGGATTCTTGTCGTTACAAGGAAGTTACCGAGCCCAGCTCACACTCAAGGGGAGGGCATGACACAGGAGAGACACCAAGAGGCAAGGATCATCGTAAGCCATTCTACCAGAGCCTACCTACCACAATAAGCGAATGGGTAATTAGCACCTATGTGGTGAGCACTGGGCGCTCCGGAGAAGAAATACCAGCCTTTGCCTGAGGAGATCAGGGAGGGCTTCCCAGAAGCAGCAGCTTTGGGTTGAGACTTGAAAGATGAGTGGGAGATATCCCAGGTGGACCGGGAGGTACACAAGCATCCCAGGCAAAGGAAAAGTATGTGTAAAAGTCAGATGTGTGAAAAGTCTTGGCGGGTTCTGGAAGCAGCACAGCAGAGGGTAAGATGCAAGGCTCAGGTGGGAAAGGCCCACTCCCAAAGGACTTGCATGCTCTCCCAAGGAGGTGGTGCTTTATCTTGGAGGCTCTGGGGAGCCAGGCCTAGCTTTCAGGAGAGTGAGATGACCAGATTTGTGTTTGAGCACCCTCTAGTCACTGGCTACGTGGAGGAGAATGGCAGGAGCAGAGGTGAGAGGCAGGGGACCAGCGAGGAGGCTGTGGCAGGTGCCCAGGTGAATGTGGGGCCTGACCTGAAGTGAGGTCAATGTGACCAAGGGGGCCTTTACAGAGTCAGTGGATGGGGATCCAGCCTGTTTGTGTGAATGGAGGGGAGGGAGTGAGGGGGAAGCAGGAGTGAGTGGAGGGAGGGGCCGCACAGCACAGAGGGGACTCCACGGCTGCCTGTGGACTGGCTAGTGCCTTGCTCCTGCCTCATGGTGGAGCAGGCGGGGTTGGCCCAGTAACGTGGGAGCCTAGGAAGAGAGGTCGGGGTGGAAATGTCCACCACCCCTTTGGGTCCCTGGTTTGGCCCCAGGAGGCCCATGTCTGAGTCCTGTTGGTTGTTCTTCTTCTACACCTCTTAGATGCCTCCCTATCTGTGGCTTGCAGCCAAGGCTCAGCTCCAGACCCAGGGCTGAGAACTCTCCAGGGGCTTCTCAAATCCTCCCTCGAACTCACTCCAGCAGCTGTTAGAGTTAGACTCACCTTCGCCCTTCTGGAGTTCATGAAAGACCTTCAGGCCTTGACCTAACTGTCACTGATCTACCAGCCTCATCAGCTTCTCCTTCTCTACGTGACTGGGTGAGTGAGTCACTTCTCAGTCTTCTGTCTATAAAAGGAGGAGGTCAGGCCAGCGGCTCGGCAGAGTGTGCGCTGGCTTGCTGGGATTCCATCTCTCACCCACTTCTCTGGCTTCTGTGGGCCCCGGGCCGTTTCTGGAACGTGCATTCCAGCCATCCTGATGGCTGTCTGCCTTCCCCTCCTTCCCTCTGCTCAGGCCTGGCCTGGGCAGCTGTAGAGGCTGTCACGAGCTTAGTTCCTCATCTTAGTTCTGCAAATCTTTTTTTGAAATTTGGTCTTTTTGCCAACTGGGCACTCAGGTACTAAGGTCTGGGTGTCCTGGCCTGGGATCTACCCAACACACCATGAACTATCGGTGGGACAGTCTTCCAGAAGTCATATAGTCCACCCCTCTGTTCTGGGCATGCCTCCTTTATTCATCACAGATAATCTTTAATTAGGTACAGAAGAAACCTCTGTATAACACATATTGCCGATCTCAATGGTGAAGTTCTTTCTTCGATGTAGCCTAAATCCTTCAGGAAGCCTTAGACCAGAACAGAGCTCCATACATTCTCAGGGCTCCTGGATAGAAAACTCACACTGGGTCCTGTCCCACTCAGCTTTCCTGCTCCAGAAGTGGGGGCGCAGGTCTCCAGGTGGGAAGGGGACCCCTTCCTTTCACCTCCTGCCCTCTCTGACTAGGCCTAGCCGACACCTGCGTGGGGCCAGAGCTGCAGTTGCCCCTGGCACCCAAGAGGGCTGCGGGTGTTATGTAACTGGTCTTGACCAGACATTCTGGTTCCACAGGTACAGCCTGCAAGTTAAAAATTGTTCTAAAAATGCAGTGCAGCTGCCTAAACACACAGACCTAGAGGAGGAGGCTGGGGGCAGAGGCCAGAGTCAGCAGAAGGATGTGTTTTCCGTGGTGACGTTGGGCCCAAGCGCTCTGACCCCAGGGAAAACATCACACTCGGGGACATGCCTGCTCCCCAGAAATAGGTCTGTGGCCTTACACCGTCCGAGCTCTTTTCTCTAGAGCTACTCCGTCCCCCCCACCCCGTGAGAAAGTGGTTCTGGCCCCGCCTCCTCATAATCCTGCTGGGCTCCTCCAGCAAGGGAATTCCTTTCTCCCCTCCTTAAACTCTGCCCCTCACCCTAAGCCTCTGGTCCCTCCACGTGTGACCTTGGGGTTGTTCCTTCGTATCTCAGCCTCTGTGAAGCAGAAACAATCCCCTGCGTTCTCTGCCTCACAAAATGGTAGTGAAAATCCAAAGAGGTGACGCCGACTTCCATAAAAATGGACAAGGACCTTAAAACATTTGTTTTTCGGTTCATTTGTCACATATTTATCAAGCACCTATAATTTGCCAGACACCGTGGTACGTCCTGGGGCACGTAATGAGGAATGAAAGACACCGATGGGGTGGTGTCATCAGACTTACATGGAGGGCTTCAGAAAGACAGCCCCCCAACTTGCACACAGACCTACAGGGTCAGAATCTGCAAAGACGGGGCCCCAGGAGGCAGGGGTGTGTCCATTTTTACAGCTTCTCTGGTGAGCCTGACCCCCAGTGTGGTGGTGAGGGAAGGAGCTGAGGGAGCGGAGGAGGGAGGGCAAAGCCAGAACGCACTTTGGGAAGACTCAGATCGCTAAGGGGGGGCAGGGAAGAAGGTGGAGGAAGCTGGTTCAAGGTGGGAACAAGAGGGCATTTTTCTCCTGCTTCTTGACTAGGTCTGCCCATGTTCATCCATTTCCAGGCTGGCTAGCAACTGATAACCTATGATCGATTCTTTTAAAAAGTAATAAATAGAACCACAAAGGAAATACAGTAGCTCTAATCATTTCTTCATAACAGATGGCTTTCTCCCCTCAACTAGGATATTTTATAGGATATTTTGCTCACAGATCAGCCTTTCCCTATTTGTTTTGTCTAGAGAGTCTATTCCTTTTTTTAAAGATCTTATTATTTTTATTTATTTTTTAAAAGATTTTATTTATTTGACAGAGAGAGAGCACACAAGCAGGGGGAGCAATAGAGGGAGAGGGAGAAACAGGCTCTCCGATGAGCAGGGAGCCCGATGCGAGGCTCGATCCTAGGACCCTGGGATCATGACCTGAGCCAAAACCAAGAATTGGAGGCTTAACCAACTTAGCCACCCAGGCATCCCAAGATCTTATTTTTAAGTGATCTCTACACCCAAGGTGGGGCTCAGACTTACAACCCCAAGATCAAGAGTCACATGCTTCACTGACTCAGCGAGCCAGGCATCCTGAGAGTTCATTCTAAAAGTAGGCATATGTAGGGGCGCCTGGGTGGCTCAGTTGGTTAAGCGACTGCCGTCAGCTCAGGTCTTGATCCTGGAGTCCCGGGATCGAATCCTGCATCGGGCTCCCTGCTCAGCGGGGCGTCTGCTTCTCCCTCTGACCCTCTTCCCTCTCGTGCTCCCTGTCTCTCATTCTTTCTCTCTCAAATAAATAAACAAAATCTTTAAAAAAATTAAAAAAAATAAAAGTAGGCATATGTTTTCCACTTTGTTCTTGGTGTATGTGTAAGTAAAAAAAAAAAAAAAAGGTTTCTTGGGCGCCTGGGTGGCTCAGTTGGTTAAGCGACTGCCTTCGGCTCAGGTCATGATCCTGGAGTCCCGGGATCGAGTCCCGCATGGGGTTCCCTGCTCAGCAGGGAGTCTGCTTCTCCCTCTGACCCTCCCCCCTCTCATGTGCTCTCTCTCTGTCTCGCTTTCTCAAATAAATAAATAAAATCTTTAAAAAAAAGATTTTTTTGTTTCTTTAAATATTAGTGATATCTATTCTGATGTTGATGAAGCAGTTATTAAGTCTTACTGCCTGGAAATTTAAATTTATGCCCATTAAGAAATGAGCAGAGGGGCACCTGGGTGGCTCAGTTTGGTTAAGAGTCTGCCTTCGGTATCAGGTCATGATCTTAGGGTCCTGGGATCGAGCTCTGTGTGGGGCTCTCTGCTCAGTGATGAGTCTGCTTCTCCCTCTCCCTCTCCCTCTGTGCTCTCTCTCTCTCTCTCTCCCTTTCTCAAATAAATAAATAAATCTTAAGAAAGAAAGAAAGAGAGAGAGAGAAAAAGAAAGAAGCAGAGGGGTGTCTGGATGGCTGGGTCGGTAGAGCATCTGACTCTTGATCTCGGGGTCATGAGTTCAAGCCCCACGCTAAGCATAGAAATTACTTGGAAAAAATAAAAAAGCAAAAAAGTAAAAATAAATGAGCCGGGGAAAAAAGGACAAAGATCTAACATCTCCAACCTCGATGATTTGTACACATATTTTTTTTTTAATTCTTGAAGGGTCCTTGAGGAACCATGACCTAATGTTCAGCAACTCCCTCATTCTACTACAGTATCTTTTTTCCTTCTGTAAAATTTAAGTTAAAATGAATGTCTGTAATTTTGTAATGTTATCAGTGGTTTTGTTTTTTGTTCCACAGTTATTTGAGGAGCCAGTCACTGTGGACGGGAAGAGCAGTGAACAAAACAGACAGAAGACCTTACGGAGTTTGGGTGCCTGGGTGGCTCAGATGGTTAAGCGTCTGCCTTCGGATCAGGTCATGATCCCAGGGTCCTGGGATCGAGTCCCACATCGGGCTCCCTGCTGAGCAGGGAGCCTGCTTCTCCCTCTGCCTGCCGCTCCCCCTGCTTATGCTCTCTCTGTCAAATAAATAGATAAAATCTATAAAAATAATTCTGTATATGAAGATTTTGGGATAATGAAGGAGCATGTATTTTTAACATGTCAAGTGACATGCGTCACATGACCTAGATCACCAGAGGCACAACGCTATATCAGGTGTGCGTGCATTTAGCCAAACAGGAAGGACTAGGCAGAAAGAAAACAACAATTTGGGGTTAGAATGCTGAGATCACAGGTGTTTATTTTTCCTTTAAAATTTCCTTTAATGTCTCTATATTGTTTTTACAACAGTTCTTTTTAAAGAGAAGTCAGGATGTGGGTAAAAATGTGAAATAATGTGGAAAACACACCCACATGCGTCTCCTCCCTCTCCTGCAGTCCTGCCCGGCCTCCACCTTCCGGGAGCCCCGCACCCTGGAGGAACCCTGCCAGGCGGCCAGGTAGACACCCCCCCCCCCCCGCCGCTCACCCAGCCCGTGCCGGCCCGGCGCCTGGGGCTCTGCAGGACCAGTGGGCCAGCTGCCTCCCTTGGCTGAGGCTGCCTTCCCGCCAAGCTCTTACACACTTTATCTCAATGTAATGCTCGCGAGTCAGCGAGGCAGTGCTGTTATCTCCATTTCTTAGATTTGAAACCTGACTCATAGAGCTTTGGAGAACTTGCCCAAGGTTGCAGAGTGGGTCAAGAGCAGAGCCAAATGCAAGCGTCTGCTCTTAACCGGTGTGCTGTGCCGCTGGGCTGGGACTCTGGGCGGCTCTGCCAGGCTGCTTGCTGTGTGGCAGAGCGAGCTCCCTAACCTCCCGGCTCTCCTAGTCCCTCCTAGGTAACAAGGTGACGCACCTGGGGAGAAAACCACCTTCCTGGATCGAGGCTCAGAGCTCCGCATGGATCTGAACAGTGCAGAGGATGGTGGAACCCTCACCTCCTTCGATTCGCTCATGCATTCTTTCATTCCATGCACATCTACTGAGCTCTCTCTATGCACCAGGCACTGTTCTATCTTCTGATACACATAACAACCCAGGGTCTCCATTTTTTTTTCTTTTAAAGATTTTATTTATTTATTTGAGAGAATGAGAGATAGAGAGCACAAGAGGGAAGAGAGTCAGAGGGAGAAGCAGACTCCCCGCTGAGCAGGGAGCCCGATGCGGGACTCGATCCCAGGACTCCAGGATCATGACCTGAGCCGAAGGCAGTCGCTTAACCAACTGAGCCACCCAGGCACCCCCCCAGGGTCTCCATTTAACAAAAGGAGGAAGACATATCAACAGAGAAGTATAATGAGGTATTCTCTTCATTCAAATTTCACCACCCCCGCGAGGATGCTCTGGGCCATGTTACCAAAATTACCTCTCCACAGCCTCTCACTCTCCCACTACCTTGTTGTTTCTTCATAAAATTTATTGCTGTCCGACATTCTCTTAGTACTTAGGAGTTCCATGAGGACGGGGACTTTCCTCATTCTCCTCTGTATTTCCCAGGACGTAGCACAGAGTCAATGTTTCATGACTCTTTACTGTTCACCGCATCATCTGAATGAATCAAAGTACTGTAGGCACCATGGTGACACTTGCAGGGCTGAGCAGAGCTGGGAGCCAAGGGCATGATTTCAGGAGGAGAAGAAGGGGGCGGAGAGATCGCCTGTGGGACAGTTTGAGAAAGGGAGGGGAATCTACTTCTTTGGCCAAAGATCACACTATCGACACACTTTCAACCCAGAGGAGATGTGACCAGGACGATGGAACAACAATCACAGGGTTTAGAGGCAGAGATCCTGGCCCCAGCCCTGACTCTGAAGAGAAACCAGACCCAGACAGTCTGAGCTGGAGGGAGCCTCTGAGCTCATAGGGGCCAAATGGTTTGAAACGGCATACCGAAGAGACTGCGTTGCCTCCAGACTAGCAGTTTATCTCCTGTAATTTGGCCTAAGCAAATAATGACAAGTGAGAGCAAAGATGAGTCCGAGGATATTAATCACGGCAGTGTTGATAAGGACACCAGCTGTGAAAGCCTGCCCAACCCCAGGGGAATGGTTCCTAATGACTGGGCCACATGATGGAATAGTATGTACTCATCAACATGCATGTGGAGACCTGCATATTTATAGATTTGAAAAGGTACTTGAGATATATATGTCATGAAAAACCACATTTCCGAACAGTGTGTTTGATATTATTACACTTTGACTGTTTTATATCGAAGTATGAGACAAAAATAGATTGGTTATCTCTGGTTGGTGGGCCTACAGATAATTTGTGTCTTTTTTTTTTTTTTTTTGCTTTTTTTGAAAAATTTCCTGCAATAAATACAACTGGTGTGGATAATAAAAATAAAAAGGAAATAAGAATAAATAAGATCTAGACTATCCTCTAGAGTTGGGGTTTAGTAGTATGATCTGACAGGTGTGAGTTGACTAAAGGGAAAAGCACATGGGATTCCCAAGGAGCAATATTCCCAAGGGAGAAACCTCAGTCCCCATGTATCCTCAGAGGAAATAAAATCCTCCCCAACCAGAGCAGGTATTGAAACCCAGTCACCTAACTCTAATCAGCTCAGTGTTCGTTCCTTACACCCAACTCAAGGCATAGCCTGCCAGGTGTAGGGATAATGGGTTTAGAAATGCAAAATTGATTTCAGGACCACAGGGGACATGAGAGGGTGGCAGCTTGGGGTAGAGGTCAACAGCTGTGTTCCAAGTCTCCAAGCAAGTGCCAGACCTTCTAGGCACTCGAGTGTCTGGCCCTCACAGGGATGGAGGGGTGGCAGAGCCTCCTCCCTGGGGACCACTTTCCTGTCAGTCCCCATCCAGGGAGTTCTTCCTTACACCAAGTTAAGTGTTCTGCTGCTATAATTATAAATATTATATTTTCATTGTTTTCCTCTGATTATAAAATACTCAAAAGATATAAAAATGTATCTGCCACCTGGCTGGTTCATGGACTCTTGATCTCAGGGTCGTGAGTTGGAGTCCCACATTGGGTATAGAGATTACTAAGGAATAAATAGATGTAAAAATTGTGATTTTGCTTGGCTTTGTTGCTGGTAACCCACACAGGAAAAGCTAGAGTGATCCCCCTCACACAGGTTGGCCTGTTGCTGATTCTCTGGCTTGGGAATACGTGGTTCCCACCTTTTGGCTTGGATGCTGGGCCACTGTGAGACCCTCAAGAGTCTCCATCTCTGTCCGCCCCATCCAGTCTGCTCGAGGTAACCCACTACTGCCAGAACATGCAGGCTGACACGGGGCCCTAGATGGGCCCCACCAGTGAAGTCTACATAGGCCCAAACCTACCTACCTTATCCCACTGAGCTGGCCTGAGGCCAACACCCACCTTCCTCAGCTTCCCTTACTTCCCACCCGCCCCCGCAGGCTACACTATGCAAAGCATAAAACCTCTACTCCAAGGCAGCCTCTGGTTTATCATCACAATCCCCAAACCTTTACTTTCTAAGAGACTCCCTGCATCAGCACTCCATGGAAATGCAAACTCTTTCTACAAGATGTTCCTCCGATCAAAAACCTCACGGTGGTTTCCTACTTCACTTAAAGTTAAACCCATTCCTGGGGCACCTGGGTGGCTCGGTTCAGCATTTGACTTCAGCTCAGGTCATGATCCCGGTGTCCCTTCTTAGCTGGGAGTCTGCTTCTCCTTCTCCCTCTGCGCACCCCCCCCCCCACCAGCTTGTGCTCTCTCTCTCTCTCTCTCTCTCTCAAATAAATACAATCTTAAAAAAAAAAAAGTTAAATCCATTCCTTACAAGGCCATCTTCTACGACTCCACTGGGCTCCTTACTGTTCTTCCAATACATCAAGCATGCTGCGTCCTCTACCTGGAATGCTCTCAACTCAGGGACCCATTTGGCCACCTCTCTTACCTCAAGTCTTTGCTCAAACCTCTCCTTCTCAGTGAGGCGCACTTTGTGCCCATACTTAATCCTGTACTCTGCATTCCTACCAGCACCACTCATTCTGCTTTATGCTCCTTTTTCAATAGCTCTATGGCCTTCTAAAGATCTACACAATGAACTCATTTATTATGTTTTGTTTTTTACTGTCCAGACCCTACCACCCGGACTGTAGGCTCCAGGAGGGCAGGGATCTCTGTCCCTTTTGTTCACTGATAGATCTCTAGAATGGTGCCCTGCACAAAGCAGGTGTGCAAAAATAGGCGTGGAATGAATAAACAAAATGTATTTAGACTTCTGTTTCTAGGAGGAAATTACCGCTGGAGAAGAATGAATGTACTTTTACTTGGAGCCAGAGGCAGAAATAGGGTGGAAAATGTCCACCACTGCCTGAACTCCCAGTTTGTTTTGGAATCTCCAGCTCATTCTCTCGCTCTGCCCGGTCTGCTGTGGGGAGAAAGTGTGCTGCGAGCACACACTCTACATCTGTATGCAAGGCCCTTCTGGAGACTTCTAAGATAAACAGGCAGAGATGCCCTAGGCCTGCCTTAGTCCCCATTTTAGACCAGCTAGGTGTGATCTCCGAGAACTTCCTGGACAATGCCGGACAATCCCAGGGAGTGAGGTGCCACTGACAGGAGTCCGGTGGGCGGAGGGCCTACAGAATCCTTCTCTCTGGTGATACTTTTCTTCCTGGGCCCAGTTGGGTGTGTCTTACCTGGAAGAAAGGGGATGAATTCAATGATGCTCTAAAAGTTCCAGAGACAGCTGGGATGTGGTAGAAAAGTAAATGTTTTGTAGACAGAGGATGTGGGTTCTGGTTCCACCGCTGCCAATGCCTAGCTGAGTGATAGCTTTAGAAACTTTTCTCTGGTAGGAAGAATAATAATCCCCAAGGAGGCCCATGCCCTAATTCCCAGAACTGTGAATGCCTTACATGATTTGGCAAGGGGACTTCGCTGATGTGATTAAGGCTACAGACCCTAGGGGCCCCTGGGTGCCTCAGTGGTTAAGCGTCTGCCTTCAGCTCAGGTCATGATCCCAGGGTCCTGGGATCGAGTCCCACATCAGGCTCCCTGCTCCCCTGGAACACTGTTTCTCCCTCTGCCTGCTGCTTCCCCAGCTTGTGCTCATGTGCTCTCTCTCTGTCTGCCGAATAAATGAATAAAATCTTTAAAGAAAAAAGACTACAGGCCCTGAGATGGGGAAATTGTCCCGCATCATCCTGGTGGGCCTAACTTAATCACATGAGCCCTCAGAAGCAGAGCACTTTGTCTGACTGAAGGAAGAAGGCAGATGAGGCCCCAGGGGAGGTCAGAGAGATGTGAAACACGAAAGGAGCTCAGCCACCACTTCTGGCTTTGGAGATGGAGGAAGGAGGCTTCGAACCAAAGAATGCAGGCCGCTCCGGAGGCTGAGAATGACCCCCAGCTGACGGCCCACAGGGCCACTAGTACGTCATCCCACACCGCATGGAACTCAATTCTGCCAACCACTGGCTTGAGCTTGGACACAGATTCATCTTCAAAACCTCCAGAAAGGAATACAGCCATGCTGACAGCTGACTTCAGTATTGCGAAGCCCGGAGCAGAGAACCAGCTGAGCCAGACCCTGCCCCGACATCTGACCTACAGAACGCTGAGATAATGCATTTGTGTGGTTTTGAGTTCTTAACTTTGTGTTGATGTGTTACAGCAAGAACAGAAAATGAATATCCTCTTTGAGCTATAAAATGGGGGACAGTGATTATAGTATGCCTCTTGCTGACTTGCTCAAGCGACTAAATGAAATGGTTGCGTATGGAGGTGCTGGGGAGACTGGAGAGTACTCTACAATCGAAGGCTTTAAGTTGTTCCATGGTTGAGTAATCTCCCCCCTAAGAATCCAGAGCTTTCCTCTCAGCCCGGAGAGAGACAAAGAGGGAAGCTCACCCACGACTTGGTAGAGGCCAGAACTCCAGCTATGTTCAAGAACACTGGTGACTGGCCCCGATTCCTGGATATGCTAGTCCTGGCTGAGGCCCCTTCCTCTCTGACTGTGGCTAAAGCTGCAGGGAAGGGAAGGGCCTGGGTCAGAGGGGGTGAGAAGCCCATCCCTGGCTGCCCTGAAAAGCCGGGCTGCTGCTAGCCACACCCCAGGGGAGGTGAGGCCAGGCAGGCAAGGTGGGGAGACAAAACTTTCATGATGGACACTGCTCAGAGCCCTTCCCCCTTGCCATCCTGCTTCAATACGATTCAGCAAGTCTGGCCCTGCCGTGCATGATGAGGAGGCGAAGACAGAGACTCCAGGGAAATGTGAGGCCCTCCCTGCGTCTACCAGGGCACATGATTCTGGCCTCCACTGCTGTTCTCTCTGTGTCAGGAGTCCCCTCGGGTCCCCCAGGCACCTGGGAGACGTCCATTGCCCCTGGCATTCCCACTTAGTGCCCCTTCCCGCCCTCTCTGCCTGCCCGGTCTTGATTGAGGCTGGAAGGGGCGGTCCCTAAGTTGGGAGCACAGAGCAGGAGTAGCAGGGACTCCGGCGTTGGGTCCTTCAAGAGGAGGAAGCCCATCCTTCTAACACAGGCAAGAGGGCAATGAACCCTCTTCCCAGCTCCAAAACAAGGCCACAGCGGTTGAGAGGAAAAGTGGTCAGGGACCCCACCGCCTGTTCCTACAACCCCCTAATATACAGTTCTGCCTCTCTGAGAAGTACTTCACAGACCCCCTCCCCTGACACGTATGTATCAGCCAAGTTAGAAGGGCTCTTTGAAGCCATCTGGCCCAAAACCACTGTCGTATACTTGGGAAACTGAGGCCCACAGAGAGGGATCCTTGCATCACAGAGGCAGTTACTCTGAAGTCAGTAATGAGGCCTCGGACTTTATCTCTCTCCAAAATTCACACTATGTGCTCAACGAGCTGCACGAAAAAGTAAGCTCAAGTCCCAAATGGCCCCCCACCTCCACCCACCACTCACCCTATCCCCTGCATCAGCTGGCAGCTTCTAGACAGGGGCCAAGCCATCCTGTTTACGCTTAGCCAGAGGGACTTTCGCAGAGGTAACCACATTCTCCCAAGACAAAATAAAAACAGCCACACTTCCAGATATTCATTCACTTATTTATTATTTGTACCACACCCACTTCCATAACCTATTTGAGGTGACTCACAGTAAAAGCCACACGTACAACAGAGCTATTCAAAAGGGAGTAAATGACCAGTCAAAAACCTTTCAAGATTTTCAGACTGTGGAAGTGATTTTTTGTTTTTTTAAGGACAAAAGAGGTCTTTGAGCTAAGGTACTTGAAGGGTCAGGTCTTGAGGGTGGATATTTAAGTGTGCCTGGTCAGGTTGAGGAGTTAAAGGGGGAGCATCTGACAAAGGGCAGGAATCAGGGGTAGGAAAGAATAGCCATCAGCAGATGAAGAGCAAGTGGAGAAGTCAAAGGTCGGGCGCCTGAGTGGTTCAGATGGTTAAGCTTCTGCCTTCGGCTCTGGTCATGATCCCAGGGTCCTGGGATCGAGTCCCACATCAGGCTCCCTGCAGGGAGCCTGCTTCTCCCTCTGCCTCTCTGTCTCTGTCTATCTCTCTGTCTCTCATGAATAAATAAATAAAATCTTAAAAAAAAAAAAGAAGTCAAAGGCCCATTTTATCCTACCCCCCATTCTTCCTTCTTGGATGCCGAGGTGTGCTGACGTGAGGCTTAGAGCTAGAGCCACTATCTTTCAGCCATGAGGTGAGACACACCCAACATGCTGAGGATGACAGAAGGGAAGGAGCCTCCTAGGTCCTTGAGGACAGAGTTGAGCTGCTGAGCCCACCCAGAAGAGTCCACCATCTGTTGTTTGAGAGCTGATGAAATGTTTCTATTGTGTAAGCCACTATTAGTCAGATGTTCTGTTACTTGCAGCTGAGTGTCTACAAATGGATTAAATGAAAGCTCCCTGTGGTCACTAGGAGTTACAGTGGAAGCACAAAGGGTGGATGACTTGTTTTACCCAAACGGATCCCCACAAGCTTCTTAGAGAACACCATTGAGGAGAGTCTTGAAGGATGAGTAGGAGTTTGGTAGGCAGGCAGGGGAAGGTAGGGTGTGCCAGGCAGGAAGATACCATATGTAAAAGACATGGAGGTTAAGAAGGAAGATGCAGGTCAGAGGGATTGCTCACAGAGAGGCTGAGAAGTGAGAAGGCATCTGGAGGAACGTAAGCAGAACACAAGGGGCCCTGGAGCCAGGGTACGTGTGGATTTGGTCGAGCGGGCAATGGGGAGCCAGTGTGGGAATTTAAGTCCGAGCTAGCCAAATATCCACGAGGAAGGGTGAGCAGTAGGAACAAGTCAAAGGCACTCAGACTACAGAGAAGGAGCCAGAATCAGTATCAAGAATTTTTTTACCAAAGAATTTCTCACTTTTGTTTTGGGCCTTCTCTAGGGACTGTTTGTTTGGTAGGAACCAATGGTGAGAATGGTCAGTCACACAACAAACCAGCAACTGCCGGGAAAAACCTTACGAAGACCAGGAACTCTCACAACGAACACGACAGTCTTGCGCATCACCAGTAGCGTAGCGAATGAGGTTTATCTGAGGCACGATTATTGCTACTTGAGAAAGAGCATGCTGTGTGCTAGCACATCAGAGCATCTGGCCAGACGCTTTGTGGCACAAATGAGCAAACTGAGCCCTGAGAAGGGGTGTGAGCCACCTGGAACCCAGTTAGCCTGGTCCTAGGACTAGCGCTCAGCCCCACCATCCTCAACTCCAATCACAACCATAAATGATGGCGGATCCAACAGAGAACAAATGAGAAAACCGGGCCCAACAGGATGACACAGCCCTGCCTCCCCCTCAAACAAAGAGAAGACATCAACGGATCAACATTTGAAGCATATGAATAGCCCATACCTCACCCTCACCCCAGAGTGAGGAAGTTAAAGATAAAATTCCTTAAGCTCATACTGATTACTTTTAATACCCTTTCAAAATTCCTAAGAAACTAAACTTCTATTAAAAACAAAACAAAACAAAAACCAACAAACAAGCTTTGAAGTTGTTTGAAGATAAAAAGTATTTTGTGGGCCAAGCCTGGTGAGGGGATGGCTTCCATGCGTTTTGAAACAAACTTTGGAAAGCCCATCCCAGTCGGACAGGATTCTGCTGCGAGATCACAGACATATTTGTCAGCACCTAGCTGAGAGAACATTCAGCGGCCTCAGAGTCTGTCAAGACTTGCTGGCGTTACATGGCCCTCATGGGCAGGGCGGCCCTGGCCTGCTGGGTTCAAGCCCCAATGTCATCGCCTGCCAGCTGTAGGCTAGTCCCCTACCCTCTCTGTGCTTTGTGCTTTGATTTCCTCCTCCATACACAAGGACAATGATAATAATAGTCACCAGCTCATCATGCTGTTGTGAAGATCGAATAAGTTAGCGTTAAGTCTGAGGTTGTGCTTTGTTGATGTTCATTAGCACTAGTTCCAGAAATCTCAGTGGGGAGAAATAACCAAGCTGTATGCAGCCTAATTGGGCCTCCTCAGTCAACGGCCACTCCCGGGCTATTACGTGTGGTGCTTGGACCAACAGTTAAGTGTCACCTGGGGGATGGTTAGGAAGACTGAATCCAAGGCCCGACCCTTAGCCTACTGAGGCAGAATCCTCATTTTAGCAAGATCCTCAGGGGATTCAGGTGAGCATTAAAGTTTGAGAAGCACTGAAACAGTCCCCTGAAATGAGTAACCGAAGGCATTCCTAATTGGAGGGGTTTGGCCCCTTTGCAGCCAGAATCTGCCAGCCCTCTTGGTCTTGAGACCAGGGCTCCTGGAGCTGCTGTGTTCTGTCTCCCTCTTGCCTGATAGGGATGTTTGGCCCCCAGGACCTCTCCAGCCTGACTCCTGCTTCCCACAAGTCTGTGTGGATGTGACTTTTATTTCCCGTTCTCTGGTTTGTGTCCGACAGGTTAGGGCACATGGGAGACCCTGGCCATGCGTTGAATTTGCCTGGAACAGGGAATGGGTGGTGCATCTTCTGTAGAACCTTTAGCTTAGCCTGAGGGTGACTTTCCATAAATTCCTCTTTCACACAGAGCTCAAGGCACCTTCCCCTAAATGCCAGCTAAAGGGAAGCCCACCCTGCCACTGAGACGGTCATGGGACTGTCTGCGGGGGTGACTAATTCTGAGAAGTTGAAGTCAACTAAAACCCTCAGCCAAGCAGAGCGGGAATATTCATTCATTAATTCTCTCCAGGAACATTTTTAAAATAGATGACTGTACTTTACTTAATTGGTTCAAATAGTTCCACTTGCTCTAGGAGTCAGGAAATCCTTGGTGTTGCCACTAAATATTTGTGTACCTCAAGCAGCTCATTTTCCATGTCTGGGCTCACAAGGGATTAGTTGTAAAATGAGGGAAGTTCTCTATGCCTTCTCTCTGTTCAGAAGTAAAATAAATATGCCTGATTCACCAAGTGGGGATCCAGTTAAAAAGGACCTGGAAGGCCAAGCTATAAAATTCAGACTTGATGCTCTAAACCTGCACTGTCCAATATGTTTATTACTAGCAGCCTGTGGCTATGAACATTTGGGACATGGCTACTCTGAAATGAGATATGCTGCAAGTATAAAACACATACCAGATTTTGAGACTTTGGAGCACCCAGGTGGCTCAGTGGGTTAAGTGTCTGCCATCGGCTCACTCACGTCATGATCCCAGGGTCCTACGATTGAGCCCCACATCGGGCTCCCTGCTCGGCGAGGAGTCTGCTTCTCCCTCTGCTGCTGCTCATGCACTTTCTCTCTCTCAAAATAAATAAATAAAATCTTAAAAAAATAATTTAAAAAAAGATTTTGAGACTTGTATGACAAATAGAATGTAAGATATCTCATTATTATTATGTGGATACATGTTGAACTTATAATATTTTACGTACGTTGGGTGAAATAGCATACTTTATTACAATTAATTTCACCTGTTCTGGGTTTTTTTATTTCATTGTAAATGTGGCTACTAGAAGATTTAAAATTACATATTGAATTATATGAAACATCTATTGAACAACACTGCTCCAGAGCTACCTAACTTCTCCAAACAAAGAGGAGTGAAACCAAAGATGAGTTTATCTTTGGATAGTGCCCTGTGGGAATCACTTCCAAATTTAACCATCATGGAAATTATTCATTGCGAGCAAAATGAGGGATAATTCTACAGATGTTCTAAGGAAAGTTCCAGATTTTGCTTGTACCTCCCCAAAAGGTCCATTTGAATGTATAACCTATTGTTTTGTCTTTGGGGCATGACCTAGTGCTCGGCTGGTTGTGAGCCGGGCACAGGTCTCTGGAGCGGGAAGATAGCTCTTCAGGTCCTATTTCAATGACCTGGTGGAGAGATAAAGATCTAAAGTGAAAAGACGTGTTAATGCTGGGAATGGTATTGCCACATATTTTCCTGATACAGCAAATTCTTCCCAGGCACATGAGGCAGTGCTTTGTGGTTTGGAAAAAGGCAGGAAGATGGGGCGCCTGGGTGACTCAGTCAGTTAAGTGTCTGCCCTCTGCTCAGGTCATGATCCCGGGGGATCCTGGGATCCAGCCCCACATCGGGATCCTCGCTGAGCAGGGGGTCTGCTTGTCCCTCTCCCTCTTCCCCTCCCCTCATTTGTGTTTGCGCGCTCTCTCTCTCAAATAAATAAAATCTTAAAAAAAAAAAAAAAAGACTGAAAGAACAGCAAAACGTTAGCAGCAGCTTATAGGAAGGAAATTACCAGACCATGCCCCTATGGGTCAACTTCCTTTCATGAGATTCCCCAAAGCAGCCCTGTACTCATTTGCCATGTGGACTTTGAGAAACTGGCACTCTCCTTTCTTCACCTTCTGGCCTCCTGACTTTCTTGACCAGCTGCCATTTTGGGAGGCCTGGTCTGGATGCCTCTTCTCCCTTGTACGTGTCTGACCTTGCTCTGTTCAGGGGCTGCCTAGGCTGGGGGCCAAGGTGGCAGTTAGAGCAAGAGTTGCAAGGGCACAAGGGAGGAAGAGCATTTGCTTGGATGTCAGCTCTGGGCCTCCCATGGTCCCATCCGAAGTCTCCTGCCAAGCTACAGCCCAGCAGATCCAGAGTGCCTCCCACTCCTGGCTTCTGCTGACTTTACCCAATTCTCTGAGCCCTTGACGGTTAAGCATGGGACAGTGTGAATGGGGCCGCTGTACATCCTCCCCTCCAAGGACCGTGTCCTATGGGGCACTAGGATTGTATGGCCTGTGCCCTTTGGGCCAGTTCCATGGGCCATGTACAATAAGCCGATTTTTCTCTCTGTTTTGGAGAGGAACCAAACTCCCTTGACCTAAGCTCTCATTGTACAAACAAATGATTCCTCAAAAAGCCCTAGAATGAAAGGGTCATAGTGACTATACTTTTGGAATAAAAAGTACAGATAGAGGATTAGATAAGAACGGGCTTATTTGTGGTGTGAATGGAGCTATCTGCTCATTTCGTGGAAGCCTCTTTCTCCAGCCTCCACAGCACACCCTCCCCATCCACCCCAGCCACCGAACACTGAGCTTTCTATTACAAGGATCCAGAGGAGGGGACCCCTGGCTCCACAGTCCCAGCAGGGAGGGGGCATTTCTGATTCTGGTCCTTCCAGAACCAAGTGCCCCTGGAGCCCTGGGATTTCTCAACTGGCCTGGCCCTGATTGTCTTGGGCATCAGGATTGAAACAAGCGTCATTCATGCCCACCTTTCTTCCTTCCTTTCTTTCTCTCCCTCTCTCCTTTCCTTCCTTCCTTCTTTCCCTCCTTTTTTTCTTCCTTCCTTCCTTCCTTTCTTTCTTTTTCTTTCTTCTCTTTCTTCCTTCCTTCCTTTCTTTCTTTCTTCTTTCTTCTTTCTTTCTTCTTTCTTCTGTCAGTCCCTTGTTTTTCATTTTTGCATTATCTTGACAGTTTGATGTGTATAAGCAAAATAAACAATTTAAGAACGGGCCGAGAGTTTGGGAGAATTTCTCTCAGAAACTAAACTTGTTTAGAGTAAGAGTTCCTGGTCTCAGTGCAGCTGAGTCAGGGCCTCGTGAGTTTTACATTTAGTTTCTCCAATGTAAAAATGTAAGGTGACTCCTCACCCTGAGGATTTTTGCTCGTGTCCACCCTCAGGATCCAGCCCCCCCTGCAGCCACCGCCCCCCTCCCCGGGCCTGGTCCAGCTGGGGGCTTTCTGTGGAAACTTATTGTGGGAGGTGTCACCTGGAGCACTTGGCTCCAGCTTCAGAGTCAGCGAGCGAGCGGGAAGAACAGGAGCTGTAACTCGGGAGCAGATGCCATTGGCTACGTAAAGAGGCAGCCTAGTGGGCAAGTGCCATCCAGCAGTCCCTGCTTACCCCTTCCCTCCACAGCCAAGGCCACTTAACTCTGGCCATGTGTTCTGGGAACGATCCTGTTTTAGATGGGGAGCTGAATTTGATTCCAGTCCTGCTCTGACACTATTATTTATTTATAGTTGTAATCGTTAACCATTTGTTGCACTCTTGCCATGTGTCAGCTGTTCTACAGATACTGACATTTAAAGCTCCGGGAAAAGAAAGCAAGGAAGCTCTGGGAGCCCTACAAGGGCAGAACTACTAAGGTCACGTAGAACATGACAAAATTGAGGTTGAGGAGATTCAGGGACTCAGTCCCAGAGCCAGGTTCCCTCCAGCTCCAAGTCTGCATTTTGTCTTTCTTGATTTTTTTTAACTGTAAAATATGTCTCAAAATAGTATATATACACATATAAATGATTTAATGCATTACAATATATTTTTATATACAAATAATATGTTTATATTACATAGTTTATTTATTTTTTTAAAGATTTTATTTGTTTGAGAGAGAGCACACAAGCAGGGGGAGCAACAGACTCCCCGCTGAGTGGGGAGCCTGACACGGCGCTCAATCCCAGGACCCCAGGTTCACGACTTGAACCAAAGGCTGACCCCTAACCCACTGAGCAACCCAGGCACTTCTGTTGGCTACAGAGTTTAGTGATATATTTGCAGCTTGTTTTTTGCTTTCTTTATGGAATCTTTTAATAAAAACAAATTCTTAGTTTTAATGGAATAGAATTTAGCAATATTTTCTTTTATGATTTGCCCTTTTCCATAGCATGTTTAAAAACTCATTTCCTATTCCAAAGTCATAAAGATGGTTTCCTATATTGTTTTCTAGTTGGGCCTTTCATGTTTATATCTTTAAACAAGCTAGAGGTCTTTTGTATGGGTTTTTCTGGGTGTTTTTGTTTTTGTTTTTGTTTTGAGCGTGATGTAAGGTATACAAATTTACAGACTTTGTGTGTGTGTGTGTGTGTGTGTGTGGTCTCTAAACTCACACAGGAACTACACAAACCAGGCTTACTTCTTTCATTTAAATTTTACAAGATTTTATTCAGTATTTACTGTGGGTCTATCTAGAAGTAGGTCCCGTATAGGAAAAAAAAAAGGAAATTACGGGTTATGAAAGTTTTGAATCATTAATTAGGAATTTACTGTTAAGGAGAACACCACATATTTTTTAGCTTCCTGATTGTTTTCACACGGGTGTATATATATATATATATATATATATATATATATATATATATATATATATATATATGGTTTACATAGGTTCTGTGGGCCACTGGGGATTCCCAAACTCACCTCCTTTGAAATGAGTCATAATCACTTCTTGGCCTTTTGGCTAAGATCAAGTGTGAAATGAGTCTGGTAAGTACTGATGTGGTGTGGTGAACCTTGGTTTCTTGTTCACATTCTATTTTGTTACTTATCTTTCTCCACAGAGATATGCTATGGTCCAGAAGTTTTTCTTAATATCCTACAATGATCCTCTATTTTTCCATAAGTAGAAAGAGGTGTTTCTGAACAACTAAATGCTTCATGTGGCTAGATGCTTCCAAACCTAGGGATAAGCATGGTTAAGATCAATTGGGCCATGTTTTGGTGATTAGGTCCAAACAATTGGCTTACCATAAACCTACCATTGCCACTCTAGATAAACCACTCAAAGCTGATAGTCCATTATGTTTGAATTTGTAGAAGGGAGGTAGTTAGGGGAGATCTTTATCATCCAATATGAAAAATTCCTTTTATTATAAAGTCACTATAGTAAGGGTTTCAGCTCAGGCTTCTGGAAGGCCTTTGCAGCCAGACTCCTCATGCAAAAGAAATGACACTTACAAAGGGGAAGAAAACATCTCCAATAGTACAGAAAGCTATAAAATGAAAAACAAATTTTTCTTTCCCTCTTTCCTACCTTGACCTACTCCCTAGAGCTAATCATTATCCATAATATCTTATGTGTCCTTTCAGAAATTATTTTTAAGCATATGTAAGGAAAAAATATTTCTATTTCCTCTTTTATAACACAAATGGACACATCCATGTAACCACCACTCAAAATGAGATATTAACATTTCCATCCCCTAGAAGGTTTCCTCATGCCCCTTTCCAGTCAGTTCCCATTGTCCCTACTTCCTGCCCTCCCAAAGACAACCATGTTGAAACTTGCTTTTTTGACTGAATCTGTTTTGGATGTGATTTGGTATCAGTGCTTAGAGCTTTACCTCGTTCTTTTAAATAATTGTATAGTATGCATAATATGGATGCATCAGAGTTCCTTATAGATAGACATTAGGAATGTTACCATTAAAAAAAGTACAAACAATATCAACGCAATGCATTAAATTCCAAGTGACAGCAAGACAGTCTCTCAGCATGAAGTCCCAGCATCCTCTGTCTCAATAGGGACCTCTGGTCTTACCCTTCCTTGGGTTTTGTTTGCAACCTTTGCTCCATCCAGTTAAATACCAAGTCCACTTTACCTATGTAAAATGATGCTATTATTTAAAATCACCATCCGGAGAAAAAGTCATACTATTAATCCTACCAACAAATACAATATTTCTAAAATCTTGTACCAGGAACTATCCCTCTTCAAAGGAACTCCCTGGACCTCAGTTCTGTACATTATGGGGAGGGATAAGGATCTTTCTTCCTAAGTGGGCAAATAAATATAATTATGGGCATAAATCTGAAGGTTTTTTTTTCAAATAACCAACACAAACAAACTGAGGTAGAGGCACTGCTGACCAATAAATTCTTGAAAAATAAAGCCTATTTTGATATTTAATAAAGTATACAGAGCTGAGGAATGGTTGATATTCTCTCCTACTTAAAGAGTAAACACATTCAGGAACATATACAAGAAGAGTGGATGGATATTTGCTTCTGGTAAGAGCCAAAGCAAATAATAAAATTAAGTTATATCAAAATAAAGCCAACGTGATCTTGATAACTAGAGTAGTTTTATGCATGACACTTGGTGTCTATCATGCATAATGTCAGTTGGGAATCCAGAACATTTCTTATCTGGCAATAGATTATTGTGACAAGCTTGGTCAACAGACCCAAGGCCAGGACGCCTGGGTGGCTCAGTCGGTTGGGCGTCTGCCTTCGGCTCAGGTCATGATCCCAGGGTCCTGGGACTGAGCCCCACATTGGGCTCCCTGCTCCGTGGAGAGTCTGTTTCTCCCTCTCCCTCTGCCCCTCTTCCCTGCTCGTGCTCTGTCTGTCTCTCAAATACATAAATAAAATCTTTAAAAAACAAACACACACAACAGACCCAAGACCATGTCTCTCTAAAAGTAAAGAAAGCTAAAACAGGCCGCATAGACCACAGGATCAGAGGAAACATAGCCATTCCCAGTGAGAAGAGACCTTCTCTCGGCTGCCTCTCCACTTACCAGCGTCTGCTCTGCACCCCAATATTATACACTGGAGAAAATGTGCCCAGTTAAATTACTATTATGTGACTATGGCCTCCCAAAAGTGGTAAAATACACATTTAAAGACATGTTGATGCTTTTTATGTGTACAGAGTTATAAACTGTGTCAAGGGCTTCTGAGGACCCTCCTTGGAAGTGTAGAATAGTCACCCCTGAGTCCCATAGATTTATATGCATTCTTTCTAATCTCTGCAGCTGAATCAGCGACCTGCCAGTTAGCCAGGGGTACGGGCATTAGTTCTCCTAGTGTTTTCAGGGGGTGAGCTTCTTTTTTGCAAGCTGGAATTGGACACCTGTGTGTGTGTTTCCCTCTTTCCTTAAATCCCTGCAGTTAGGGCTCCATTAAGGAACTCATTACTATTAAAATTTAAAGTGTGGGCGCACCTGGCTGGCTCAGTAGGTGGAGCACATGACTCTTGGTCTCAGGGTTGTGAGTTCAAGCCCCATGTTGGGTGTACAGATTACTTAAAAATAAAAAAATCTTTAAAATATTTTTTTAAATTTTGATTAGTCTTGAAGATTTTTGCCTTTTTTCTCACTCAGCACAACCAGTGGGTTTTTCCTTTTTACTTAACTTGAGACGCCAGGGCAAAAACAAAAAGTCAGTTTTTACTAAGGAGCCTTACAGAGTGAAGCAACTTTAATGGCAAATACTTCTGAGAAGTATGATTTGGATTGTTCCTCTTCAGGGGTTTGTGGGATTGTTAAAAATTTTTCACTTGGGTAGAAGTGGAGGAAACATTAGGACTTTCATATTTTCTCCCCATCTCTAGCTTTGATCATTCTCTACAGATTACCAAGTCCGGAGGACATGGTGTCCTATCAGGGGACCAGCAGGGTACATGCCCACTGTGGAGACAAACACATTAGACTGTCAGAGATGGGGCCATTTAATAATCAAACCATACAACTCTCTCAGGAAGGGTGTCTGGGAAGAAGACTAAGAGGAAGATTTACACACAGGAGGTCATTAAAGATGTCTTCACAACTACCACCTGCAGAGGAGGGAGGGCAGCAGGGTTGGGAGAGGTTGGCCTGGGCTGCAGGTGGACCAAAGGCCTCTCAGCCAGTCCTACAACAAGAAGCTTCTGGAGCTTCATGGCCTCAGGAGTCAGTCGACCTGGATTCAAATTCTAGCCACACACCTTACTAGTTGGACAAATTCCTAACCACCCTAAGTTTTTCTCAGCTGTTCAATGGGCGTGGTGATTACATGAGTGCCCACCTCACTGGGTTGTTATGAGAATTGATTGACACAATGTATGAACAGTGTATGACACATTCTATGTGCTCAGCAGGAGTTAGCTATTTGCAGTAATCTATTATCGGCATCGTGATCAGCATAAGAGAAAGTTATGCCTCATTATGTAATAGAAGTAGACATAATATGGAAGTGAGAAAGCCAGGGTTTGTTTTTAAATAAATAATCATTTTCTTTTTTCATGGTTAAAAAATTGTGGTAGGAGAGGGAAACAGGAAGATGCTGGTCAAGGGGTACCGAATTTCAGTTCTGGAAGATGAATAAACTCTGGAGATCTAATGTACAGCAATATGACTATGGTTAATAAGACTGTTTTATATACTTGAGATTTGCTAAGAAGGTAGATCATAAGTATTCTCACCACAAGAAGAAAATGGTAACTATGGGAGGAGAGAGACATGTTAAGTAGCTTAATTGTGGTAAATATTTCACAGTGTATGTGTATATCAAATTGTACTCCCTAAATATGTACAATTTTGAATTGTCAGCTATACCTCAATAAAGCTGGAAAAAAATGACAGTTTTTTAATGGTCAAAATAATACACATTCATTAAGAAACATTTAATGAAAAAGAAAAGAAGTTTAAAAAATAACTTGCCATTAACTTTTTGGTATTTTTTTCTTCTATTCCTTATCAACAACCATGTGCATATGTGCATATATATATGTGTATTTTTGAGCAACTTTCAAATTACTATGATTAGCTATAGTCATCATGCTGCACATTACATCCCCAGGACTAATTTATTTTATAACTAGAAGTTTATACCTTTTGCCCACCTTTGCCCATATATGATTATTTATTTTCTTTTTTTAAAGATTTTAATCATTTATTTGAGAGAGAGAGAGAGAGCATGAGTGAGGGTGTGTGGAGGAGGAGCAGAGGGAGAGGGAGAAGCAGGCTTCCCACTGAGCAGGGAGCCCAACACAGGGTTCCATCCCAGGACTCTGAAATCATGACCTGAGCCGAAGGCAGACTCCCAGCCGACTGAGCCACCCAGGTGCCCCCCATATGTGTTTTCTTAAGTAAACTTTTTACTTTAAAATATTTTTTTGATTTACAGAAATGTTACAAGGGTAATACAGAGAGTTCCCATATAGCTCACACCCAGTTTTTACTGTTACCTTACATTGCTGTGGTACATTGTGGTACATAAATGTATCATTTATCACAACTAATGAGCCAACATTGATACATTATTTTTTATAAGTAAGCTCTATACCCTATGTGGATCTTGAATTCACAACCCCAGGATCAAGAGTCTTGTGTTCTACCAACTGAGCCAGCCAGGTGCCCCGATACCTGACTCTTAAACTGAAGTCCATAGTGAATTTACATTTCTCTGTTTTTATGTATGTCCCACTTCTCTTCTAGGATTTCTTCCAGGACACCACATGACATGTAGTGATCATATCTTGTTAGGCTACTCTAGAACATAAGAGTTTCTCAGACTTTTCTTGCTTTTGGTGAACTTGACAGTGTTGAGGAGTCCTGGCTAAGTATTTTGTAGAATATCTTTCATTTGGCACATATCTTATGTTTTCCTCATGATTAGACTGGGGTTACGGGTTTGGGGGAGGAAAACCACAGAAGTAAAGTACCATTTTATCACATTATATCAATGGTACTATCAACATGACTTATCACTGTGGATGTTGACCTTCAGCACCTAGTTGTGGTATTATTTGTAAAGTTTTCTTTTTTTTTTTCTGCCCTTTCATTCTGTATCCTTTGGAAGAAAGCCACTATGCACAGCCTATACTTTAGGGGTAGGAAGTTATGGTCCAACTCCTTTATGAAATAACATCTACGTATATTGTTTGGAATTCTTCTGTATAGATTTGTCTTTTTTCTACTTATTTATTTAGTCAATAATTTATTGATATCAGGGGCGCCTGGGTGGCTCAGTCGTTAAGCCTCTGCCTTCAACTCGGGTCAGGATCCCAGGGTCCTGGGATTGAGCCCTACATCGGGCTCCCTGCTCAGCGGGAAGCCTGCTTCTCCCTCTCCCACACCCCGGCTTGTGTTCCCTCTTTCGCTGTGCCTCTCTCTGTCAAATAAATAAATAAAATCTTTTAAAAAAATAATTTATTGATATCAGTAGTAAGATCTCATGGGTATTTATTTTATACCTTGAGTTATAATCCAGTATTATGCTATTTTGTTGTTGACATCATTCCAGTTTTGGCTATTGGGAGTTCCTTCAGTTGGCTCCTGTGCCATGGACATATCCTTGTAGGTTTTTCTTTGAGCACTTCCTTACTCTCTGGCACTAGAAGGTGCTCCATATTTATGTTGTATTCCCTGCCCCAGCCATTTCTCCAAGAAGCCTAGTTTCTTTTTATTGAGGAATGGTATTAGAAACCAAGACCTGGGCACTGGGTGTGCTTCATGTACCTGGGTATTGTTGCTTCTGGGCCCTTTCAGTGGACAGAACTAAGAAATATACATGTATATACTAATAGTTTTTTAGTGGATTCATTAGGATTTTCTACATATAAAATCATATTATCTGCAAATATAGTTTCGCTTCTTCCTTTTCAATCTAGATACTTTTTATTTATTTGTTTTTTCTTGACTAATTGCATTAGCTAGAACCTCCAGCATAATGTTGAATAGAAGTAGTGAGAGTGGACATCTTTGTCTTGTTCCTGATCTTAGGGGAAATTATTTAGTGTTTCACCACTAAATAAATGTTCTTTATTAGACTGAGGTAGTTTCCTTTAGTTTGTTGAGTGTTTTTTATAATGAAAGCGTCCTGGATTTTGTCAAATGCTTTTTCTACATCTATTGAGATGATCATGTGGGTCTGGTCCTTTATTCTATTGTTATGGTATATTACATTAATTGATTTTCAGATGTTAAGCCAACCTTGCACTCTTGGGATAAATCCTGTTTGTTCATGGTGTAGAATCCTTTTTACATGTTGCTGAGTTCAGTTTTCAAGTATTTTGTTGAGAATTTTTACATCTATATTCATATGAGATATTGCTCTGTTTTTTTCTTGTAAAGTCTTTGGTTCTGGTGTCAGGGTTAATACAAACCTCGTAGAGTGAGTTGGAAAGTGTTCCTTCCACTTTTATTTTTTGGAAGAGTTTGTGAAGAATTGTTATTCATTCTTCTTTAAAATTTGTTAGCATTCACCTGTGAAGCTATCTGGGCCTGAGTTTTTATTTGTGAGAAGTTTTAAAATTACTAACTCAGTCTCTTGTTATAAGTTTATTTAGATTTTCTATTTCTTCTTCAGTTTCAGTAGTTTGTGTCTTTCTAGGAATTTGTCCATTTCATCTAAATTATCTAATTTGTTGGCATATAGTTTCTCCCAGTATTGCTTGATAATCTTTTTTTTCCTATAATGTTGGTAGTGATGTTCTCTTACTCCTGGTTTTCATATTTTGAGTGAGTTTTTCTCTTTTTTAATTTGGTCAGTTAAGCTAAAATTTTTTCAATCTTGCTGATCGTCAGAGGATAATTTTGCTTTGGTCAACTTTATTGTTTTTATGTGTATACTAATCTGTGCATATACATACAATCATAGTTGTTACTATATTATATCCATCTGTATCTATATTAAGCTAAACACAGGTTCACAATGATATCTCCAACTTCAATCTAGTAGCACATGATTCATTCTAGCCTTTCCCCTTGTTTATCTGTAACTTCACACTCCAAGAGTGATAAATTTGGCTCCCATTATCTGCCACCCATTGACTTATTTGTTTAATCCTAGTATATGTATATGGTGGTTTCAGAATTGTCAACCCATATCGCCATGGGAAATAACTTTACCATTTAGAGTACAGTGCTTATGTACAGGTCTTTTGCTTTAGTCTTCCAATCTCCACTCATTTCCAAAGTCACTTAGGTAAGCATCCACTCTCTTCAGTTAACTTGTATCATACCTTTTAATAACAGTTAGATTATTTTATCATAGTCTACATTCTGCTCTGGGATTTCCCTGACCTTTTTTTTTATTTGCATACATTAAGGTTGACTCCTTGTGCTATAAAGTTCTATGGGTTTGAAAAATGCAAGTCTCATGTAATGTACAGAATAGTTTTACTGCCCTAAAACATAGTTCACCTATTCAACACTCTCCACCCGCCAAACCCCTGGCAACCACTGATATAGTTTCTCTTTCTATAATTTTACCTTTTTTCAGAATGTTATATAAATGGAATAGCCTTTTAAGATAGGCTCTTTTCATTTAGTAATACGCATTTCATTTAACAATATTTTCTATGTTGTTGAATGAATTAACAGCTCATTCCATTTTATTGCCAAGTAGTATTCCATTGTATACAGTTTTTTTTTCATACCTTCCATACAGTTCTTTTTCATACTTTCACCTTTTGAGGACTATCTTGGTTACTTCCAGTTTTTGTAGATTATGAATAAATCCACTCTAAACATTAATGTGTGGATTTTTGTGTACCTTTTTTTAAAAAGATTTTATTTATTTATTTGACAGAGAGATTGACAGTGAGAGAGGGAACACAAGCAGGGGAAGTGGGAGAGGGAGAAGCAGGCTTCCCACTGAGCAGGGAGCCCGATGCGGGGCTTGATCCCAGGACGTTGGGATCATGACCTGAGCTGAAGGCAGACGCTTAATGACTGAGCCACCCAGGTGCCCCGACTTTTGTGTACTTTGAAGTTTTCAAATCTGTTTAGTAAATGCCTTGGACTATGATTGCTGGATTGAATAATATGACTATATTTAACGTTTTTTAAAGATTTTAATTATTTATTTGAGAGGGAGAGAGAGAGCTAGAGCGCAAGAACAGGGGGAGGGAGAAGCAGACTCCCCACTGAGCAGGGAGCCAGACACAGGCTCCATCCCAGGACGCTGGGATTATGACCTGAGCCAAAGGCAGACGCTTAACCGACTGAGCCACCCAGGCGCCCCAGACTATATTTAACTTTATAAGAAACTGCCAATCTGTCTTCCAGGGTGGCTCTACCATTTCACATTCCTGCCAGCACTGAATGAGAATTGTTCTACACCATGACAGAGGACTTTTCAGCTAAAATGACTTCAAATCCAAATTTATGGCCCTCTGTTAATCTTGCTCTTTATGCTTTGATGGATTGAAAGCCGTGGGAAACTGCAGGAAAATAAGGGTGTGCCTGGGAGGGAGATATGGATCCTTTGATTAATGTTATCAATCTCTTGGCCAATGGCTAACCTTATAAACACCAGATGTCCAAGGATATCTCATTCTGCTAAGAGAAAACGGCTATGGTCATGAAGAGGAAAAGTTTTCTCCTCACTAAACTGATAATCTCAACCTCTCGTGTGAGGTTTCCCCCAGGCCATGTATATTTTGCACCCCTTCCCGATAATCCTGATGGTACCATGCTACAGGGGACTACAGATGATATATTTCTCAAAAAAAAAAAAAATTCTTTAGCTATCCTTTGCTTTTGTTGTTTATAATAGGAGAAGTATACATTTGGGTTGAAGGTCTTGGGATAAGATGGTTCCTTTCTTATTACCTTGGGATTCCAGCTAGAGATGAATCTTAAGATACAGGAGCAAATAAACATGGTGTCAGGAGTACCTGACAGGTACTAGGACAAATTTGGGGAAAGGGGGTCAGGATGATCAGTGATGGGGAGAGACGAAAAGAACAACAACTTACCTGGGGAACAGGGAAGGAGCCCATGGCAAGCATGGGCGATCCCCATGGTGGAGGGCCCCCTTGGCTTGAAATGGGGCGGTGTAGGAAAGGAGAAAGATGCAGGAAGTCAGTCTAGAAAGTCAGGAGAGGACAAAAAAGCTGGGGTCTGACCTGAATGGAAGCTGAGAGTGAGAAGCTTGGGGAGAAGAATCCGGGACTTCAGTTAGTTTAGGAGTGATTCTGACCTTAAGTTTTGACAACAGCTAACATGCTAAAGGCCCTTCTAAGTGGCCCACACCTGTCCTAAACACTTTACTTCATTATCTCATTTAAACCTGTGCAGTGAGGGGCGCCTGGGTGGCCCAGTTGGTAAAGCGTTTGCCTTCGGTTCGGGTCATGATCTCAGGGTCCTGGGATTGAGCCCCATGTCGGGCTCCCTGCTCAGCAGGGGAGTCTGCTTCTCCCTCTCTGTCTGCAGCTTCCCCTGCTTGTGCTCTCTCTCACTATCTCTCTGACAAATGAATAAATAAAATCTTTTAAAAATAATAAATAAATAAACAACCAGACCTGTGAGGTAAGCACTATTATTCATATTTTACAGATAAGAGATGATTGAAGTTTAGAGAATTTAAGATACTTAGAAATAAGTATCTTTTAAGACACTTGGCTTAAGTTGAGATTCCAATCTGGGATTTTTTGGTTCCAAGGTACCTTCTTTTTGTCTGTGGGCTCTTAAACACCTTCTATGCTTCAGCAGTGGGGTATCAAAATGCTCACAGCCTGCCCAGATCGAACCTTCAGGATTCCCCAGGCCTCATTTCTTCCAAGAGCCCTGCTAGATGCCCCTGGCCAGTCCCCCCTCCTCTGAACCCCTAGAAGCCCTTGTCTCAGAGCTCCCTGGCAAGCACATCTTCCGTTGAGTTTCAGCTTTTGCATTTATTATGCAACTCCTGAACTTTTAAAGATTTTTTATTTATTTATTCATGAAAGACAGAGAGAGAGAGAGAGAAAGAGAGGCAGAGGGAGAAGCAGGCTCCCAAGGAGCAGGGAGCCCGATGCAGGACTCGATCCCAGGACTCCGGGATCATGACCTGAGCCGAAGGCAGACGCTTAACCATCTGAGCCACCCAGGTGCCCCAACAACTCCTGAACTTTTAAACAATCTGCTTTTTCATTTTTTTTCTAATCTTTTTTATTTTCCAATAGACTTTATTTATTTAAAGTGTGCTCAATGTCCAGCATTGAGCCCAACTCCGGGCTTGAAGTCACGACCCAAGCTGGGTCCTGGGGCGCCTGGGTGGCTCAGTGGGTTAAGCATCTGCCTTGGGCTCAGGTCATGATCTCGGGTTCCAGGGATTGAGCCCTGCATCAGGATCCCTGCTTAGTGGGGAGTCGGCTTCTCCCTCTGCCCTTCCCCACCCCCTCGTTCTTTCTCTCTCTCTCTGATAAATAAATTAAAGCTTAAAAAAAAAAAAAAGACCTAAGCTGAGACCAAAAGTCAGATGCTTCACCGACTGAGCCACCCAGGTGCTCCTAGACTTTATTTTTTAGAACAGTTTTGGATTCACAGAAACATGGTAAAGACAGTACAGAGTTCCTGCCTAGTCCCCACACTTCATTTCCCCTTTTATTACCTGTTAGTGTGGTGCATCTCCCTCTTGACTATTTTCTATGCACTTACATACACATCAACATACTTCCAGAAACATGTTTGGTGTGTCTCAGCCTCCTCCTCACAGCTTAGCCTGGTACTCTGCTGAGAGAAACCATCACAACACAGGCCAAGTATTGTGGAGCCTGGCCAAGGTGAAATCCTTGCTCTTCCTCCAGAACAGGGATTTGGGGTGACATGCTGAGGTTTCGAAGCAGGCTGTGTCAGTATCTTCCTTCCTTCCTTGTGGAAACCTGAAACTCTCCTAAGAGTGAGCTCTGATGAAAAACAAAGACAGAGATGCTGGAATCTGTTCTCTGTGAATCACCAGCAGTGCCCATTTTTGTGATCATCTCTAATTCAGGGCAACTGGTTTGGAGAAGTTATCTGATGAACAAGCTGGTTTTGTCTGAGCCCAGGAACAAACTGATGCCAAAGCTCCATTCAATAAACATTTATCGAGCACCCATCAGGTGGCTCTGGGGAGAATCCCCACAACTATCAGAACTCTCCCCTAAATCTGTAAAGCACAGTGTCCCTGAGCAGGGAAGATAGGAGGCAGGGGCACCAGCTTCGGGAGAAGAATGTTAGGTTCTCTTTGGGACAAGTTGAATCTGAGTGGGTTATCTAGGTGCAGGTGTCCACAGGTCCCTGGGAATAAAGATCTGGCACTTAGAGAGAGAGGACACAATTTGGTATTTGTACAGTGAGCAGAAAGAATCTCATTGTAGAGATCCAGATGGGAGCATGTGGGTGCCTGACCTTCAACTCATCACGTACTTTTTCTCAGGTAATTCATGGCATTTGCTATCTGTTGCCTAGGTCGTTTTTATAAAACGTCTTAGAATTTAGATAATGATGAAGCACTTCCATAGATCTGCTGTACTAGCCATTTGTCTGTTTTAAGTGGTACCCAAATATGAAACAAGGATGCTTTTCATAACATTTCAAAGGTTTTTGGTGCTGTAGAAGTGGAATAATAGGCTTCTGGAAGATGGATAAATGATCAGACAGAACTCAAGGGAAGCATTCTGAAGCAGCTCTTTGTCACTGGTGCTTGGCACGGTGCCTGACCCACAGTAGATCCCCCATAAACATTCACTAAATACGCCATAAAGAAGATGAACCCATAAAGGCTTACTTATTGACAGACTGGTTCTCTCTATTCTGTGAACACGTGGAAAATGAGAAGTATCCTTCAGACAGGGAATAAGGACTCGACAGATGGCCCAAAGCAGGCTCAGGATTAGAAACAGGATGAGGAGAGCGCCTGGGTGGCTCAGTGGGTTAGGCATCTACTTTCATGGCATCTACCTCAGGTCATGGTCCTGGAGTCCTGGGATTGAGCCCCTCATCAGGCCCCCGGCTCAGCGGGGAGTCTGCTTCTCCCTCTCTCTTTGCTGCTGCCCCCACTTGTGGTCTCTCTCTCTCGCTCACTCTCTCTCTCTCAAATAAATAAATAAATAATATTACAAAAAAAGAGAAAAGAAACAGGACGAAGTAATATAGTCTTTCTTGCAGAGGGAGCTGAAACCAGGCAGACAAGCCCATGCCAGTGCCCCTTTGCCACTCAGGCAGGATGCTGGGTTAGGGCTCTTCATGACCCAGTCCAGTGTCTGTGCTACATAGCCAGAGAGAAGTGGGTCAGGGCAAGGGCTGGCCTTCCAGGAGCTAACTGCCCAAAGATATCCAGACAGGCTGAAACAGTGTCTGCGGGCTCAGTCTCTGAGGACCTCGGTGGGCCAGGGGCGCTTCAGGTCCAGGCGACCCCGGGCAGAAAGGATAGTCTCGAGAGACCATTCCCAGGCAAGGGCCACAAGGCCACCTGCACTGTGCCCGGACCAGCCCCCTGCTGTTCCAAGCGTGAGTGTCCTTGTCAGAAGCCACCTCCCTCTTCCTCCTCAGAGAGGTGAAGAAGAGGAAGCAGGTCAAGGCTGGCGCCCCACTCCAGCCAACCTTTAACTAGACTCCAGAATTACGTTTCCAAATGCACGCTCTGTGGGCTGTTTCTTTCTTGTGAGTGTGTGAATGGGTTGGAGGGGGGCAGGGAGGAGTGATTTAGTATTTGTTTCCCTTTAGTTTCTCAGTAAGGGTTGTTGTTTGTTTGTTTGTTTGTTTGAAGGGTGGGGGGGATTCATGGTGGTGTTTGATCATTTTTGAAAAATCCTAGCCCCAGCCCCGGCTGGGTCTGCAGGAGAGGGAGTTTCCTTTGGCAGTCTGCAGGGACTGGCTAGCCATCCGTTCTTCCCTGGAGCACTCAGTGAAGTTCACAAGAGGTCATTCCTCTACTTCAGTTTCAGGAACTCAATTTTTTTTTCAGTTCACCCATGGTCATGAGGCAATCTGCTACCCAAGGGCACAAAACACCACTTCACCGGGCCTTAGAGCTGGCAAGGTCGAATTTTTGCACTGGAGCCTAGTGTCCACTCAAGAATTAGGATGAATGGGTTGTTTGGCAATCATGGAGTCCCAGCAAAGGAGCTGAGTGGTCTTCAAGGCTGTCTTATTGAAGCTGTGATAGCCCCAGGAATTGCCCTTGTCCACTGACAAGCTTTGGAAAATATAGGCCACTACAGTGACAGAAAAACAGCAACCAAGTAGAAACCACTCTCAAGCCAGCTGGCCACACTGCGCGCTCTGCCTGTGCGGCGTGCTGGAGACACGCTTAATGAAACCCTCCCTTTCCTCTACCACCTACTCAGACGTGCTCTAAAACCCGGCAGCCTGGGCGTTCACCCGGGAGCTTGTTAGAAATACACAGTCAAGTCACAGCCGCCCCCCACCCCCCCATTCCCTGGGAACTTCTGAGTCAGAATCTGCATTTTAAAAGACCCTCCGGGAGACTCTTAGGCACTTTGAAGTTTAAGAATCCCCAGGCTAGAGTCTAGGCTCTGCGTGGATCTCAAAATTCACTGCAGTTTGATTTATCTCAGCACCTGCAGGGAACCCGCCTTTCCCTTAATAAAGTCAGGGCAGGACCTTGGATCTCCGCCTGAAATGCGGACGGCCCTGAGCTCAGCAGAAATGCCTCCCGTTCCCTGGGTTCTCTTTGCCTTTGGAGCTCTCCGCTGCCATTGCTTACCTTTGAGTCCTGGGTTGAACTTTATTACACAAGCCCGTGGGTCCCTTCAAATGCTTCTTTGTTTGAATCCCGTCTCAGGAGCAGTAATCTTAGGAGGTTTAGAGGTGGTTTCTCATGACTACATTTTAGCTTGGCTGCTTTTTGCTTACCTGGTTGTGGGCTGTGGACCTTCATGTCATTAGTTAAGCAAATTCAAAATCTCACTCTAGCATAGGTTACTTCTAGGAAGCCTTCTGAGAGACAGTTATCCCAGACACACCGTACCTAGTGAGCTTGTCTTTATATTTTGGGGTCTTTTAGGGGCACCAGGGTGGCTCAGTTGGTTAAGTGTCTGCCTTCGGCTCAGTTCATGATCCCGGGGTCCTGGGTCCCACGTCCACGTCCAGCTCCCTGCTCAGCAGGGAGCCTGCTTCTCCCTCTCCCTGCTTGTGCTCTCTCTTGCTATCGTTCTCTCTCTCTCAAATAAATAAATAAAATCTTTAAAAAAATTTTCCCCTATTTTGGCGTCTTTTATTTTGTGCCAGTAACATCATATTCAGTTATAAACCGGACTCAAACTTTCCAAAGATGGGTATGGTTATAAGGTCCAGCCTGGAGCCTGGCAGTAAATTACTCTACTCGGGACACAAAGCTTCAACCAGCTGCCTGCTGGACAGTATTTCAAAATTCCAACCTGAGATATAGTGAAAGGTGGTTTTAAGACAGAAGACCTCAAAGATTTCAAGCTAGGCTATGCCATTTAAAAATTGTGGCACTTTGGGGCGCCTGGGTGGCTCAGATGGTTAAGCATCTGCCTTTGGCTCAGGTCATGATCCCAGAGTCCTGGGATCGAGTCCCCGCATCCGGCTCCCTGCTCCTTGGGAGCCTGCCTCTCCCTCTGCTTCTCTCTCTTTCTCCCCCTCTGTCTCTCATGAATAAATAAATAAAATCTTTAAAAAAAAATTGTGGCACTTTGGGGCTCCTGATTGGCTCAGTCGATGGAGCATGCGACTCTTGATCTCAGGGTGGTGAGTTGGAGCCCCACGTTGGGTGTAGAGATTACTTAAAAATAAAGTCTTAATAATAACAATAAAATATGTGGCACTTGAAGCCAATTGTTCTGTATTCTTCACACTTCCACTTGTTCACCTACAAAATGGGTATGGTATCTATTTCAGAGGATGGTTGGGAGGCTGAGATACGGTGACACAGCATAAGCACCCAGCCCAGCCCCTGGACAGGGTCTGGGCTCAGTGAATGTTAGTAGACTGCCAGACACATGGGAACTCTAGCTCTGGAAACCTTGCTCCAGGACACAGTTTCCCTGCCATTTAGGAGACCGTGTGAGATGAACTGGGGGACACCAGGCCAGCCCTCACAGATGTAACCGTCGCAGGATTTCTTTTCCCTTAGTGCCCACGGTTCTTGGTCATGCCCCTTCAAAGAATGAAGAGGTAGACCCGACAAAGAGTGGTGGGCAGCAAAGCAAAGTTTGTTGAGGGATAGTACAAGGCTCCCGAGAAGAGGGAGGGGACCCCAGAGGGCTGCCAATTTGGTATTTAAATCTAAGGGGTTTTATGGGCTCTTTGTGTGGGCTGTTTTAATCTGATTAACCCTCCCGGCGCCTGTCGCTCAGTCAGGTTTTTGTCATCTACCTATGGGGGGAAAGGCAGGGGAAGGATGGAAGGCTCCTTTCAGGGTGGTGTTTCGTAGGGGGATCTAGAGGGCAGTGCCACCAGATCAAGCTCTTTGTTTAAATATCCCACTGGCCCCTGGGCCCAGGTTAGGACGCCGAAGACCATTCCCTTCTTTTCTGTCACATTCAAGTTGTACATAAGTCCTCCTAAGAGGGAGACTTAAAGCTGGGGCACTGGGTAAAGCCTACAATAACTGGATGGGGTCTTTTTCCTTTTAAGCGTAGTTTCTTCTTAGAACAGGGGGCCCCTTGTCCCTGCCTGCCTTTCTCCCTGTGATCCTTCATTGTAACCACCAAAAGGTTGCCTCCTTGCCCACATTTCCATGTACGAGAAATAAAAACTTTGGCAGAATCATTTTCCAAACCAAGGGCACATTTGTCTACTTATGTCTATTAAGCTGAAGAAACCAAAAAGTTTCTGATGATATGACATTTTTCCTGAACACTGGATTTGCTGACTTGGAATTTAGATTTAATCATCTGATTGCAAGTGCTTTCTTTACACATATGTTCATTTCCCCTGTTTACATCAACAGCCACTCAGCATGCCATGATGTTCTTTCAAAGGCCTCTTTTTAGCCTTTCTAAAAAAGTCCTCAATTTAGGCAATGTTTGGCCGTATGGCATACAGTTTATCAGAAGTATTATTGTTTAAGATGCCAGATGTACACCATAGAGGAAGAGAAACTCAAATACACGTGAAAGAATTGCAAACTACAGATGTTGAAAGGAGGAAGATGAACATAAGAAAAACTAAACTGACTCACTGATATTTTGGAAACAAAGTTAATATAACTCTTTTAATTCAGTAACTCTCCTTTAGAAGGTAGTATAGGTTGGGAGAATTTAAAGAAACCAGGATTGGGGCACCTGGGTGGCTCAGTCATTAAGAGTCTGCCTTCTGTTCAGGTCATGATCCCAGGGTCCTGGGATGGAGCCCCGCATCGGGCCCCGCTCCGTGGGGAGCCTGCTTCTCCCTCTCCCTCTGCAGCTCTGCATGCTTGTGCTTTCTCTCTCTCTCTCTGTCAAATGAATAAATAAAATCTTTAAAACAAACAAACAAACAAACAAACAAACAAACAAACAAACCAGGATCTTGGAAGGACAATATGAACACACTGCAATTCTGTTAAACATGTACCTGATTGTCTGGAGCATGTTACACTACAAAATCTTGTGTTTAGAATATCTGAGATTTCTTCCTCAACCTGAATATGAATCCAAACTTTGAAATACAATTAAAGCTGAAATGAAAAATAAGTGGATCCCCCAAACTGGATCTTCTCAAATTGTCCTACTTGGACAATCTCTGAACCTCTTTTATTTTATTTTAAGATTTTATTATTTATTTGACAGAGAGGGAGAGAGAGCTCAAGCAGGAGGAGTGGCAGGCAGAGGGAGAAGCGAGAGAGAACACAAGCGGGGGAGGGGAGAAGCAGGGTCCTGGCTGAGCAGTGAGCCCAATGTGGGGCTCGATCCCAGGACCCCCACATCATGACCTGAGCTGAAGGCCGACACTTAACCAACTGAGCCACTCAGGTGCCCCGCTGAACCTCTTTTAATAAAGATTCTGCCTTAGGGACAAGTCTGAAGTGCTACGTGTGTCAGTCTGTGCCATGATTAGATTCGTAAAGAGATAGTAGAGTGGGGTTTTTTAGGGCTGGGTTCGGAAGCTAGGTTGCCTAGGTTTGAATTCTGGTTATCACCACTTACTAGCCATTATGACCTGGGACACATTTTTTAACTTCTGTATAATGTCATTTTTCACACCTGGAAAATGGGGATAATATTAATTCTTATTTTTAAGGATTGTTGTGGGGATCACGTGAACTAATACTATAAAAGGATTAGAATTGTTCGCAGCATCCGTAGATGCTCAGGAAATCTTAGCTGTTACCTTCTGTTATCATTTAGTGCTAATGGCAAGGGTGTTCCCAGCCAAGAAGGTGAGGCTTGACCTGGCTAGGCTGGTGATATACTGGGGCAGTCTATGTACAGCGTATCAGACTGCAACAATATCTGGATATCACATTATCCATGGAAATGAGGGCAAATACGGCCTACTAGTACAATTAGCTAGTACATGGCAAAACTAGATTTTGAACTCAGGTCTCTCTGTTCCAACGGCCAATCTGTTCCCATTGAACCCTGTTGAAAGTTCAATATGAGTTGACAACATGCAGTGACTGTTAGGGTAGTGGATGGGGTGGCAGATGGCATTTGTAAAGGCTGTAGCCTCTAGAACAGAAGAATGTGACCCTGTTCCACCTAGATTGGGCAAACCACACTTCCAAAGTGACCAGCAGGTGGGGAGATGCGGAATTCTGTCCTGTGGTAGTCCTTAGAAGGGGTTAGCATATTTAGTCAAAGAAAAGAAGACAGCTGTGGACATGAGTGCACAAGCAATAACAAATTTATAAAGTAGAGGGAGAAAGAATTCAGTTTAATGCAAGGAAAAGCTTTCTAACCATCTGAACTATTCAAAGCTCTCTGCCTTGGGAAGCGATAGATTTTCTCTCATTGGAAAGGTTAAGAGAAGCTAGATAAGCACTTGGTAGGGTGAAGTAGAGGGATTTTGTTCAGTGAATTCAACGTAAATTTACTGAACATCTATTATAGGTCAGGGATGGTATAAGAGTTAAATTTCCTTCTAAACTCATAGTTCTATTTTGCCCAGATGAAACGAAATAGAACCTCATATCCTGCTCAAAACTCCAACTGAGACCGTTGTACTCATTGGCATAAATGTCCTTATAATCAATTTAAAAATTAATTACGCTTCTTTCCTTGCCCTGAGTAACTTTTGCCAACTTGCTATAAAATAGGGGCAAACTCTTCTGTATTAACCTGGATATTGCTCTTGTTCTATGTTCTCCTACGTAAGCTTCCTTTTAGTACAGGAGAAGCAAAAAAATAATTTAGTCAGCAGTATTAGGACAGGAAACTGATGGTTCCCAAGTACATTTTTAAAAGAAAAAAAAGAAAAGAAATGCAAAGGAAAATGGAAAATAGTACCAAACTCAAATATGTGAGCTGACAGTCCACCTCCATTCTGTGGAATGCATCCTGTTCCAATGTGCAGAGGCCCACATTTTTATTTTATGATTCTGATCCTAAAGTGATTGCCCTAGGCTTAGGGATTCCAAAGTAAAGAAAATGGATACAGTTTGTCAAATAGGAGTTGTGGTCAGAGTCGAATGTAGGTTCCGGTGGCTTCTGGGGTGGTTGCTGCTGTGAGGACCTACTACGTGACAGGCAGAGTTCTGCAGTGATTGACCAAAGTGTGTGCCAGATTTGAAAGCATTTGAAAAGATGTTATCTGTGTTTTCTAACTCTGCTTCCCAACTCATAAAACTTCAATCAATATTTGCTGAAGTGTAGGGTGGTAGAAAGTTGAAACAGTGGGCAAAGTAACAGGGAGAAACCTTGGGAGTTGAAATTTAACTTTGAACAAGTCATTTGTCCTGTTCACTAACAAGACTTGTGCTCTCAGACAGGACATGGCCTCCGACTTTGGTTTTCCAACACAGGTCACAGCCCATTGAGAAATCAATTTCATGGGTTGAAATCAGCATTTTAAAAATTAAATGGAAAATTCCAGAGTGTTTTGCACTAGCAAAGATATTATTTCATGAAACTCTTATTTCATGTGAATACACCATACATATACACACACGTATACTGAGTTGTGAAGTAAAATGGATGTTTTACCATCGAGTGCCATCAAAAATATTTGACCTTAATAGACCCATTTAGCATTTGGACCATAGAACGGACCCCAGAAAGAGTAAATGGTTTTGGATCTACTATTACTGAGTTGGCATATTAATGTGGTTTTTTAAAAAAAATTGTGACAAAATATACATAACATAAACAGATCAAAGTTTTTAAATGGAAGACACAAAATACTAAAACTAAAAACCTCCCACCTCCAATTTGCATCATCTTGTAGGTTTGGGTTTACAATGCCTCCCCCTCTCACCTTTTTTTTTTTTTTTTCCCCTTCTAGGATCCTGGTCTGTAACTAAGGTGAGAGGTTTATGTTTTGACTTTAATCTACTGGGCCAAGCAGCCTAGGCTCCCTCTTGCATCTGTGCCTGACTTACAGAGAAGAATGTGTTTACATGCATTGTACTTTTGCATTGAAAATAGATTATTAAAAAACATTTAAGCATAAATATTAACTTGAATCTAAATAGGCATATAATTTGGAACAGGATTTAGAGAACCACAGGTGTGCCCTAGTGGACACACCAAAGCTTTATATAACTTTTCAGGTCTGGACATGTGGCTGTCACAGTACCCAGCTTACTTTTATTTTTGCTTGTATTTAACATTTGCATCCTTGTTCTCCGTCCTTTAGTATAAATTCTGTTTCCCCAGCTACTTTGTCTTTTCAGGGGTATAGATTTGTTTCATATCTGCCTACATGCCTTTGCCTAACACACAACACTACTACAATAGATGTTAATAATGATGGCAATTAATTACCTTTTTGTCTCAGCCATTATCAATAATGAGTCCTTTTTTTTTTTTTTCTGGAATCAGGGCCTTGAAAGCCGTTAAAGACAGTTTTCCTTTTCTTAAGCAATAGTTACTTAGAACTTTACCATTTCCAGGCTTCTCCCCCTCTGGCCACATTTACTCACTTGGCTTGGGCTTTGAACTAGCAGCACCTTGTATTTGCATAACCATGTGGTTTAAGGAACTTTTCCACTTTTTCATTCACTGGCGAAGGAAATAAAAGGATGTTATCTCCATGTGGCCAATGGGGAAACTGAGGCATGGAGCCATTAAGCGCATGTCTCTGCATCACAATTGGTAACCACTCTGAGGCCAGTTGCTGACTTCTAGGCTGGGATGGCTTTCTGGTTTGTTTTTTCCTGCAATTTCTCCTTTACCAAAGAGCAAAACTTTGGCTTTTATTTAAAAAGTGAAGAAAAAAGGGAAAGGGAGAATTTTCCAGCTGATGACTCCTGTACCCCTTCTCCCACCAAAAATTCCCTGGAAGTAACTGTCAGGTATTTCTGTAGAGTAGGATCTTTAAACTATGGTATGCCACAGGCTCATCCTCACTTCAGAGTCTTCAGGCAAGCCATTCTCCTAGGGTGAAGGCCTTATTTCTTCCTCTTCATTTTTTTTTTTAAAGATTTTATTTATTTATTTGAGAGAGAGAGAGAACGAGAGATAGAAAGCACGAGAGGGAAGAGGGTCAGAGGGAGAAGCAGACTCCCCGCCGAGCAGGGAGCCCGATGCGGGACTCGATCCCGGGACTCCAGGATCATGACCTGAGCCGAAGGCAGTCGCTTAACCAACTGAGCCACCCAGGCGCCCTTTCTTCCTCTTCATTAACCTAAAATCCTATATTGGTCTGCAGACATCCTCCATGTTACCTTCCTGCCTGACTCTGCTCCATCCCACCCATCTGACTCAACCAATGCTGACCGGTGTCTCTACTATGTGCCAGTTTACTGTGTGTTTTTAGGAGCTTGCAATTGTCTTACTGCATTTAAACCCACAGAAACTCTGCAATGCAGGTATTTTTAATCCCGTTTTAAAGATTTATTTATTTATTAGAGAGAGAGAGAGAGAGAGAGAGAGACAGCAGGGGAGGTGCAGAGGGAGAGGGAGAGAAGTAGACTCCCTGCTGATCACGGAGTCTGACGTGGGGCTCAACCCCACAACTCTGAGATCACTACCTCAGCAGAAATCAAGAGTTGGTCACTTAACCAATGAGCCACCCAGGTGCCCCAGTCCCATTTTAGTGCTGATACCAGGCTCACGAAATTTGAGAACTCCCGTTCCTTGACTCTGTGCTCTTTCCCCCAGACCTCAAGGGCTTTTTTTTTTTTTGAAAGTACATTGTACGTTCCTCTCCAACCTCCAGTTTCCTTTATGTAAAATTCTGATATGTATGACTCAAAAAAAATTTGTGTGTGCCTTTCGGAAGAATGTGAAGGGAAGCAGAATATGTGACCCCAAAATATACTATTTGGGCATGTGGATTACATTGAGCTGAAGGCAACTGAGACCTGCAGGCTCAAGAGAAAGGTTTGCCCCTCCCCTAACTACCATGAAGAATCTAAACTGGGGGTTTTACCCAGAATAAGAGTTATGACCAGAGATAAATTTTGTCTGAATGACCCATCAGTATGGCAGGGCAAACATTTAATTGCTAAACATCTGCTCTTCTTACGGTCCTGTGAATTATCGTCTTCTGTTTGAAATCCCCAGGCCACACCTTATTCCTTAACTCCTGATGGCATATAAGCCTCAATTGTCCGACTTGTCCTTGGGTCTCATATTCTTGTGGGGCTCCCATATATCTGTAATTACATTTGCTTTTCTCCCGTTACTCTGTTTTATATCAACTTACTAGCCAAAGAACCTAGAAGGACAGAGGAAAAAATGTTCCTTCCCCCAAGCTGCAAGAATTTTAGTTCTAGTGTGACTTTAATGTAACTGTCTGAAGAACGTTGGAACTTGAATAATAGTCATTTCAGTTTGCCAGATAGTTTAAATAAAGGTTAGTTACTGGGGCGCCTGGGTGGCTCAGTCGTTCAGCGTCTGCCGTTGGCTCAGGTCATGATCACAGGGTCCTGGTGTTGGGCTCTCTGCTGGGCTGGAAGCCTGCTTCTCCCTCTCCCACTCCCCCTGCATGTATTCCCTCTCTGCTGTCTCTCTCTCTGCCAAATAAATAAATGAAATCTTTAAAAAATAAAAAATAAAGGTTAGTCACCAAAAACTTATTTCATTGCAAGCATCCAAATTATTGGGTCTCCAGAAGTGGGAGATAAAGCTATGTAATAATGGCAACAACAATGAAAATCAGATTAAAAAAAATAAAATATTTGAACATTTGTCTGGAATACCAGACAAAGCAGAATTGTCTCTCAGAATGTATAGATTCTGCAACCAAGCAAGAGAAATTTATATTCATCTACTTGAAATTGCAGAAGAGGGAGATCCTGCAAAGCTTCTAGGGAGAAAGGGATAGGAAAGGGAATTTAATTACATTCCATTATTACTAATAAAAGATATGAAATTAAAAATATAATTGACATGCTCTTTAAAGTGTCTTCTTTATTGTTTCATTTTAGTGACTGTAAATTTTTTTCATGTTACTTTTTTTATTTTATTTTTTTCATCATGGTGAGTGTACTCTTTAATCCCCATCCCCTGCCCCCCCAAATATCAGTTTGTTCTCTATAGTTAAGAGCCTTGGTGTGTGTGTCTCTCCCTCTCTTTTTTCCTTTGCTCATTCATTTTGTATTTTAACTTCCACATATGAGTGAGATCAGATGGTATTTCTCTTTCTCTGACTTATTTTGCTTAGCATTATACTCTCTAGCTCTAAGCATATTGTTGTAAATGGCAAGATTTCACTCTTTATGGCTAAAAAGTATTCCATTGTATAGATACACCACATCTTCTTTAGCCATTTATCTATCAGTGGACACTTGAGGCTCTTCCATAATTTGGCTATTGTAAATGATGTAAATAATGCTGCAATAAACATTGGGGTGCATGTATCCCTTTGAATTAATGTTTTTGTAGTTTTTGGTAAATACCAGTAGTGCCATTACTTGGCCCTAGGGTAGTTTTATTTTTAATTTTTTGAGGAACCCTCATACTGTTTTCTACAGTGGCTGCACCAGTGAATGTAAATTTTTTAATTTGGATTTTCATAGGTTCCCTCCTGACTGTGGTCTCCTAAGCCCATTTCTCCATATATGGTTATAAGATTTTCACCTAGACTCTAGCATTGTTAAAGATCCCAGTAGTCAAGGAAAGGGAGAAGAGACTCGGGGGGCCCATTGTCTGAATTTCAAGGCAGCGCCTCCACAGCTAATCCATATCCATCCCATTCGCCGATTTCGCTTTTTCCCTGTAGATCCACTAAGATGCAGCGAAGCTCCTGCTTATAAGATTTAAAAATATTTCTCCCTGGGGAGAGATTTTAGAACTGGGCCAAAGTGAAGGGCGGTGTGCAAACCCCGCGTTATTTCCTCTAATATATCGCAGAATAGGGGAAAGAGCCGGGGCCGAAGCCAGGAAACTGATTTGCATTTTAAAGGACTGTCCTGCGTCCCTCGGGGCTCTGACCTGGAAAGAGCTTTATCTGTAACCCTTTTACGGCCCTGGATCCTTTTCTTGCTTTGTAGCTGTTTGTAAAAATCGTCGAATCTCCCTCCCTGGACTGCAAATTACCGCCTAGAGGCGGGGAGAGGGGGTGGATGTTGGTAAGAGTTTAAAAAATGACAAGAATCCTATTTTGTTTGTTATACACTGCACAACTCTGTAATAACAATAATGGCAATGAACATAAAAGTTCATCTACAATTCTATCCCCCTAATAAATCTCACTTGTTTCTATTTTCCCTTTCATTCCTTCTTGCATTAAACATTATGCAAAGCACTGTGCCAGTCTTGGTCCATGTGCAGCTTTTACACATCTTATGTACAAATTTGCATTTTGCTTTTAATTTTTTTCCTTTTTGCTTATCCTAAATATTTCAGAGGCAGCAAAATATATACAATATGGCGTTAGTGGCTACCTAATATTCCAACAAGGATATACACTTTACGGAATTATTTCCGTGTATGTACCCAACATTTAGGAGTAAACGCCAACACCATTTGCCTTTGCACTGCAGGGCCTGGAGGTCGGTCAAGGTTAGACGGCGGGATCCGGGTAGCAGGGCTGCGGCCGGCGCGCGCCACAGCGGAAGGCGGCGAAGAGAAAGCCAGCGCGCGCATCCCACAGCTCCTCCCCGCACCTGCAGTCTTGGCGCCTTTTCCGTCCGACCACGCCCCGCCCCGCCCCGCCCCGCGGCGGAGGGTCCTAGTGCCGGTGCGTGCGCACCCCTCGCCCCAGGCAGTCCATTTCCAGGGCTCCTCTTGGGTCTACGTGAGACAGGAAGTGACGCAAAGCCTGGGAGGGGGGGGGGTCGGAAGAGGGTGGGTCCAAGCTATAAACAGCCGATTGGGGGCGAACATCCCCCAGAGAGCGTCAGCTTCGGCCTTTGGTGGCTCTGGCGGCAGCGGCCGGAGGGGGTGTCTGTGTAAGTGACGCGGCGAAGCTAGAATCTCGCCGGCCCTCCTGGCCTCTCCTCAGCCGGCAGGGCGGGGCCGCACGGGAGACCGCTGGGTGCTGTCCAGCACCGTCCGCGAGCCGCAGGGGGCGCGGGGAGGCTGCGGCGACTTCTAAGAGGGGCGGGCGGTATGGAGCGGGGTCCGTGTGCGGGTCTGGAAGGGGCCGCGGCGGCGCGGGGAGCGGGCTGCAGGTGCAGCGAGGTGGAGCCGCTGTGCGGAGAAGGGCTGTCCTCTCTGCCTTTCTGCGCCTTGTCTCGATCGCGGAGCGGCGAATGGTTTCTCCGTTAGGGCACTGAGGGCGAGATGAGGGGTACCCCACTGTCGCTCTCACCCCGCCGTTCTGCTTCCGGTCCTCAGGCCCACCCGGATCCCTTGTCCTCCCTAGCTCGTCCTTAAAAGATGCGGGACCTCGTGGGACAACCCTAGGCCGCGGGCGCTGGAGTGCGAGCCACGCTGCCGCAGCGTAGACCCGCTCTGCGGGGAGCACGTGGCCGCTCCGGGAAGTGTCCGCAGGGAATTGCTGTAGGGGTGCATGGGTGACCTTGAGCTTGTAGCCCTTCCCTCTCGGGGCCTACGCGGGCCCTGGTCTCACTGCTGAAAGGGACAGAGCTGTCCTCGACTCGGTTACTAGTGTGTCCTGGGAATTTGATGGGAGTTTCTGTAAGCCGTGCGTTTGAACCCTGGTACGTCCTGATCTTCCAGCGGTGCCGCTGGCCTTGTGTGTGGGTTCTCCGTTTTCCCCAGGCAGAAGCCCCCTGAACTCCGCAGGTATTGACTCGAAGATTATTCTGATTGCTAGGCTCTCCTTGTTGTAAGGTGGGAGACGCAGAAATAATCTGACTTAGGCTTTGTGAAAGCTATGGTCTAGAGGCTGAGTAAAAGCTGTTTGGATTGGAATTGGCTTTTGCTTTCAGGAAATTAGCGATATGGCTAAAAGGCTGTGCTATATTGATAAATGCCTTAGAAGCCCATTTTATTAGTGTTTCTAGTGGATGGCTCTCTAAGGTAGTAGTGGGTAGGGTAAGTAAGAAAATAATATTTTGTGACTTGACTTTTCGGTTAACATTTTTCAGGGAACTTAATTGCCTTTGCTTTCTTTTCTGGGAGGTGGGGTAAGAGGATTGAAGTAGGAGATTGTCCTCTTTCAGAGGTATTTGGATACCTGATACCTTTATTCTAGGCTTAGATATGAGTTGGAATACTAGATGCTGATTCATTTGCGGCTGAGCTGAGGGGGTTGACCTTACTGACAAAGACTTTTTTTTAAATTTTTTATTATTATGTTAATCACCATACATCATTAGTTCTTGATGTAGTGTTCCGTGATTTATTGTTTGTGCATAACACCCAGTGCTCCACGCAGAACGTGCCCTCCTTAATACCCATCACCAGGCTAACCCATCCCCCCACCCCCCTCCCCTCTAGAACCCTCAGTTTGTTTTTCAGAGTCCATCGTCTCTCATGGTTCGTCTCCCCCTCAGACTTACTCCCCTTCATTCTTCCCCTCCTGCTATCTTGTTCTTTTTCTTTTTTCTTAACATATCTTGCATTATTTGTTTCAGAAGTACAGATCTGTAATTCAACAGTCTTGCACAATTCACAGCGCTCACCATAGCACATACCCTCCCCAATGTCTATCACCCAGCCGACAAAGACGTTTAAGGTGATTTCCCGAAGTTGTTTTCTATTGCAAAACTCAAGGTTAGGCTATCTACAGTACTTGTTGGCCCTGCTGGGGTTTTTTCTCCGTTTTGGATTATAATGAACTCAGTATACTTCACAAGAAGACCTAGAATTAAAAAAACTTTATCGATATGAAATATTTTCCAAAAATTTACATATAGCATAGCACCCTGTAATTTTTCTTTGGTGGAATGTTTTTTTGAAGTAATGGTTGTGAAGTTAGCCTGTGCTGAAGATTGTTGGGTAGAGACAACGACTCCACTGACTCTGCCCTAAGTTGTGGCACTTATTTGCCTCTGATAATGTACTTTATCTATAATGGAGCAAGGTTCCTGATGAAACTTGAATCGGACAACGGTGAAATCTAGTTAAAAATGATCCTCTGAGGCCTTTTGGAACTCTTCTCTGTGTGCTTCTTGTGGGCTCTCTCAGATGAATACCATACAGGTAGATGGCAATGACCTCAGGTGGTCCTGACCTTTGAGTTGGGCAGTCTTTTTACAGAAAGCTGAATAGAAATGAAGATTCTCCTTGTTTTCCTCCACGGCCTTTTCATTTTTTTAAAAGATTTATTTATTTATTTGGGGGGAGGGGCAGAGGGAGAGAATCTTCAAGCAGCCTCCCTGCTGAGTGCCTCTCTCTGGCTCAGTCTCACTACCCATGAGATCATGACCTGAGCTGAAACCAAGAGTCAGATGCTCAAGCGACTAAGCCTCCCAGACACCGCACAGCCTTTTCATTTTAGACCCTTAAAACTAGGAGAGACCTTGTCCATCTCTTTACAAGTCATCCTGGGTGTACACAATTATATGTGTCCTGAGGGCTCTGCAGAAGCTTTGTAAATTCATGTAACCTTTTCATTTTCACCTGCAAATGAATAGGGAAACAGTTTGCAAAATGGGTATCCATAATCAATTGCTTAAGAACTTGGAGCCCTACCAGGTAACATTTAAAGTTTTTCTGCCTTTTTTTTTTCCTTAAGATTTTATTTATTTATTTGAGAGACAGAGAACACACACAAGTGGGGGCAGGGGCAGAGGGAGGAGGAGAAGGAAAGAATCTCAAGCCAACTCTTTAGCGGAGCTCAGAGATCTGCTGCTGGATGCCTGTCGCAATCCCACCACTCTGAGATCATGACCTGAGCCAAAACCAAGTGTCAGAGGCCCAACCGACTGAGCCATTGAGGCTCAGTTTTTCTACTTTTTAAAACCTCCCTACTATCCGTGCTTTGCCCAATGGTTCCAGGATAAACCAGAATAGTAGCAGGAATGGGAGAAGATTCCAGGTATAAGATTTTCATTATATTTTTTATGTAATTTCCAAATGATATGACAAATGAACTTCATATACATTAAGCATGCCCCAATGCTGTTAAGAAATAAAATATCTTTATTCTTTGTTATTCTTTGTAAATTCTTTTTTTTTTAAAGATTTTAATTTATTTATTTGACAGAGAGCATGAGCAGGGGGTGGGGGTAGAGGGAGAAGCAGGCTCCCCGCTGAGCAGGGAGCCTGATGAGGGACTCAATCCCAGGACCCCGGGATCATAACCCGAGCGGAAGGCAGACGCTTAACTGACTGAGCCACCCAGGCGTCCCTAGTTTTTGTAAAATCTGTATCAAGTGTAGGGCAGGAAAATCAGAAAAGCCTTCCTAAAGATGTTCCCTGAGCTGAGTCAGGAAGAAAGGAGTCGAAGTTCAAGAACAAAGAAAGAATGTTAGTAGAGGCAGGGGCTGGATTCTGTTTCATTTTGGGGAAAGTGGAGGGCAGTTGGTTATTAGGTAGTGAAATTCTCTAGAACAGAGCCTCAAAAACAGAGGAAATTCCTTTTATGTGAACTCTAAGGACTTGAAACCATGGTCCATTTTCTAAATGGAAGTGGGCTTGTCAATAATAACAAACAAGTGGTTTATTGTTATTTCAGGTAAAATGGAGTAGCAGTCTTGGGCATCTTATACACAGGTGACAGTGTATTTTGGTACATGATCCCCCCCACCCTTAGCTGTATGTATTGTGTACAGACTCCTGGTTTTGAGACACCCCAAAGTAGCTTAAGACCTCAAGGTAGTTACTGTATTTTAAAAAATTAAATAGAAATTAATGCCACATTCCAGAAAGTAGGAATAAAACGATTCGAATTATAAAGAAGTTTAGGACTGTTGTCTAGCTAGTACCTTTGCCTACTTCCTATCTTCCATCCCATGGCTCAATTAACGCATTACAGATCCTCTTTGCATTTCATGTTCAAAACATGGGGGGCTCTATTTTGCTTAGCTTAATTTTCATTAATGTGAGAAACTGAATAGGTTTTCCAGTTATCTGAGAGCACTAAATATATACAAGGTGCTAATATGTATAAAAATCAAGGTGTTTGGTTTATCTCTTGTTATAGATTATCAGCAGTGGTGATATCTTGAAATAAGCCATATAAAAGTTGTTTGGCGTTAAGTACTAGCTAGTACAGTCCTAAACTTCTTTAAATTCACATCGTTTTATTCCTACTTTCTGGAAATGTGGCATTAATTTCTATTTAATTTTTTAAAATACAGTAACTACCCTGAGGTCTTAAGCTACTTTGGGGTGTCTCCAAACCAGGAGTCTGTACACGATACATATATCCTTATGTCTTTTAACATAACTACCTGTTTATAGACAGTAATAACTGGTATGGAAAGTTTCTCCCATGCTTTTAGAGCACATAAACTAAAGTGATTTCAGTTGCAAGAAAATTTATTAAGGGGTTCTTTTAAATACAGAGCTTTACTGTGTGTGAGGTCATTTTGAAAGAATGATTCATATTTGTTATATATAAAACTTAAGGAACAACTTTTATAGATCATGGAATTACCATGTTCTTCATAGATGTGGGATTAAATTATGAGGTTAAAATGGGAATTGCCTAGGTCACAGTTTTTTTCCTCTAACTTGATTTCTTTTATGTTATAATCTTAATTTTGTGTCTAGGTATTGAAATAGAAATAACATACTGGTTTTCTCAGTAAAAAATGTATTTTGATTTTAATTATACAAAATCATAATTATATTCTATTAATATCCTTCTTTATGCAGACTTGCAATCATTTAATTTCATCGTCATTTGTTTAAATCCTTAGATCATATATTTAAAAGTGTTGTCACTTTAGCCTCAAAATTAATTTAAAGCTAGAAACCTTGAGGAATGGCTGATTCAGAAGAATATTAAACTTGAAAGCTGCTCTTTCCTAGAAAAGGGTGATTAAAATTGGTTCAGGGTGGAGTCTTCTAGTTCTGGTTTTAGTGATTGGGTTTGTACCGTTCTGGTGCAGTGATAGTGATAAATTTTTTGTACCAGATAGGGCAAGAGACTGTGCTTCTAAGATGATCTCTTACTTCTTAGCTCTGGTCTTTAAAACTTGGGGATTAAATTTTTGTTGTTGTTGTTAATAGGTTTTGATAGGAGACTTTTCTAATTGCCAGTTTATATACTGTCTTTTACAATCTGCATGTATCTTACAGTTTGCTTTGTGCCATGTGGATGTTAAATGTGCAGTAAGTGTAATTGTAGTATAGGAAAAGCCTTAAAATAGTATGAAATAAGTGGCCATTTTATATATTTCAACATAATATAACTTTCAAACATCTAGAGGCACTCAAATCAAATTAATTAGAAAAATCCAGATTTCAGTTGATACCTGTGTTTTAATTTAATATAGGACTCTCTTGGTTACAGAGGTGTTTTTTACTTTTAAAGTGGTTGTCAGGGTGCCTGGCTGGCTCAGTCAGTCGGTAGAGCATGTGACTCTTGATCTCAGGGTTGTAAGTTGAAGCCCCACATTGGATGTAGAGATGACTGGAAAACTAAAAAAAAATAATGAAATGGTTGTCATTTATTTATTTTAATTGATGTGTTGATGTATAGTTGACATACAATATTATATTAGTTTTAGGCATGAACATAGTGATTCAAAGGTTAAGATTAATTTCTTAAATTTCTGGAGATGAGAACACAATTTTTATAACCCAGTAATCCATTGAACTTCAGTTTTGGATTATGTTTTCAGCCTTGAACAAGACATGTAACATCTCAGATAATTGGCCTCTTTGTCTGCCTACTGTATTTTTCTTTTTTTGTCTATTCTTTTTGCATCAAAGATCTTCCGGATCATTTGTAAGAACTGTTCATTTACTCAGAAGGATCAGGTGTTCGCTCATTTTTATTGGAGATGCTTTGTTACTGGTCTTTGTAGCATGACCATTCTTGGCTTAGTTCTACTGTAGTTTTTTTTTTTTTTTTCAGGTGCTAGTCTATTGTCTTTTGTATTTGTTCTTTTGACTACTAAATTCAGTTACTTAAATCTACTTAACATGGGTGGCATTCTAACTAATTTTTCCCACATTTTTTAAGATTTATTATTTATTTTGGGGGGGAGGGGAGGAGCAGAGAGAGAGGGAGGAAGAGAATCTCAGGCAGACTCCCTGCTGAGCGTGGATTCCCACCATGGGGTTCAGTCCCATGACCCTGATATCATGACCTGAGCTGAAACCAAGAATCGGACGCTTTACCCACTGAGCCACCCAGGTGCCCCCCCATTTTTAATTTTGAAAAATTTCAAGCCTATAGGAAAAATTGAAAGAGTAGTAGAGTAAATATATCCATGTACCCTTTGCTCTGATTCACCAGTTATTAACAGTTGCCACATTTGCTTTATTTCTTATACACTTTTTAAAACTGAACTGTTAGGATGCGGGGCGCCTGGGTGGCTCAGATGGTTAAACATCCGCCTTCAGCTCAGGTCGTGATCCCAGGGTCCTGGGATCGAGCCCCACATCGGGCTCCCTGCTCCGCAGGAAGCCTGCTTCTCCCTCTCCCTCTACTGCTTCCCCTGCTTGTGTGCTCTCTCTCTCTCTCTGTGTGTCAAATAAATAAAATCTTAAAAAAAATAACAATAGAATTTATGATACTTTATTATTTTTTTAAGTTCATTTAGTTTTTTTTAGTAATCTCTACACCCAACATAGGGCTTGAACTCACAACCCTGAGATCAAGAGTGGCATGCTCCTCCAACTGAGCCAGCCAGGCTCCCTGATACTTCATTCTTGAAATCTTCAGCATTAATTTCCTAAGCACAAGGGCATTCTCCTCCAAAAACAGAAGACCATTATCGCACTCTCCAAATCTAACATTGATACAGTACTGTTATCCAGTATATAGTTTGTATTTAGATTTATTTCTCCCAACAATATTCTTTGTCCCTGTCCCCACCCCCACCCCACCTCAATTCAGGATCTAATCAAGGATTACACTAAATTTACTTGTCCTATAAACTAAGTATCTTTGTTAAAGACTCTTTCTAGAAGGTGATAACATATTTAAAAGTAAATTTGATGTATAATAATCCAGCATGATAATGAAAAGCCCTCACTTATCTGATATAGTGGTATCTGTCGCATATTAATTTTCTGTTTTAATACTAGGCTCTTCTTCTGTGTGGCAGCTCAGAATGATGGATCAAGCCAGATCAGCATTCTCTACCTTGGTAAGATATTTTAGGTTGTATTTCTTGTCACCAGTTTGTGAGAATATGAAGTATACAAGAATGACTCTCACCCAGTAAGCATGAAGTAATATTCAAAGGTATCATAAAGTATTTGTTTATGTTGAAGCGGTGGTCTTGAGATGTAACTGATCCCACAAAGGAAGGGTATATTCAGTCTTGAGTAGAGTGGACTTGGAAAATCCTATAAGAACTTCCAGGGTGTTTTTTGGGTGTGCTGGGAGGGGGACAGCCAAGTGGATAAGAGGAACTGAAGAAAGCACTGTTCAAAATACATAGCTACGTTAGTAGACATACATAACAGACACCCTGAATGAAAAGGCTGAGTGAGAGGAAGGCCAGTGTGTGATCTAGCCTTCATCTGTCTTGGACAGAACTGGCATAGGGAAGCATGTCGCTTTGAAAGAGGAACTTCTTTTTTTCTTAAGAATATATAGCAAGTCCTAATAATGGCCCAATAATAAGTACAGTACCCAACCAAACTTTTTGTAAATGTTCCTCTTCCCTTTCTTCTCTTTCATAATGCTTTCTTTCTCTCTTTTTTCAAACCTCAGTTTGGTGGAGAACCATTGTCCTATACCCGGTTTAGTCTGGCACGGCAAGTAGATGGTGATAACAGTCATGTGGAGATGAAACTAGCTGCAGATGAAGAAGAAAATGTTGACAATAACGTGAGGGGTAATCATGCCAGTGTCACAAAACCAAAAAGGCTTAATGGATTTATGTGCTATGGGACTATTGCTGTAGTCCTCTTTTTCTTGATTGGTAAGAGTGTCCATTCAAAACTTAAATGTTCCTTGTACTGACTCTAGGAAGGGTGTTAATTCAGCCAAGCAAACTTATTTTGTACCTTTTTATGTGCCATTATGCTAGGCACTAGGAATACAATGATGAAGAAGATTCTAGGCCTGCCTTGAGTTGAGCCTGGTGGGGGGAGAAAGACACATGAATCATTTCGTTGTAATGTGCAAATGTTATACTAGAAATACTCACAGGATATTTGTAGCATAGAAGCTTGCCCTAAGGATTCAAGGAAGGCTTCTGGGAAGAAAAGTTACCCATATCTTAAGGTAACTATTTAGAGACACGTGGCTGGCTTAGTCAATAGAGCATGTGACTCTTGATCTTGGAAGGGTCATGAGTTCAAGCCCTATGTTGGGTGTAGAGATTATTTAAATGCACGGAAAAAAAAAAACCCAAAATGGAAAGGTAACTATTTAGAGTTTTTATACATTTGACTCTTGAACAACATGGGCTTGATCTGTGTGGGCCCACTTATATGCAGATTTTTTTCAGTAAATATATTGGAAAATTTTTTGGAAATGTGTGACAGTTTGAAAAAACTTACCACCTGTGTAGCCTAGAAATACTGAAAAAGTTAAGAAAAAGATAGGTATTGTTGTAAGAATGTACTGTATAATACCTATAAAATACAAAATATATGTTAATCAGTCGTTTATGTCATCATAAGGCTTCTGGTCAACAGTGGACTATTAGTAGTTACGTTTTTGGAGAGTCAAAAGTTATATGCAGATTTTTTACTGTGTGTGTGGTCTACACCCTAAACCCACCCCCCCACATTGTTCAAGAGTCAACTGTATGATTTATTAGATTGAATGGTTGAAAATTACACAAAACTGAGATTCATTATTTACTTTCAAACTGCTTACAATTTGAATAAACCTGTATTTTTAAGGCTTAGCTGAAAATATTAACAGTTCTTATGGGAATATATTATAAAGGAAAATCCTGTGAGTTCAGCCATGAAACTTTTTATCCTTAGGCTTTATGATTGGCTACTTGGGCTATTGTAAACGTGTAGAACCAAGAGCTGAGTGTGAGAGACCATCAGGAACGGGGCCTCTGGGGGTAGAGGGAACAGAACCTTCCGAAACTGAAGAGTACTTCCCTGAAACTCCTTCTCGCTTATTTTGGGCGGACCTCAAAACAATGTTGTCACAGAGACTGAGTAACACAAACTTCCTCACCACCATCAGGTAAGCTTGAGCTACTTCAGAAATTTAATGTCAGTACCTAAACAAATACCAATTACTCAGAGCAGTGCAACACAACAGACAGTCTGGAGGAAAGCCCTCTTAGAGTTAGGGGAGGCTTCCTGTGTTCAGCTGGAGGGTAAACAGTTAGTGAATTCAAACTATGTTGGATGGGGAGAAGTGTGAGGACACTCCTTTTTCTTTAAAAAATTTGTAGGTCTTTGATCTTTTTGTCATCAGGCTCTTTGTAGCTTGTTGCTTGCTGTCAAACTTTCTTCTGCTTTGATTTTTCATCTTAACCCCTTGTAAGTCATGCTGAACTTTGCTACTATCCAGAAGGGTATCAGTAGCGTTCTTCGCTCTTTAGATCAGGACTAACTTGACTGCCTGACTTGATATAGAGACATATCATGTCTTTAGTATTCCTTGATTTCTTCTTGTTCTCATTAATCCATACACTAAGACGTGTCCTTAAGGTTTCTGTCCTTTGGTTTTTAAGATCTTCCGTAGACACTTAGCTAACTCTGTGTAAAGAATGTATTCATCTTTCACCTATTAGCTGGCTTCCTACAGTTGCAGTGGTACAATAATTCTCTTAGTCTTAGCTTAGGAATCTTGGCATTTTTACTTCATCTAGTGAATACTTTTGTGTATACTATACCAGGCATTATAGATAAAATGAGAGTGTAGTTTACAAAAAAAAAATCTATATGATCTATATATATTTACAATGAGACGTAGGAAATCAGAACAAGGAGTAGTTTCGCTTCAAAGTAGGTGAAAATTAAAGCTGTACTTATTGAGTTCACCAACAGTAACACTATCTTTCATTTTGCTTACAACGGATCTCTTGGAAACTACTCATTTCCCCTAAAACTACCCTAAGCAGGTACCCCCTTAGGATGGGGCTCCTGAAGGACCACTTTACTTTGGATAAAGAGTTTTTAACAAGCTGAAGACATAAATTCCTTCAGATATTTGGCCATTTTTTTTCTAAGTTTGTCTTTAGTCAGCCCAGAAATTTTGGGTCACAGTTAATTTAGCTATGATGAGTAGTATGAGTTATGCTTTTAAAACAATTTGCTTGATATTTGAGTTCACTGTTTATTTTAAATTAAATTTCAGTTCATTTAACAGTGACGGTTTTTCCTCTAGGCTGCTGAATGAAAATTCGTATGTCCCTCGTGAGGCAGGATCTCAAAAAGATGAAAGCCTTGCTTTTTTCATTGAGAATCAGTTCCGTGCATTTCTACTTAGCAAAATCTGGCATGATGAACATTTTATTAAGATTCAGGTCAAAAGCAGGTATGTTGAAAGATGGTAAACTGATTTTATATAAATAGCTGTTTTCAGGTGTGCTAATATAGCAGAGACTTTCAAAGTAAATAATGCAAGTCAAATGCTAAATATATTAAAGCCATTTAATTTTTTTCCCCAAGGTTGTCCTTAGCTTCAGCTTCACTTTAACTTAATCTTTTTTAGCAGTGCTCAAAACTCGGTGACCATAGTGGGCACGGACAGTGGCGTGGTATACCTGGTGGAGAGTCCTGAGGGTTACGTGGCATACAGTAAGGCAGCGACAGTTACTGTAAGTAAGGCAAAACAATGCATGAGATTTTTTTCCCTACTGAATAACTCAGAAACTCCTTGTCGTTACTTTTCTTACGATTTTGGTGTAAATTTACTTGTAAAATGAAAGTGATCATGAGATGCTCTTGTTCTCTACCCTCCTATGCCACAGTGAAAGTAAAATCCCAGGTCCTCATCTAGGACAGCAAGGCCCTAAGTCATCCTCCTTCTCTTTTCCTCCTTCACTGTGCTCTGGCCACCCCAGCTTCCCTGGGTGTTCCTCAAACTCTGAAATGCAGGCATGCTCCCACCTCAAGGCCTTTATAAAACTTACCTTTCCTTCTGCCGGCCCCACTCTTTCCTTAAATACCAACATGGCCTGTTCCTCATTTTGTGCAAATCTCTTCTCCACTTCTTCCCTTCTTTAGGGACGTCTTCCTTGATTATCTTGTTAAAAATGGCCTTCCTCCAATCACTTCCCCTTACCCTGCTTTATTTTTCTTCATGGGACACACCTGACATTTGTTTCCATGCTAGCATGTAAGCTACACGAAGGGCTAGAGGTTGGCTTTAGGTACTGCTATGTCACAGAGCCCTGGACAGTGCCTGACACAGGGTGGTGTTTGCTGAATGAATGTGAATATCAAGATACCATGTGGGGACAGATAGAAGTAACCATCTTGGCTGGAGTCTAGTCTTAGCTTGAATTTTTAATGCTTGATCTTTTGAAATTTAGGCAAATATGGCCAAACTACTACAGAAATTGAAAAACAGATCTATCTAGGTTTTTCAGGTGAAAAAACATGTTTGTATATCAGGGGTCTGTCTAACGGATGCCTTCCCAGCCAGATGAAGTCTTACGTGTGCCATATCACTTTCCCTGCCTACCTACAAGCTAGGGGTTTGGAGGTGGGTGGACTTCTGGCCAAGAATATTGAGGGTTTGGGAGCACCTGGGGCACAGTCAGTTAAGCATCCGACTCTTGGTTTCAGCTCAGGTCTTGATCTCAGGGTGGTGAGATTGAGCCCTGTGTGGGGCCCCACGCTGAGCACGGAGTCTGCTTGACACTCTCTCTCCCTCTCCCTCTCCCCCTCCTCCCAACCCCCCCTTTCTCTCTCTCTCAAATAAATTAATTAATTAAAAAAAAATAAAAACACAGGGTTTTTGTTCATCCGCAAGCTTTCTATATTTGGATATTTGCTTGTCAATGTCAGTTTATAGCTCTGTTAATAAATTTTAGGAACATTATGAGACAGCTTTTATAAACATCTAAAAGTTGATCTGTGCAAGTCACTTTATTGTAGTAGATAGTGTTCAACAGTTTTCACACGGGTTTATTATCAGAACTTTCAGTTAAGACCCATTCCTATGTATGTCCTCAATTATCTAGCATTCAGATGTTAGGAAATTTATGTAATTGGTGCTGCCAGGGCTAGCCTACAGTATTTATATTGGTATGTGTCTCTTTGTTTATCATATTCTGTTTGCTTTTCTCTTCTCCCAAAATACTGGAAGCAATGTAAAAGAGATTAAATGTCAATAGGTCAATGCGAATTAGATTAAAGGCAGCATGTGATGTTACCAGACGTGAATATAGGAGGCCAGAAGTCTTGATTCACTCCTGATAACTGTGACCGGTTCGACTAGAACTCTCTTACATCCTTTCTAGGCTTTCATCTCCTTTTTGTCTTTTTGTTTTCTCTCTTGGGGTTGAAATGTAAAACCATCCTGTCTCAGACTCTATGGCTGTTCTAATTACCATAATGCTCATTAACTCTGATGTCTTGATGTCTTTATTCTAGGGTAGACTGGTCCATGCTAATTTTGGCACCAAAAAAGACTTTGAGAATTTAAAATCTCCTGTGAATGGATCTTTAGTGATCGTTAGAGCAGGGAAAATCACTTTTGCTGAAAAGGTGAGTATAAGTTATTGAGTACATTGGTATCATGCTTTTCTTCATTTAAATGGTATTGATTCTTTTTACATTCTGAAAACTGTCAGTCTTAAACTCTCAATACCTAATAACATAATTTATTAAAATGTTCAACAAATTACATAAGTTCCAATTCTCTAAACTGTAGGACACTTGTAAAACTATGGCAGAGCCACTTGGAGTATTCTGCAGTCATTGTCTTTCAGTGAAAAAGAAGTAATCAGAAATGCTTAAGTGAAAGCAGTTTAAATTTAGAATAACAATATTCTGTTGTTATATAGGATTGTTAAATTATTGTTAAATTAAGGTGCTTTAATTGTTACGTTCTATATAACCCAGTTTTATGTATGTATAGAATTCAGTTCTATGTTTTATGAAAAGGAAAATTAAAAGTCAAAGCTCCATAAGCACCTAGAATGGAACATAGCAAAAGACAGTGGTTGTGTTGGATGGGTTTTTATTATTTGTCTTTGAAACTCCTTGATGAGTTAGTTAAGGCAAGAAGTTTGTCTCAATGTATAAGCTATTTGAAACATTGGGGAGTTTCAGTGCAGTCCTCTCTAACCCTTTGTCTTTTAGCATAAAGCCCAATGCATAGTCTTCTAATTTTGTGTGATTACATCTTCACTTTCTGATCTTTACATGTTTTCCTTTAGGTTGCAAATGCTCAAAGTTTCAATGCAATTGGTGTCTTGATATACATGGATCAGTCTAGATTTCCCATTGTTAATGCAGAGGTTCCAGTCTTTGGACATGTGAGTGTTTTTTTTTTTTTTTTTTTAAGATTTTATTTTATTTATTTGACAGAGAGAGAGCACAAGTAGGCAGGCAGGCAGGCAGAGGCAGAGGGAGAAGCAGGCTCCCCGCCGAGCAGGGAGCCTGATGTGGGGCTCAATCCCAGGACCCTGGGATCATGACCTGAGCCGAAGGCAGACACTTAACCGACTGAGCCACCCAGGCGCCCCGTGAGTGTTTTTCTTAAGAAAATGAGTTTTTGGATTCTACAAATGTTGCTGGGTTCCATCTGTATTAGTAGTATAACGTGCCTTCCTTAAATGCTCTTTTTTTTTCTGGGAGAGTCTAGCACTGACAAGAAGATGGATTATGTGACTTTGAGACGTAGTTATTATTGCTAACGGAACCTTCTCAACAGTGTCTTGAATTGGGAATTTGGCATATGCTATATAAAAACAAGAGTAACATGTTGTAGAGCCACTCAGACCTTCAGGCTTTGAGGTGCTAAACTAAATTTAGGCTATACCCTCATGCTGAATCTGAATCTTCTAGGGATTTCTTGAACAAATGCCTGACAGAGCACATTATTCTTTTGTTTTACTAGGCTCACCTGGGAACAGGTGACCCGTACACACCTGGATTCCCTTCTTTCAATCACACTCAGTTTCCACCATCTCAGTCATCAGGATTGCCCAGCATTCCTGTCCAAACAATTTCCAGAGCTGCTGCAGAAAAGTTGTTTGAGTAAGTTCTTATTGGAAGGTTCTCTTATTTGAAAACTGGTTTTATGCTTAGAAAGGAATAGTAATCATTTCAGTTAATTTTATAACATTTAAAACAATTGGCTATAATTTTCCATATTTGGCATTTCATGGGGTGGATAGCTGTTAACTTGCAGATAAATATGAATTTTTTTCCTCCATAAGGTGATCTTAATAATTAGACATTGGATTTATAAACTCAGTGAGTCCTTGTTCAATTTACCCACTGAATTCCTTGTATACTGTTCCTGGCATAGCTTCTGCTTGAGGACTTCCTGAGGTAAAGCACTTTGTTGCCTATGGCAACCCATTCAGTTATTGGAGTAGGTCTGTCAGAATTCATGTTGAGCTGAAATCTTATTCCCTGTAACACCTATTAGTTCTAGAGTTTCTTCTTAACAACAGAACAATTCAAGTTTTCTAGTCCGTAGATTGAATATCTTCAGTTCTCATGACAGTTTCCAGATGCTTTACAGTCATGGTTAGTCCTGGATATCCTCCCTAATGTTTTAGTATCCCTCTTTAATAAGAGAACCCAGTCTGATTAGAGTAATTGTCATTAACTTTTATCTTGATCTGGACGTATTTCCCACCTGGTATTGGCACAGGATGTAGATCTAGTCTCAAGACACTTATGTGAACATTTATTTGCTGTGTGACGTAGAACAAGTTACTCTAACCCCACTGATCATGTTTCTTTGACTTAGATAGTTGAAATATATTCTACTTAACAGGGTGATTGGTTTCAAATGAAGAGCATCTACATGTAAGGATACCTGTATAATACTATGCGACTAGTAACAATGCTATCTGCGAAGCATTTTTAATAGGTGATTTTTATCGTTCTTACCACCGCTTACAAGTCTTCCCTAACCTGTGAAGCCAGCTCCCTATTTTATTGTTCTGTTGTGGGGGGTAATAATGTTTTGACATACTTCTGTAAGTAGAGCAGTCATTGTTTGGATAACATGAGGAATTTGATAGGGGAAGATACCTAACTATTAGCAGCATGAAAATATTCTTTTATAACTAAGATAAGAATGTATACTGGTTAGTAGAGAGAGTGAGGAAACATGGGGATGTGTTAATGGGCTTGTATGCAAGAACTTCATTCTGGGTGGTCTTCGGGAGTGGGCCTGTGGATCTCAGCAGTCATGGCCAGCCACCTCGTGCTCTACACCGGCGCCAAGATGCCCATCATGGGGCTGGGCACCTGGAAGTCCCCTCCAGGCAAAGTGACCGAGGCTGTGAAGATGGCGATTGACCTTGGGTACCACCACATCAACTGTGCTCACGTGTACCAGAACAAGAATGAGGTGGGGTTGGCCATCCAGGAGAAGCTCAAGGAGCAGGTGGTGAAGCGTGAGGACCTCTTCATCGTCAGCAAGCTGTGGTGCACATTCCATGAGAAGAGCATGGTGAAGGGAGCTTGCCAGAAGACGCTCAGTGACCTGAAGCTGGACTACCTGGACCTCTACCTTATTCACTGGCCAACCAGCTTCAAGCACGGGAAGGAATATTTCCCACTGAATGGGGAAGGCAATGTGATTCCCAGCGACACCAATTTTGTGGACACGTGGGAGGCCAGGGAAGAGCTGATGGATGAAGGGCTGGTGAAAGCTATTGGAGTCTCCAACTTCAACCATCTCCAAGTCGAGAAGATCTTAAACAAACCTGGCTTAAAATATAAGCCGGCTGTTAACCAGATCGAGTGCCACCCGTATCTCACTCAGGAGAAGTTAATCCAGTACTGCCAGTCCAAAGGCATCGTGGTGACTGCCTACAGCCCGCTCGGCTCTCCTGACAGGCCCTGGGCCAAGCCTGAGGACCCTTCCCTGTTGGAGGATCCCAGGATCAAAGCTATCGCAGCTAAGCACAAGAAAACCACGGCGCAGGTTCTGATCCGGTTCCCCATGCAGAGGAATTTGGTTGTGATCCCCAAGTCCATGACACCCGAACACATTGCTGAGAACTTTCAGGTCTTTGACTTTGAACTGAGCAGCGTGGATATGACCACCTTACTCAGCTACAACCAGAACTGGCGGGTGTGTGCCTTGGTGAGCTGTGCTTCCCACAAGGACTATCCCTTCAATGCTGAGTTTTGAAGCTCTTGGTGCCTCTTCCCCTCCAGGTTGAGTCTACAGAGTTGAAATAGTGCCACTAACGACTGGATGTTGGCTGCTGGGAACTTTAACCCTTTCATCCAGACTTCTTGCCTCAAATAAAAGTTGTTTTGTGGAAAAAAAAAAAAAAACTTCATTCTGAGTCCATCTTGGTATCTACTTAAAATGTAAATTATAACTGTCTCTGGCAGAAATGCACGTGTCAATAAAATCTTTTAAAAAAAAGGCACGTGTCAGATGAGGACAGGTAGAGAAATTTTTTTAAACACTGGTTAAACTTGGAGGTAACTGATTTTCAAATGATTGCCTACAGGTCAGAGTAAGATACAGATGGCCATCAAGAAGTAAATTTTGTATACATTTTCTTTGTATGTCCTCCTAGCCTGGACCTTCCCTGGGCAGTAAGGAAGACTGATTTTGAAAGCCTTGGGGGAAGCAACAGTAACTCAGAACTCTGATGTCTGTTTTCTTCTTCTAGAAATATGGAAGGAGACTGTCCTTCTGCTTGGGAAATAGACTCCTCGTGCAGGCTGGAGACTTCCCAGAACAGGAATGTGAAGCTCACTGTGAACAATGTGCTGAAAGAGATAAGAATTTTTAACGTTTTTGGAGTTATTAAAGGTTTTGAAGAACCTGGTAAAGACCCTTGTTTTTGTTTTGTTTGTTTGTTTGTGTTTTCCTAGTTCTTAAGAATGTGGCCAGAAGAGGGAAGAGGGAGTGCAGGAAGGCTGGCTTTGGCTTGGTTTTGTGGAATGCTAACTCTTGTCTGTCCTAAAGCGAACTGTTTAGGTGTCAGTTTTATTGGGAGATAATAAGACCCTAGGAAATTAACTTGTCAAAAATTGACCATTAAGATTAGAAAATGTTTTTTAAGTTATTGAATAGAACAGCAGTAAGCACATTTCTTCTCAAAGGGGGCAGATAATAAACCTGTTGCAGGCTATCAGTCTGTTGCAGCTACTTAACTCCAACGTGGCAGCGTGAAAACAGCCATAAATGATACGTAATGAATGCGCACGCAGGCTGTGATTTACCACTGACCCCTTGAATAGGCCATCTGTTTATGTAGAATCTAACAGTCATATCATTTAGTAAAGAAAGCCCGTGGGGCGTGCCTGGGTGGCTCAGTCGTTGGGCGTCTGCCTTCGGCTTGGGTCGTGGTCCCGGAGTCCTGGGATCGAGCCCCGCGTTGGGCTCTCTGCTCGGCGGGAGGCCTGTTTCTCCCTCTCCCGCTCTCCCTGCTTGTGTTCCCTCTCTCGCTGTGTCTCTGTCAAATAAATGGATGAAATCTTTAAAAAAAAAAAAGCCCATGGATTTTGGTTGCTTATTAAACTATTAGTGGGCACTGATAGGTAGCCGATGAGTAAACTTAATTGGTAATGTGGAAAGAGTAGCAATACTAATAAGGAAAAAGAGATTAGCATTGTCATGTGAATTTTTAATTTCTGGAGTCCTAAGTCAGATATGAAATATTTTATTTACCCTTAGAGCATATACTGCATTTTTACCCTTTTTACTAACATGATTATTCTAGAGTTCAATATTAGAAAACAGTTTAAAAGTTGATTGTATAATTTATCTTTTCTTTTTCTTTTTAAGATCGCTATGTTGTAATAGGGGCTCAGAGGGATGCCTGGGGTCCTGGAGCTGCAAAGTCTAGCGTAGGAACAGCTCTCCTATTGGAGCTTGCCCGGATATTTTCTGATATGGTCTTAAAAGGTAGAGTACAAATTTTGGGAACTTGAATATCTATGTGCTATGTATAGTTCTAAATATTATATGATTTCTCACTTTCGCCTATATTATTATGGTTCACTTACGCTGGGCTCTGAGTTCTTAGGTACAAAGCAGATCATCTTTTGTTGGATCTGCCTTTGACTGAAACAGCTTTCCATGCAGTGTCTTCATTGCATTGGGTATCAGCTCCTTTTTGAGACACCAAAAAAGTATTGTATTGGACCCTAATTCTTAGTTTGACATATTCAGAATGATATGGCAAATCTAGCATGGTCTCTAAGGAATCTATTTTAAAGCAAGCAGTGGTATACCTCTGTACTAATTTTCTATAATTTTGTTATAAAGTTATAGTATGTAATTTTATATATTATACTTAGAATACTAGGTATGTTCATATGTATTTATAATATATAAACACTTTCAAGCCTTTCTCCCTTGGTACTTGGCCATTCCTCTACACATACCCCCCCCCACACACACACAAACCATCACCTTCTTGAATCTTTGGGTCAGAGGGTAAGTTGTAGTGCTTAACTTTTATGCAAAAGTATATAATACAAAAAAATACATACCCAAGGAAAGGGGAGGAATGGAGGGCAGTGGTACATATAGTCCCAAAAGGAGCTGTCATTAATGTAATTCCTCTGAAAACTCTTTCTTATAACTTAAATGTGTGAATTTGTATTCTATTTCATAACAATTGTTTGTGGAAGTAACCCAGCTTTTTAAGTGATTGACCTCTACGCAGATTGTTTTCAGAGAAGGTACACGTTGTAGTTGCACCATGATTTCAAGTATTTCTTGGTCCAGATGTTAAGGGGCTCAAAGAATGGAGTTGGGAGAAAAGTGACTTCCTATAAAAACTGGTCCCTACCATGTATTTGAAATCTTTTTTGCAAATGATCTTTTATCCTGTTCTTTGTAGATTACTTTTAAAATTTATTTTTATTCTTTCTGTTGTTGTTCTTTCACCTGGGGCCTCAAAAGGGAAAGAAATAGTTTTTAATCTGCTGTCTTGAATTAGAAATTTCTGATCTCATCTTAAGTCAGTTGCCTACCTGTAACCTGTCCTAAGATAAAACAACTTTTTGTTACCTTTTAGATGGCTTTAGACCCAGCAGAAGCATTGTCTTTGCCAGCTGGAGTGCTGGCGACTTTGGAGCAATTGGTGCCACTGAATGGCTAGAGGTATTACCTGTACAGCACCCATACCCAGAATGGGCAGCTGAACTTGTTTTGGCTTAATTTGTCCTCCAGAAACCATACTCTTTTAGATTTGATTACAGTTGATCCTGAACGACACAGATGTGAACTGTGCGGGTCCACTTATGCATGGATTTTTTTTTATATATAAATACAGTATAGTCCTCTAAATGTATTTTCTCTTTCTTAGGATTTTCTTAGCATTTTCTTTTCTTTAGCTTATTTTACTGTAAGAATACAATATATAATACATATAACATACAAAATAAGTGTTGATCAACTATTTATGTTATTAGTAAAGCTTCCAGTCAACAATAAGCTATTCGTAGTTCAGTTTTGGGGGGTCAAAAGTTATACGTGGATTTTCAGTTGCGTGGGGAGGGGGTTAGTGCCCTGACTCCCACGTTAGGGAGGTCAACTGTATATCATTTTTGCCTTTGTATATTTAATCTCAATAGACTCTAAATTTAAAAAGATGCCCCTAATAATAGCTGCTCCATGTGACAATTGGATTAATTCATATTAGTACATTTAGTATTTTTCCTTCTCTTTCAGGGATACCTTTCCTCCCTGCATTTAAAGGCTTTCACGTACATTAATCTGGATAAAGCTATTCTTGGTAAGTATCCTTTTCATTAGCTGTTTATGAATTTAGATAAATTACTTATAAAACAGAAGAAAGCTTTTTACAGCAACACTCATTATTTTCTATAATTTACATTGTCCATTCCCTGATTAAGACTGACTTAGCTTTCTCTTAGTAGTCCATTCAGTTGTAGAATGGGTGCAGGTTGCCTTGTTGAATGCAACAGTTCCCAGTGTGGTCCTCAATTAGCAGCATTCGGATCACCTGGGAACTGTTAGCTGTTAGCAATGTAAAATTTCAGACCTTTTGAGTCTGAAACTGGAGTACAAGTCCAGCAGGCTGTGTTTTAACAAGCACTCAGGTGATTCTGAGGCACTAAAGAGAACCATGAGTCTGGATTGTTTTTTACACCAGAAGGAACTAAACCATACTGTATAGAACGGTATTTCTAGGGACTAATTCACATCTAGCTAGATGGTGTCATCACGAACAGAAATACCAGATAGTCAAACTGCTAAAAGAATTTGAATGTTATTAAAAGTGCAGAGGTAGCCAGCGGATGAACTGAGAATAGTAAAATATCGCATTGGAAAGAAAAAGGAAGGAGTTAGAATTGAACTAAATTTGCACTAGATTCGTCGTTATTGTCATCTTACCCAGACGGCAGGATGTGCGGAGTGTGGCAAGTAGACGGCTAGCAGATAACTGCCCTAATTAGCTGAACTAGAAAGGCACCGGAAACAATCGTTAACACTGTCATCTGCCAGCTCAGGACTAGGAGCTTCAGTCGAGTCAGATTAGGGCTAGCAGTTACTAAAGAAGTTGGCTCTTAAATCACTGTTTTTCTCTAGTTCTCGAAGAGGATAGTTGTATTTGGCCACTCATCTAAGTCATCGTCTTCCTTTTTTGTTGAGTACTTTTGGTTGTAGAAGCTGCCATGTGAAAATTACTTGACTAGAGAAGGGGCAGTGTTTTTAAAATAATCTCTTTGCAGGTACCAACAACTTCAAGGTTTCGGCCAGCCCACTGTTGTATTCGCTTATTGAGAAAACGATGAAAGATGTGAGTATATACCTAATTACAAAATCTGTAACTTGCTTTTTCATCTAATTTACAATAAGATGGAAAATGACGTTTAAACCATCATAAGTAACCAAGTTTTGCAACTGGGAGGAATGAGATTTGGCTCAATGGGCTTAGAGGCCATATATATTGGTAATGATTTTTTTTTTAAGGATTTTATTTATTTCCTTGAGAGAGCACAGAGGGAGAGGGAGAATCAGACTCCCTGCTGAGGATTCTGAGATCATGACCTGAGTCCAAGGCAGACGTTTAACCAGCTGAGCCACTCAGGCGCCTCTGGAATGATTAAAGACAGAACAAGCGTCAGAGAACTTGACCTCGATCCTATGGGAAACTAGGAATTGCTGTAGAGTCTCCAGCAAGGCAGTGTAATGTGTTTGCAGGTTAGGCTGCAGTAGTATAAAATGAGCTACAAGGCAAAAAAAAACAGAAACAAGATAGGCCTATCATGAAGGCTAGAAAGGGCTTTTAAAATTGCGGCTAACCCACCTTTAAAATGGTTAAAGAAGGAGAACATTTTTTTCTCCTTGTAACTGAAGGAACCATGACAGCATGAGTCTAGTAGGAGTAACTAGAAATTTGAGATTTTTTAACAGTCTTAAATTTTTTTCAAGAAGATACAGTAGATTTTTTTTAACAAATGTTTAGAGATCTGAATATGTTTTTGACCAGCCTGAATAACTATGTCCAGAAAGATTCATTTTAGTGACAAATTAATTTTTTATTTTACAGGTGAAACATCCGGTTACTAAGCAGTCTCTTTATCGGGACAGCAACTGGATGAACAAAGTGTAAGTTGAGAAAAGTGAATGAACAGCTTATAGAAAAGCAGAATCATCCAGTAGCACCTGCTGTGTTAGGTAGAAATCTAAACCTAACCTTGCAGTGTGCTTACCTGTACTTAGAGTCAATTTAAGAATTTATTTGGGGATAGGGGTAGGGTTGCATGATAGCACAGTTTGCTCCTTAGAAAACTTTCTAGAGACACATTCTTGCTTTCCTTGCAGAGAGGAATTTTCTTTGGATAATGCTGCTTTCCCTTTCCTTGCGTATTCTGGAATCCCAGCAGTTTCTTTCTGTTTTTGTGAGGTAAGTCTGAACTCTAAAGTTATATCTTAGATCTTCTTTCATCAATTTTGAGACCTAGAGTGCTTAAAATGTTTTAAGAAGTTAGACACATGCAGTTATTGCATGCTCCCTTATTATCAGTCTCAACGTAGAATTGTTCTCAATTAGTTTAATTAGCAGTTGAATGTATTTGCTAAAACATCTTCAATTAGGTATCATGAGTTTTAATAACAAGGCTACTACCTATTGGACAGTGCAGATATAGAATATTTCCACCAAACAGAAGGTTCACCTGGACATTGCTGTACTTGATACCTGTTAAGATACCGTTCTAGACATTTGTCCAAAGATGTTAATCTCTTGAACAGGGATTACGGGTAAAAGCACAAAAACCAAACAGATGTAAGGTTGTTATGAGACAGAACTTTGAACAGACCAAGTTGTAGGAAAGCAAGATTGGCTTGTTTCAAGAGCCAGTTAGAAGGCCCTGAAGGCTGCTCTGAGTAAACAGAAGGATGAAGGCCTCTGTGCTGAAGTGCTAACGTTGGAAAGCCAGCCCTGTAGTGGGTTCTCCAAGGGATGAAGAGATCCTAGAGTTTTAGTATAGGAGGTCAGGGTGGAAGGTGTTAACTTTTGCATCAAATTATTGATCTCACGGAGGCCAAGTCCTCACGTGACTTTTTATCACTGGATGTTTTGGCCTGGGACTAGGAGGGGAAAGGTCTGAAGCAAGGGAGTGATGTAAGATCTGGATTTGGAGATTAACAAAACTGGAACTCTCTTGACCCTCTGCTAAAACAGCAGTGTGGATGGCATTGAAATAGCTGGTCACAGTATCTGTTTAGTACAGTAGGAAGAACTGAATGTCTGGTCCTAGGGTTGAGGAGATTTATGGATGATTTCTGTTGACCTCCAGAAGGTTTTTAAAAAAAACTTACTGACTTCTTAGATGTCAAAAACCTAGCAGGTAATACAGAACTATATAGTCTGAAAGTAAAGAAAATAGAGTTGAAGAAATAGTTACTTAAATTGTCTAATGAAGGTAGAGACAACTTCTTATTAGAAAGGTAACTTGTATGAATGGATTGAATGCTGAATCATTAGAAAGAAGGTCAATTTTAGTCTAAGTGTGACACTTTATATCAAAAATACACTTCACGCATGCTGTCCTCATTCTTTAATGAGCCAAACTTCCCAGAGAGGAAAATAAGTATACAACCTCAAGAAATTTGGCTAGACATCTCTTTAGGGAATATGATGCAATAGAACAGGGATTCTATAGGACCTAGAAGAAAGCAGTCATTCTAGGAGTAGGTTAGCTTCATAGGAAGCAGCAAAAGTAGTTCCAGTATAGTGGATGGGAGATAAAATTGGAGTAGGAATACATTAGAAGCAAGGGAAGAATTCCAACTACTATTACCTTGATAGTAAAATGAATGTGTGGCTCCTACTCTTATGACCCACCTGTGAGTACATTCACCTAGCTTTGTTTTTCAGGACACAGATTATCCTTATTTGGGTACTACCATGGATATCTATGAGAAACTGAAACAGAAAATTCCTCAGTTGAATGAAATGGCACTTGGAGCAGCAGAAGTAGCTGGTCAGCTTATAATGAAACTTACCTATGATCTTGAATTGAACCTGAACTATGAGATGTATAATGACAAAATACTTGCATTTGTGAAGGATATGAACCGATTCAGAGCAGACATAAAGGTGAGCACTAATTAAAATCAGGTTCTTAGTGCTGAAATATCCAACAGTTTGAAGAATGATGTTTAATTTAGCTGTTCCTGAGGAGGGACAGGGTTGGTAGCTGAAGTACATTTTAAAGTGAACTAATGTATAAGTTTTCATAGAATTTGTAACTCATTTGAAAGGGAAGTTGAGAGGCTGTGGGTTATAAATCTAGGATATACCACAGTAAGTATTTCAGAATCTAATTAGCCTAAGGTATGTTATGTTTATGTAATTCCAAGCAACCTGTAAAGAGGACCCAGAGAATATGAAGATCTCAACCATGACTCTGGACCTATGAGTTTGGGCCATAGAGCATATATGCCTTTCAGGGATGTCACAGATGGAGAGAGAACATAGCCAGTAATTACAGTCTTACTTAGTGTTGATTCTTTGTTCCTAGTATTCAAATGCTTGATAAAATCAAATTAATAGTAATCTGTGGTTTCCAACTGGTTTTATGGTACTAGAAGTCAATTTAACAGATCCCTTCAATGAAGTAAATCACTGATAAGTCTTAATGATTATGGCTTTCTTGAAACTTGATACTATAACTGATCAGAAAATGGGACTTACGAGAAAAATCACTAGATTGTGAAGTTCACTGAACCAAAATGGTTAAGATTTTCCCCCATCAGCAAATTGGCCTGGAAACAATATACTGCACAGGATTATATATTAAGTAAATTATGTTAAATTTCTTGACGAGGACGGCTTCCTTGGGAAACTAAGAATGGATAACTGTGCCATCTGCTGGGCTCAGATACAAGTGTATTACTCTAGTTCATAGAGCCTGGGACCTCCTGGGCAAGGTGCCTAAGTCTAGCATTCTCTGCTCGGTCTAGCATTCTCTGCCCGCAAGTCACCCCCTTTTATCAGAACCGTCTCAGTTGCTAGCACTAAATTAGAAATGTATGTAGAATAATATCCTTAGAATAAATATCTCATAGGAAGTTTCATGTCCTTCTGCTTCAGGAGATGGGTCTGAATCTACAATGGCTGTATTCTGCTCGTGGAGACTTTTTCCGAGCCACCTCCAGACTAACAACCGATTATAAGAACGCAGAGAGAACAAACAGATATATCATGAGGGAGATCAATGACCGTATCATGAAAGTAAGTAAATGTCTAAAAAAGGGAGAACTAAAGTATGTTGATTTTTCATTGGTAAATCTTGCATTTCTAAAAAGTAGAGTAGTAATTCCAGGACCTTAGAATCCTTTGCTGCTTTAGAATTGAGCACAGATTTTTAACTCTTATTAGCAAGACCTAGAACTGACATACCTAAACTGGAAATACAAAAGGCATTTGACCTAGTATTAACCTTTTTAGAAAGGGATCATAAATGATTTTTAGCTGTCATTTTCTCTGTATTCCTGTTCTCTAATTCAGCCCTTAACTGCTTTTATCTTAATCTGCTTGGAAGAGGCAGGAGACTTGATTACAGCGGGAACTTGTAAATCTTCCATATGTATGCTCTGTAACTAAAAAAAACCAATACAATTAGAGTTCACTTTTACAAATGAATTGACAGCTTACTTTATAATTTTAATGTTAGAAGATTAGTAGCCTGGTTCTCCACATTCTTAAATTTGGGGATTTTTTACATTTAAAGTGAGAGAATGACAGTTGTTTTACTACATCAGGTCCTCCCCTCACAGCAAAAGTCCCAGCACTGTGTAAGTTCTCTTGTATGTTTTTGTTTCCATAGGTGGAATATCACTTCCTCTCACCCTACGTATCTCCGAGAGAGTCTCCTTTCCGACACATTTTCTGGGGCTCTGGCTCTCACACTCTGTCGGCTTTACTAGAGCATTTGAAGCTGCGTCAGAAAAATAACAGTGCTTTTAATGAAACACTGCTGAGAAACCAGTTGGCTCTAGCAACTTGGACTATTCAAGGAGCTGCAAATGCCCTCTCTGGTGACATATGGGACATTGACAATGAGCTTTAAATGTAATGCTCGTAACTCCTATAAGAACATCAGGGTAGTGTGATTTCTAGACTTGTGCTGGTTGTGCTAAATTTTTAGTAGGGCTACAAAACCTAATATTGTTAAAATTCTACCCAACCATCTTGGTACTCCTAGATATCTTTAGGCAGCAGCTTTTAATACAGGGTAGGTACCTGCACTTCAAGTTAAAGTGAATAACGACTTAAAAATGTTCATGATAGAATCTTTTCTCTGATCATCTCTAAAATTTTAAATGCTTTGTTTGGTAACTGCCTCTTTCTTGTTACAGTTATGAAAAAGTCAGAACCAGTTACATGAATTATTGCTCTAAATCCTAAGGACATGAACTGGTAATCTTCTAAGGGGGAGGAGGAGGGTGGTATCTGCTGAAGGCTGAATGCGGTGGCTTGGTGTGATCCTCTGCCTTCATTTGATGCTGGATAGGAGATACCAGGTTGTAAGACCTCATTCTCCAAATGAGATATATGCCTTCTCTAAGGATTTAGCTGGTTTCCACATCCTTGAATGAAACAGTTAACTTTCAGAAGAGATGGGACTTGTTTTCTTGCCCATGAGGTCTGAAGCAGAGGTCCTCCAGTTGGATAAAATGAGGTTCAACTGTTTATCACAGGAGTAAGGCCTTAATGTGTTAACCTCAAGATTATTTATGAAAAGAGGAGACCAGAAGCCAAAGACCTGTATTTTCTTTTCATCCTCCCCTCCCCTGTAAGCCTTTGTTCATTAGCTTTTTGTCGTTTTTGTGTTTCCCAAAGTATTTTGAAAGAGAACCAGCTTTAGGTGTTTAATTTCAAACTCAGTTTGTCAGACGTTAAAGAACACACTGCCAAATTTTGGCCAAAGTGTTAATTTTTTGGAAAAGCTTTCTATCATTTTGGCACTGAGATATTTATTGTTTATTTATCAGTGACAGAGTTCACTATAAATGGTGTTTTTTTTTATAGAAGATAATTATCGGAAGCAGTGCCTTCCATAATTATGACAGTTATACTGTCGTTTTTTTTTAATAAAAGCAGCATCTGCTAATAAAACCCAACAGATACTGGAAGTTTTGCATTTATGGCCAACACTCGTGGGTTTTAGAAAACAGCCACAAGCCAAATAAAATTTTAAAGCTAAATATCGGTAAAGAATTCCATTTAATTGGGGGTTGCTAATCAAGTTAGACTTCTGTTTAGCCAACCAGATAAAAATAGCAGTTCTCCTAAAGGGAAGGAATTGTAACCAAGTTATAAATTAATGTCACTTAAAGGCTTGATAGTACTCATATGTGTGAAATTTTACAGCTCAGTTTATCCAAGGTGTAACTTTAATTCAAATTTTGCAAAATTTCCAGTACCTTTGTCACAAACCTAACTCACATTATCGGGAGCAGTGTCTTCCATAATGTATAAAGAACAAGGTAGTTTTTGCCTACCACAGTGTCTATATCGGAGACAGTGATCTCCATATGTTACACTAAGGGTGTACGTAATTATCGGGAACAGTGTTTCCCATAATTTTCTTCATGCAATGACATCTTCAAAGCTTGAAGATCGTTAGTATCTAACATGTATTCCCAGCTCCCTATAATTCTCTTTTAGTTTTAGTTGCAGAAACATTTTATGGTCATTAAGCATTTGGTGGGTGAATTCAACCACTATAAAATAAAATTACTTCCTTCAAGATTCTTTGTTTTTAAACCTAATGTAGTATCTCGTTATATTTGTGGTTTCTCCACGTCTTCTGTTTAGCGGAATAGTAGTATACATTTATAACGTTTGCCATTGACAAATGAATTTAACTTTATCCCCTTATTTGTATGTTCTCTCCTGTAAACTTAGTTCATAAAAGTTTGAATCCAGAATTGACCTTTTAGCTTAAATCAGGGGAAACTTGCCTAGGAGGCTCGGGGGGAGGGGGGGTGGAGTGAAAGGTGTAGGGAAGCGAGGCTTGCAAAAGAATCTTTGAACATGTCTGCCTACCCATTAGTATGTGGTGGTTTTCAGTTAAATATAGATGTAAACAAATAAGTTTGAAGCTACATGAGTAAGACTTTATTTTCTGGTCAGCCATCATTATAAACCTGATAATCAGCTGTTTGTCATAGGGCAGTTCACCCTAAGAAATCGTCACCTAAGAAAAAGTCTATAGGGTCTCTTAAGGTTCTTAAACTTAGCGTCACCTGCCTAAGTTAACCTCGATCTAGATGATTACAGCCTCACTGAACTGCTTCACTGCTCGCAGTCTGTTTAGTCTTCACAGTGTTTTCTCTTGAACTGGTATTTAGTGTAGCTGAGTGAAAAGGTCATAGCTGGGATCCCTGGTTTGGGTATCATGCTTTATCATACTTTAATGAAAGCTCAGTAACTTCAAGACATAATATGAATAATGGGCATCCATTTACAGCAGTAAATCTCTTCAAAAACCTCTTTTCCATGGTGAGGATTCAGTTATTTCTAATCCAGAAAGCCACTAAGTGGTAAGAGGCTTAATATTCCTGAATGAAATGTGTATCTGACTAGCAACAACCTGCTGGACTTCAGATTTTTTCTGGTTATAGATATCAAGTGCATTTTGAAGGTAAAGGATAAAAGAAGTGAGCTCTATCGTGACTCACTGTTCTATAACTTGCATGACCTTTACTGTGTTTCCTCTTTGAATGTTCTTGAAATTTCAGTTGGCTAAACATGGCTTGTTAGACTTGCCAACCTACTGCTCATCTATATCTTTATAAACAAGTGATATGCCCTTAAAATTGTGTCCAAGCTGGTATGTGCAACAGTGTGGAAATCCCTTATCTGATTTAATAAAAATGCTTGAACACTGAGTCGTCATTTTTTAAAATAGACTTTATTTTTTTAGTGCAGTTTTGGGTTCATAGCAAAATGGAGCAGAAAGTATGGAGTTCCCATATACTCTCGGCCTGCACACCCCTGGCCCAGCTTCCCCCACAATCAACATCCCCCACCAGAGTAGGACACAAGTTATAATTGATGAACATACATTGACACAACATTATTGCCCAAAGCCCATAGTTTACGTTAAAGTTTAATTTCAGTGTTGTACATTCTGTGAGTTTGGACAAATCTACAATGACATGTATCCACCATTTATAATACGGAATAGTTCTACTGCCTTGAAAATCCTCTGTTCTCCACCTCTTCATTTTCCCTCTCCTGCATCCCTGGCAACCACTGATCTTTTTATTGTCCCCATAGTTTTGCCTTTTCCAGAATGTCATGTAGTTAGAATTGTACGGTATGTAACCTTTTCAACTTGACTTCTTTCACTTAGTAGTAGTAATATGCACGTAAAGTTTCTCCATGTATTTTTATGGCTTGATAGCTCACTTCATTTTAGTGCTGAATTTTACGTTGTCTGGATGTAAGTTTGTTTATCCATTTATCTACTGAAGGACTGCTTCATTACTCCCAAATTTTGGCAATTATGAATAAGGCTGCTATAAAGATGCGGACAGGTTTTTAAGTGGACGTTTTCAGTTCATTTGGATAAATATCCAACCAAGGAGTGCAGTTGCTGGATCATACAGTAATAGTATGTTTAGTTTTGTAAGAAACTGCCAAACTGTCTTCCAAAGTGGCTGTACTATTTGAATTCCTATAGCAACGAATGAGTTCCTGTTGCTTTGCATACTTGCCAGCATCTGGTGGTATCAAGTGTTTGGGATTTTAGCCATTCTAATAGGTGTACTAGTAGTGATATCTTGTTTTAATTTCCATTTTGCTTACGACATTATGCTGAACATCTTTTCATGTGTTTATTCATCCAGTGTATGTCTTTGGTGAGGTGTCTGTTCAGGTCTTTTGTCCCTTTTTCTAATTGGGTTGTTCATTTTATTGTTTTTAAGAATTTTGTGTATATTATGGGTAACTGATTTGTCAGGTATGTGTTTTACAGATATTTTTGCCTGGTCCGTGGCTGGCTCATCTTCTCGTTTTCTTGACAATGTCTTCTACAGAGAAGTTTTTAATTTCAATGAAGTCCAACTTAATTCTCTCTCTCACGGATCGTGCTTTTGGTATTTTATCTAAAAAGCCACCGCCAAACCCAGCGTCATCTAGATTTTCTCCTGCGTTATCTTCTAGGAGTTTTATAATAAGTTTTGCTTTTACATTTAGGTCTGTGATCCATTTTGAGCTCACTTTTGTAGAGAGCATATGGTCTGTGTCTAGATTCATTTTATTACATGTGAATGTCCAACTGGTCATGAGTTTTTGTTAAGAATACTCTAGTAAGACTCTCCCTCTAGAAATATGAGCTATGTATGTAATTTTAAATGTCCTTAATAGCCACATTAAAAAACTAAAAAGAAACAGGTGAAATTTTTCTATATTTAACTCCATATATCCAAAATACTATCATTCAACATGTATGCATTAAAAATTATTGTCAAGATATTTTATATTCCTTTTTTCAGGGTAAGGCTTCAAAATCCATTGTACTTACAGCACATCTCAATTTGGAATACCCACATTCCAAGTGCTCAATAGCTACTTATGGTTAGTGGAACACTGCTGCTATATATATAGTGAAAGGCATGATTGGTAAGATTTTTGGTTTGTTTTTATTTTTTGTTTTTTGTTTTTTTTTGTAACAGGCTTTCTACTATGCAGTTACTAAAAAAGCCATCATGCAATTTAATCTCCTCACTACAAGTGCCAGCCAGGATTCTTCAGTAGAATTGGAGGAATTGCCCCCACTAGAATAGGGAAGCTTTTTAATTGCTTCACCTGTGCCCAAGCTTGCTCCTGTGAGAATGCATAACTGCATGCATACTCTTGAGAAGCATGACAAAAATTAAACTGCTGTGCCTATGTGAAAGATGGTGGGCCAGAAAGCAGCCCTAAACAAATATTTGAAGACATGTTTATCTGCAAGATACACTTTCACTTGGAACATAACATATCAGATACCGGTATCTTCCTTGTGGCTACCAATGGGTTTACTTTTTTAGGTGATCATGTTAGAGCCTTTGCCATTTGGTACATCTGTCCTTTAAACTGCCTAATGTTTAATCCATCCCACATGGACTGCTTTGACTAGTTAATACCCCCCCCTTTTTTGACTAGTTAATACCTTTTTTGAAAATATGTACATTCTAATGGTCAAAGTGCAGAGGGGTCTGTATTGAAAAGTAAGTTTTTCCTCTTGTTTTTCACAATTTCTCCCTGTATCCACAATCACCAATTTATTTTTTTTCCCTTCAATCACCAGTTTCTTGTGTATACTTCCAAAGTAGTCTATGCATAAGTGAAAATGTCTATGAAACCTTCATAAAAGCACACATGGGGGGTTTGGTTCCACTATCACAATGTCAGCCCTACCAACCCAACCCTCCCACTGCTTAAAATGATAAATTGGTTAAAATAGAAAGAAAGGAAAAAGGAAGAAAGAAAACCACCCAAGGGCTTTAAAAAGTAAAGGCAAACAGACTGGAGGGGAGTAAAACCTGAAGTGTTTGGCAAGAACAAAGAGAGGAGACAAAAAACTAATTGAATAATGGTATGCCAAAGTCCAACCATATCAATAATTATATATTATGAGCTATTAACATTCTAATTAAAAGACTGACAGTGGGTTAGGGAAAATCTCACATGCTACCTATTAGAAACACTTTAAAGACACAGATGAGTTTAGAGTCAAAAGATGGAAAAAATAGAACATGCAAATTAGCATAAGATTAGAGTGGCTATATAAATCCCAAATAAAGTAGACTTCAGTACAAAGATTATTGCCATAGATAAAAATTAGGAATGTTTCATAATGATAAAAGGGACAATTCATCAGGAAGATACAAGTATAAATGTGTATATGCCTAACAGCCTTAAATTACACGAATAATAAAGAATTGAAGGAAGAAACTGACAATTTTGCCATAGATCTAAAAAAAAATTTTTTTTAAAGATTTTATTTATTTATTTGAGAGAAAGTGAGAGTGAGCACACGAGAGGGGATAGGGTCAGAGGGAGAAGCAGCCTCCCTGCCGAGAAGGGAGCCCGATGCGGGACTCGATCCCGGGACTCCAGGATCATGACCTGAGACGAAGGCAGTTGCTTAACCAACTGAGCCGCCCAGGCTCCATACCCAATGTGTAGGACCCTGAGATCGAGTCACATGCTCTACTGACTGAGCCAGCCAGCACCCTGCTGTAGTAGATTTTTAACACCCACTTAGCAGTTCATAGAACAACTAGACAAGTCAGGACAGAAGATTTAAACCACTTTATCAGCCACCTCAATCTACTTGACACTTATAGAACACTACCTCCAACAACAGCAAAATACTTTTTTTCAGGTATGCATGGCATATTCATCAAGATAGAATATATTCTGGGCTGTAGTATTAAAGTTATACACAGTGTATTCTCTGACCACAGTGGAGTGAGAAATCGGTTACAAGATATGCAGGAAACCCCAAAACATCAGGATATTAAGCCACATATTTGTAAGTAATTTATGGGTCAAAGATGAAATCACAAGAGGAATTAGACAAATTTGAATTTAATGATATAAAATTTGTGGATGCAGGTAAAGCAGTGCTTAGAGATACATTGCTCAGTACAGTAGCCACTAGCCACATGTGATTAAATTTAATTAGAACTAAAAGTTCCAATTCCTCACACTGGCTACATTTCAAGTGCTCAGTAGGTACATGTGGCTAGTGGCCACTGAATTGGACAGCAGAAAATAGGATATTTCCATTACTGTAAAAAGTTCTATTAGTCATGGCTTAGAGGGAAACTAAGAGTTTTAAATATTTATATTAGAAAAGAAAAAACATCTAAAATCAATGACCTCAGTTTCCACCTTAACAAGGTAGAGAAAGAAAAGCAAAGTAAGCCCAAATGAAATAGAAAAAAAAAAAGGAAATATAGCAAAAATCAAAGTAGAAATCAGATAATAGGTAACAAAGCCAAAATCTGATTCTTTGGAGTGAAAAGCACAACTGAAAAACCCCTAGACTGATCAAGAAAAACGTATGAAACAATCAGCACTTATCAGAAATGAAAAAGGTTATCACCACAAGTTCTATGGACATTAAAGGAGAATAAAGGTATACCATGAACAACTTTATGCCAACAAATTAGACTACTTACACAAAGTCAACAGATATATTTATAATTCAGCTTAGCCAAAACTAACACAAAAATCAGGAAATCTGAATGGCCCTATATCAAAGAAATAAAATGTATCAAAACTTTCCAGAAAGGGAACTCAAGACTCAGTTTCACTGGTGAATTCTACCAAACATTCAAGGAAGGAATACCACCAATCTTACAGAAACATTTTCAGAAAACAGGAAGAGGAAACTGTTGAGGCTAATAAAACATACCAAAGCCTAACAGACATTACAAAAACTACAGACCAATATTATAATAAATACAGATGCACAAATCCTCAACAATACCAGCAAATTGAAAACAATGTATAAAAGGATAATATATATGTTATGACCAAATAAGATTTATTCCATTCCAATATACCATGACCAAGTAAGATTTATTTGAAGAATGTAGGGTTAATACTCAAAAATCTATGTACCCAGCAATGCCCCACATATATACATATAACTGAAATGAAAACATGTCCACACAAAAATTTATACATGAGAGATCATAGTAGCATTATTCATAATAGTGTTCATTACCTCATGAATGAATAAACAAAATGTGGTATAAGCATACAATGGAATATTATTTGGCAATAAAAAGAAAAGGAATGAAGTAATATGGAAGATGGCAGAGTAGGAAGCCATTCCTTCACCTCAGTAGCTATTGAGCTGGCAAGAACTGTCTAACTATTTTGGAATTCAAGTCTAGTTGAACACTTGCAATGTCCAAGGTAGAGCTTGATGAAGAGGCTAGTAGATTTCAGTAAATTCTAGTCAGTTTTGGCCTTTCACATAGTGGCTACCATCCCCCACTTCCCAGCCTCAGCAGGCAGCTGGGAGGAAGGACAGTGGCCCACATTCCTGGTGCAGCTTCCTGGAGCCAGAGTAGGCAATAAGGATTTTGTCCTCTAAATATCAAGAGTTGTGTGTTTTGATTGACACTGCACTTGATCACTTTTTTTTTTAAGACTTTATTTGTCAGAGAGAGAGAGCACAAGCAGGGGGAACAGCAGGCAGAGGGAGAAGCAGGTTCCTCGCTGACCAAGGAGCCTAATGCAGGACTCTATCCCAGGACCCTGGGATCATGACCTGAGCCAAAGGCAGACGCTTAACTGACTGAGCCACCCAGGTGTCCCATTGATCACTTTTTTTTTAAAGACTTATTTATTTATTTTAGAGCAGGTGCATGGCGGGGGCAGAGGGAGAGAAACTCAAGCAGACTCCCCGCTGAATATGGAGCACAACATGGGCTCGATCCCATGACCCATGAGATCATGACCTGAGCCATAACCAAGAGTCAGTCACTTAACTGACTGAACCACCCAGGCACCTCTGCTCTTAATCACTTTTGATTGTTTGAGTCCCTGTGGGCTGAAGTGACTTAGAAGGGATTTAAAAAGACAATATTTCTCTTTGGGAACCAGACATTTAAGGAAATCTTTGTCAGGTCACTGGCTGACTGCAGAGGTAACAACAGACACTTGAATGACACAAGTGATACGCACTTTGCAAAAATAATTTGGAAACGTCACAAACACATGGCTCCAGTCCTCAACAAGCAAGATTTAACAATCCCTGAGGAGAATTAGATTTTCAGAATTACCACAACATCATGAGCTCAGTATGTCCAGTTCTCAATTAAAAAAAAAAAAATTACAGGAAACAGAAACAAGAAAGTAGAGCCCACACTGGGGGAAACAAAATTGACAGAAACCACCTCTGAGGAAGCCCAGATACTGGAATTACTCATTAAAGATGTTAAAAACAACTGCTTTAAATATGTTGAATGAGCTAAAGAAACCATGGGCAAAGAACTAAAGGAAATCAGGAAAACTGTAGAACAAATGAGAATATCAGTAAAGAGATAGAAATTATAAAAAGGAGCCAAACATTCTGGAGCTGAGACATAAAATAACTGAAATGAAAAACTCATGAGAGGTATTCAATGGCAAATTTGAGCAGGTAGAAGAAAGGATCTGTGAACTTAAAGACAAGATAATTGAAATTATCCAGTATGAGGAGCAGAAAGAAAAAAAGATGAAGAAAAATGAACAGAGCCTGAGGGACCCATGGGACACCATCAAATATACCAACACAGGCATTATAGGAGTCTCAGGGGAAGAGAGACATATGGGGCAGAAAACACTTTTGAAGAAATGATGGTTTAAAATTTCCCAAATCTGGGATGCCTGGCTGACTTAGTAGAGCATGTAACTCTTGATCTCTGGGTTATAAGTTTGAACCCCATGCTGGGTTCAAAAAATCTTTAAAAAACAGCAAAAAAACCCTTCCCAAATCTGAGGAAAGACATAAATCTACATATCCAAGTTCAGTGACCTCCAAAGAAGAAAAACTCAAAAAGAGGACATATTATATTTAAATTTTCACAACCAGAAGAAAAAGGGAGAAGTTTGAAAGCAGCAAGAGGGGTAACTCATCTCATACAAGAAAAACCTCAATAAAATTAACAGCTGATCACCCTCCGGAAGCTATGAAGGCCAGAAGGTAATGGGATGGCATATTTAAAGTTGTGAAAGAACTATCAACCAAGAATTCTATGTCTGGCAAGACTTTTTTTCAAGAATGAAGGAGAAATTAAGACATTGCCTGTAAGGCAGCTGGGTGGCTCAGTCGGTTAAGTGTCTGCCTTTGGCTCAGGTCGTGATCCCCGGGTCCTGGGATCAAGCCCTGCATTGGCGGGGGGGGGGGGGGGTCCCTGCTCAGCAGGGAGTCTGCTTCTCCCTCCACCCCTTCCCCTTGCTCATGATCTCTCTCTCTCTGATAAATAAATAAAATCTTAAAAAAAAAAAAAGACACTGCAGTTAAAAACTGAGGGACTTCATTATCAATAGAACTGATGTACAAGAAATGCTAAAGGGAGACATTTAGGCTGAAATGACAGAACACCAGACGGTAACAGAGAGACATGAGGAAAAATAAAGGACACTGGTAAAGGTAACTAGGTGAACATAAAAGCCAGTATTATTGTGCTTCTGGAATGGTATGTAACTGCTCTCTTCTTCCTATATAATTTAATATGCAAATGCATAAAACAATAATTATACATCTATGTTAATGGGCATACAATATATAAAGGTGTAATCTGTGACAATAACAGCATAAAGACGGAAGGATGGAAATGTATAGGAGCAGAGTGTTTGTATCCTATTGAAACTAAATTGATGTTTAAACTAGGTTGTTCTAAATTTAAGATGTTAATTGTAATCCCCAAGATAACCATTAAGAAAATAATTTTAAGGGTGCCTGGGTGGCTCAGTTGGTTAAGCATCTGCCTTTCGCTCAGGTCATGAACTCAGGGTCCTGGGATCTCATGTCAGGCTCCCTGCTCAGTGGGGAGTCTGCTTGTCCCTCTCCCTGTGCCGCTACCCCCACTTGTGTGCACTCTCTCTCTCAAATAAATAAATAACATCTTAAAAAAATAATTTAAAAATATACAGAAAACGAAAGAAGGGAATTGAAATGTCACAGTACAAAAAGTAAATACAAAAAAAGGCAGAAATAGGGGAATTGAGGAATAAAAAACCATAAAGGACATATAGAAACCAAATACATGATACATGGCAGAAGAAAATCCTCTTTTATCAGTAATCACATGAAATGTAAATGGATTAAACTCTCATCAAAAGGCAGGATTGGCAGATTGGAGTAAAAAATAGGATCCATCGATATGCCATCCACAAAAGACTCACTTTAGATTAAGAACACAAAAAAGTTGAAAGTAAAAGAATGGGAAAAAATATGCTATGTAAATAGTAACCAAAAGATAGCTGGGTGGCTATATTATTATCAGACAAGATGGACTTGAAATAAAAAACAAAAACAAAATAGGTGCCATGTGGACAAAGATGGGTAAACCAATTTTATTTTTTTTGAAGATTTTATTTATTTATTTATTTATTTATTTATTTATTTATTTATTTATTTGACAGAGAGCACAAGCAGGGGGAGGGGAAGGTGGGGGGGGAGGGAGAAACAGGCTCCCCACTGAGCAGGGAGCCCAACACGGGGCTCGATCCCAGGACCCTGGGGATCATGACCTGAGCCGAAGGCAGCCACTTAACCGACTGAGCCACCCAGGTGCCCCAAACCAATTTTATACAAATCATGATTGCATGGTGAAGAAATAGCATAAACCAATCATAAGTCAATTGACAAACTAATAAAAAGTATTTTCTCCACACATAACTTCCTTAATACCTAAAGAGGCTCTGTAATACCTTTTGATACAACATCATTCCCCTGGCTCCTCCTTTCCTTTGTACTTGGTGCCCTGTTTCCTGTTCCTCTCCCTGCTGAAAAGTTTGTCCTACATAAGTGCCCACACCGAGGACCAGGAACCTCAGCAGCTCAAATTGTGACCATTATCTATGTCGGTTACTGGTATTCAAGAAGAAAGTGTATGTGGGTATGTTCATGTATGTGCAAGTTGGAGGGTGACAGGGAGGCCCTAACAGTCTAACCTCTTCCTAGAATCCAGTCCCAGCCTTTCCTGATATCCAGCTGGTCCCCTCAACAAATCCCTTAAGGTGCTTTCTCAACACTCCCAACCAATTGTATAGAGACTGGGCCACCATATATAATCCTTATATGTAAGTCCTCAGCTCCATTAAAATATTTTTATTTATTTTATTTATTTTTTGAGAGAGAGAGGGAGAGAGAGTGTGCACAAGCCAGCAGGGGGGGGGGGTTGGGGAGGGCAGAGGGAGAGGGAGGGAATCATAAGTGTGGAGCCTGACGCAGGGCTCGATCTCACGACCCCGAGATCATGACCTGAGCTGAGAGCAAGGGTTGGATGCTTCTTTTTTTTTTTTTTAAGATTTTATTCCTTTATTTGAGAGAGAGAGAATGAGAGAGAAAGCACATGAGAGGGGGGAGGGTCAGAGGGAGAAGCAGACTCCCCGCTGAGCAGGGAGCCCGATGCGGGACTCGATCCAGGGACTCCAGGATCATGACCTGAGCCGAAGGCAGTCGCTTAACCAACTGAGCCACCCAGGCGCCCCTTTTTTTTTTTTTTTTTTTTTTTTTTTTAAGGGTTGGATGCTTAACCGACGGAGCCACCCAGGTTCCCCTCCACTAAAATATTTCCACTCTCCTGGGTTTGTTTTTGCAGCTCAGCTTTGGCAGGGTATACATGTATGTGCGAGAGAGGTTAGGTAGTTAGGTGAAAGAAAATTAGCACAGTTTGTATCTGGGTCATGGAGATTCTAATCCAAGTTCAGTCACCACTTTTAAATTGTTGGGTGTCCTTGGGTGACCTGCTATACCCCTCAGTTCTCTCGCTTCTACATGAGAGGGCGAGGTCTGATGGTCTCTGATAGCCTTTCTAGCTCTCACATAAAATCCCTCTCCCACTGAGAATGTGCATTTGCTCTTTCAACCCCAGATTCAATTCTCTCCATTAAGGGTACCATTATAATCCTTTCTTCCCCTTCCCAAGACTACAACTGCGCTATCTATGTGACTGTGTTAACCTGAACTTATCTTGTAGGCAGTTGTCAGGCACTTGTTCAGGTGCCCTGGGGGTTCTCCCTGGTCTCACCATCTCATCACCTCCTTTGGGGCTGTTGATATTGAGGTGTCTTGGACAACTAAAACTAATGTTCTAGGAACTTGCCCTTTTACTATGGCCAAGCCCACCGTTCGTTGCAGGAGTTATAGGTTCGTATCCTTGCTCATTGGTGATTTGTATCTGCTGTTCTAGTTGCTTCTCTGATTTCCAACATACTGACTGCCTTGTCTTCTGGAAACAGAATTTTCTTGGGTTCTAACCCACAGACCTGTCTTGACCTCTAGTTTCAGCCCGTTGGCCCATCAGGACCCAATTTCCCACTGTTACCAGGAAGAATCACCTGCTGTGAGTTGCAGACTACTTAGGGGGACCTGGGGAGGGATTAAAAGTTCTTGAGTAAGGGAGCAATGTGATTAACAGGTGTTTTAGAAAAGTTAATAGAGAATTAACATGGAGGCACAGAGACTGAAGTCCATAAGGTCATGAAAGGACATTTATGGTAAAACACCATTCAAGGGGATACACGTGTCACAGTGTCATCTTGTCAAATCCTTACAATCTCCCAGGGAAGGGAGAAACAGAGGCCCTCTGATGAAAGGATTTGTCCCACCTCACAGGGAAATAAATGTATAGGTAGGTGTGGAGGTCAAATGATGTGCTGAAGTTGGGCCCTGGGCCCAGGTTCTCCCTAACTGCACTGAGGTGGTGGCTGAGAGGAAACTAGGAGAGGAGGCAGGAGGAAGGGTGGAACCCTACAATGTTTGGGGTCTGCAGAGAGTGTTGACGGAGATGGGTAAAGAGGCTGCCAAAGACCTGAGTCTGGTTTCTGGGCCAATGAGAGAGCTAGGGTAGTGAGGGAGACAGAGCTGGATTTGAGAGTTTGGATTCTGTTGCCGCTTCCTCAGATTGGTGTGACCCAATCCAAGTGTCTGGGAGTCAATGAACACGGCCACTCGTCCCTCCAGAGGCAGCCACAGATGCGGGAGGCTCTATCCATGCAGGCCTCATTAACTCAGATGTGTGTGTGTTAGTGGACATGAGCTTACCGAGCTGAAGGGGTGTCTCAAAAAGCAGCTGGGAGGGGCTTCTCGGGGAGGGTCTTCATTGGAGCAGAAGGAGAGAGAAGAGGCAGCAAAGGACTGTGCTGTGTCTACACTACCAACGGGGAGATTTAAACAAAGAAGGAGAGAGGTACAAAAGTGATAAAATATCTCGCCATTTAAGGGTAAGCCCTGACAGCTCATTTCTAAACTTAGTACAGTGAATTCCAGGGGAAGCCAGAGTTCAGATTGCGGGGGCGTAAAGGAGTAGGTAGAGCATAAGAGGGGCCCGTCTTTCATATGTTTAGTCAGTAGCAGTTTCTTCATTGTGCACATTGGGCCCTGTCTTACGCGACTGCGCTGGACACTGGCTGGACACATGATAAATCATGAGTACCTGTCCCCACGGGTCCGTTTGTTGATTACTAAACTTCAATTCTAGGTGTCCACCAGGGGGCGTCAGAACCCAGGTCCGTGGTGCTCCGTTGTGAATAGCCACTGTTGATGGAGGGTTTGTAATCTGCTGGCTCATTTGCCCTCTTCAGTGGCTGGGCAGAAGGGGCAGGCGCGGGGGGGAACAACCGGCAGCACCCCCTCCCAGTGCCCGAGTAAGGTTTTGAAACTGTCTGAATTGCTTGGGGGCACGTGAGCCCCGCCCATCTGAGCAGTTCCAGGGAGCTCTGGCTTGCTTGATAGGGTAAAGGCACGGTCTGTTCTTAGTCCTGGGAGGACATGGCCTGGGTTGGCAGATAGCCCCATGCCTAAGAATTCCTTCAGAAATCCCTCCCCTCACCTCCACTAAGAGACAGATGGTCCCCTCCTGACTAAGAAATCTTCTGCCCTTTATCAAACTGGATTGTTGGCTCAGATACCAGACATGACCCACACCTCACTCCCCTCTCCCCTCTCCCCTCAGCTCAAGCTTTATTCTAGGCACTGGGGCTGCGCAGGGGACCAAGGAGCTGCCATTTCTGATTGCGTCCCGGAATCAACTGGGGAGCGTTTAAAAACTATGGATGCTGAGTCTCACCCCAGAGATTCCAATTTAATTATTCTGGAGTGGAGCCTGGGCATCTGTGTTTAATTTTCGCTTATTTTAAGTAGTCTCCACACCCAGTGTGAGGCTTGAACTCACGACCCTGAAATCAAGAGTCACATGCTCTACCGACCGACCAAGCCAGCCAGGCGCCCGTGGGCATCAGTGTTTTTTAAAAGCTTCTCATGTGATTCTTATGTGCAGCATCTCTGGGTCCAAAGCCTTGCTACTCAAAGTGTAGAAGCCTGATAGAAATGTAGGATCTCAGCATCCCTTTCCCTACTTGCTGAATCGGAATATGCATTTCAACAAGATTCCCCAGGTCATTCAGTTGCTGAATGACACTGAAGTTTGAGAAGCGCTGATATAATTAGTACATTGTTCTGCTTCCCCCATGCTCTCACCAGGCCTGAATCACAGCCTCCACAACTTTCTCAAGCTGGAGCAGTGGCTTTTTGGAGCACAAGTTTTTGACTATGACCTACAGAAATAGATTTTTATATCAAGAAGTAGAGCACATGTGTATATATAATGAAACAAAAATGTCACAAAAAACAAAACCTTTACTACCTGTAAATGCAATTCATCTAATATTGTTGGCACCCACTGCATGGTGGGCATTATCCCGGGCGCCCGGACCAGTCTATTCGAAGACAAAACTCTCTGTCATTGCGCATTTGGGGAGGGAGGAGGGTTGTCAGAGAGTTAAAAATAAATCCTGAGTACGAAGGGCATGCTAGATTAATATAATAACATTTACTCTAAAATTAAATTTGGAGGTACATCTGGATGCTGGTTATATATGTCCTGTTTCTTGATCTGGGTGCTGGGTATATTCACTTTGTAAAATGTGCAAGTTTTTGCACTTCTCTGGATGTATGTCATACTTTAATAAAAAGTTCAAAAAATTATTCTGATATTTTATATTACATTATTGTCCTCTTGCACTAAAAAAAAATCCAGTCAAAACCCACTGAACCCATTGAATTCAGTTCACCTCCCATTCATAGGCTGCAACAGTACTTTAAAACATCATTGCTCTATTAAAAAAAAAAGAAAAAAAACCTTCAGCCCAATCACTCAGCAGCATCCACCATCTTGGCTGAGCACCTGTTTGCAGGTATGGGCCAGGCTGCCGGTCACCACCCCACGGTTGCCTTCCTTGCCCTTCTGTATACCCCCCAGTGCAGCCATCCCACGGTGGAGATTCTTTTTTTTTTTTAGTTATTTTTTTAATTTTTAATTTTTATTTATTTGAGAGAGAGAATGAGAGAGAGAGTGAGAGAGAGAGCACAAGAGGGGGTAGGGTCAGAGGGAGGAGCAGGGAGCCTGATGTGGGACTCGATCCCGGGATTCCAGGATCACGACCTGAGCCGCAGGCAGTTGCCCAACCTACTGAGCCACCCAGGCGCCCTCACGGTGGAGATTCTTTTTTTTTAAAGATTGTATTTATTTATTTGGCAGAGAGAGACACAGCGAGAGAGGGAACACAAGCAGGGGGAGTGAGAGAGGGAGAAGCAGGCTTCCCGCCGAGCAGGGAGCCCGATGCGGGGCTTGATCCCAGGACTCTGGGATCATGAGCTGAGCCGAAGGCAGACACTTAACGACTGAGCCACCCAGGCACCCCTCACGGTGGAGATTCTTAAGGACACCCCCACAAGCCTCCCTCAGGCAGCTTGGTCCGCCTCCACTTAGAACGAGACCCGACAAGCCCTTCTCCCTGCAGTCACTCTGCTGTGGGCAACTCTCCTCAAGTTCCAGATCTGGAAGAGACTGGTACAGGCACGTTACAAGGTTGGGGTTTATCCCCACAGCCACCTCCTGAAGGTCCAGAGCTTTATGCTTCTAGGCTGTGTCTCATTTCCTCCCATAAGCTGTCAGCTCCCTGGGGGCAGAGCAGTCTCCTTAGGTGTCTACAGGCTACCAGTCCTGGGCTCGCAGAACAATGCAGAGAAGGAGACAGACAGCCTCAGAGACCTCTCCATACAGCCCCCAGTGCTCAGTGGTGGTGGCGGAGACATCCAGGAGTTGGGACTGGGCAGGATGGGGGAAGGGAGCAGGAGCCCTCTCTTCTGTAAAACTAAAGCTCCAGATAACCTTGCACTAAGGGTGTAAGAGGCATGGATCTGGCTCATGGGCAACTGGAGAGGGGGTGGAAGAATGGGGAGCTGACCTCCTTAAGAAAAACACCTAGTGGGATACAAGTACCTCGACCTCTTGCTTTGCTTGGTTTGGAGCTTGATTTATAGGCAGAAAACTTGCTCCAAATTAGTCGTTTGCATCTCTTGACCCCCCAAATCCAGTCAGCCCCAACGCATCCCAAGGCAAGGCTTCTGGGTTCGGCATTGCTTTCTTGTGTGTTCGTGGTTCCGAGTGGACTTTGGAGTCAAAAACTGGATCTGAATTCTGGCTTTAATACTACCAGCTGTATGACCCTGAGCAAGTAACTTAACAATCTTTAAAATGAGGATGGTAATGTGTACCTTATTCGGTTGTGGTGGCAGTTAGATGAGAATACATGCCAAGCAGGGCTTACCCAGGGGAAGGTCCCATAAACCTTAGCAATGGTCATTATTGAGGTAGTGTAAAGGAGCTTGGGAGGGGACTCCTCTCAGATTCCTTCCCCTCTGGCTTTCCCCTCTGAGATCAGGCAACAGGGGGAATTTGGCCGTACCCAGAGGTTGTCAGTCCTGCATGCTCTAGACCCTCTCTTGGATCAGCTAGTGTGCATTCACCCTCTGCCTGGGCTTGGCTTCCTGATTAAGGGAAGCTGCTACAACGTTATCAAATGATTTAGTGGAGGGGCACCTGGTGGCTCAGATCGTTAAGTGTCTGACTCTTGACTCTTGATTTTGGCTCAGATCATGATCTCAGCATGGGATCAAGCCTTGCGTTGGGCTCTGTGCTCAGTGGGAGTCTGCTTGAGATTCTCTCCCTCTTTCTCAGCCCCTCCCCCTGCTCATGCTCAGCTCTCTCTCTCAAAAACAAATAAATCTTTAAAAAAAAAAAATGACTTAGTGGAAAGTTGCCCTGCCTACCTCACAGGACAAGACACCATGACGCAAATCCACCCAGTCCAGCCCCCCCCATATGTGTCTGGAACCCATTCCTTTTTCATTGCCCTACTGCCCTCTGGCCAGGGCCCTTGGGCCCAACGCCGGACCATAGGGGTGCTGAAAGAGCCATATTACATGGTTCTTTGATGTCTGATCCTTGGGACAGTTCTCTCTGGACTTGTTTTATTATTGTACCCATTTTATAGATGAGGTAGTCAGTAACAGGGCCAAGTGGCCTTAAGCCTTTGGGTTCTAGGCACCATGGCTCAAGGCTGCCTTCAGCTAGCTAGGGTCTGGGTCTGAGGGCTGCACTATCACTGGGAGGAGGAGCTCTGAATTTTCTCCTTCTTTGTGGGAGCCCGGAGGAGAGCACCCAAGAGGGAGCAGTGCAGGAGGGAGGAAGGTTCCTTTGCCAGGGACTTTTTCTGCCTGTGTTCCCAGAAGGAAGTGTCACAGGCCTGAAACCACCTCTCCCTTGTTGAAATGTCCTCCTTTGGCCCCAGGGAAAGGATGGGGGTGTCCCAGGTTCCCAGGCCTCATGGCTCCTGCTGAGAGATTAGTCCCTCTCTGCAAATACTCATTGGATTGTGGCCTTGGAAACTTTCCAATCCAGCCTCCCCATTTTAGAAACAAAGCAACTGAGACCAGATGGAAGTGACTTTTCACACTGTCACAAGGTAAGTCAGCAGGAGCTGAACTGCTGCTACTGAGAATTGGAGACTCCTGTTTCAGTGCTCCTCCATTGGGCCCGGTTGACTGCACAATCTCAGTGTGAACGCCCTACCTTCGGCTTCAGGCTGTCCTCCTGTAGGCACATAAGGCGCAAGATGGGTCTAGGGTGGGGAGATTCCGGTCGGGTGAAGAAGGGGGATTGGTGGTGGGACCCAAGAAAGGGGAGAGGGGAGGAGCAAGCGAGACCTGGCCCCTTAAGAGGGAGGGCCAACCCCGCCGGACCCCGCCCCCCTGGGGCGGCGCACGCGCAGGCGGGCTCCAGGAACTCAGGCGGGAGGGCGGGCGCTCTTGGCTCGCGGGCCGGCGCGCGGGGCCGCAGCACCTGCGGGGGCCGGCGCTGGGCGCGGCGCCCGGCGGGCGGACGTTGACGCCGGGAGGCTAGGGCGGGCCCGCGACGTGGGGGTGGCCGCGGAACCGGAGGGGACGCCAGCCCGCAGCCCCCTTCCCAGGGGGACGGGGCGGAAGGAGCCGGGCGGGGGGGGCGGTGTGAGCGGGCGCCGAGGGCAGCACCATCTGGAGGGGTGGGACCGCGCGGCCTCTTGGGGGCAGGCGAGTGCGCTGGGCAGTGCGGGCTGGGGGCCCCGGGCGGGGGGCGCAAGAGGAGCGCGGTGGGCTGAGCCCGGCGCTGCCGGAGCAGCAGCCACAGCGGGTCGGGGTTCTCAGCTGGGGCCCGCAGCAGCTCCGCGGGCTGAAGCTCGGCGTGGAGGAGCAGGGGGGCGTGGGTCCGGCCGTGCAGGAGGAGGGCGGGGTGGGCCCGGGGGTGCAGGAGCGGGGCGGCCGTGGCCACGAGCCCAGCCTGGGGGTGGTGTGGGGTCTGCCGGACGGCGCGGACTGGAGGCGCCCACCGCGGTGGACGGGCTCGGCGGGCTGGCCTGTGGTGCAGGAGGAGGGGCTGGGGCCCCGCAAGCAGCACCAGGAGAAGGGGGGAGGCAGCCCCGCAGTGCAGGAGCGTGGGGAGGCCCGCGCCGGGGTGCAGGAGCAGGGGGAGGGGAGCCCACGCAGGCTGCTGCAGCGGTCCGAGCCGCTCTCCGAGTTCGGGGAGCGCGGGGAGGGGCTTGAAAGTTCCGGGGAGCAGGGGGGGCAGTACTGGGAGAGCTGTGGGCACCTCAGGCGGGAGGCGGTGGTCCTGGGAGCGGCCCCAGCACGCCGGGAGAGACTCGAGCTAGCGGGGAGGGCCCGGCCTGTGGGGCCCCAGGGGCCTGAGGGGGAGGGGCGCCTGGGGGTGCAGGAAGCAAATTGGCTTCCTGGGGTGCAGGAAGGACAGGTGGTGCGGGCTGTCCAGGAGACATACCTGGACGAGAAGGGGTCCCAGGAGGCAGAGGGGCCCCCTGAGGGGCACAGGATCCGGAGGCGCCGGCGGAGGAGGAGGTGGTAACCGGCAGGCCGGCTGCCCGGCACAAGGATCGCTCCAGGGCCGAGGTGAGCGCAAGATGTAGGGGTTTGGGGATTGGAGCGTTGGAAGCCACTGCCCGAGAGCAGGCAGTGTGTCCTGTTGGATCCTCTTCTGCCACCTCAGCCTGGACCTCGTGGAAACTGTCTGCAGGGAGGCAGCAGAAGGCAGCAGGTAAGGAAACGGAATTCTCTTCGCAGCGGGAGTTGGTGTGTTTTGAAGCAGGGGGCTGCAGCTGTTTCAGGAGAGGGTGGTCTCCAAACTGCTCGTGTTCACCCTCCTGTGTTTAAACGTGGGGAGAGAGGAAGCAGTGCAGTTTCCAAGAGCGAGACAGGATCCCTCCCCCAACTACTAAAAATGCCAACTGAAGTGATGGGGCATTTCCTTAGCGTCTAGACTGGAGATGAGACTATCTGGGCGGCTGCCAGGCCTGGGCAGAAGGAGGAGAGGGGTAGCCCCAGGCTGAGGTTGCAGAGGAGGTAGCCACCCCTCTAGCTGTCTACCCCTGTTGATGGGGTGCCTCCATGCCAGGGCTGGGATGGTGCAATCAGCACAGGTTTCCTCAGGTCCTCAAAACACATTCCATAAAAGGGAAGGGGCAGCATTGCATTAACAGGATCTTATCTAGTAACCGTTTGCCGCGTGATCTGAGATGTGCGTGTGGCTGCTGGCGACTTGAGCTCGAACCTGACCTGCTCCCATCACACCTTCTTGTCACAGCTGATTAATAACATAGGGCCCAGGGCCAAGGATGAATAGGGGCAGAAGGGCAGAGAACTGCTGGTGAGGCCTTCTCGGGGTGGGCTCTCAGGACCCCAACCTGAAAGGGGTGGTTGAAGAGGGGGTGTCCGTACTGCTGGACTCTGGGCATCCTCTGTGGCCCAGAGCTCAGCCCCACCCATGGAGATGGACAGAGGGGCAGCTGTGGCATCATGGGTTCTGTACTGGCCAGGGCCAGCTCCTAGCCCAGCCTAGAGGTGGGGCTTGCAGGGGTGGGGACTATATTTGGCTTCTTGTGGACTGCCCCATGGCCTGGGTGCCAGGCCTACTCATTCCTGGCCTAGAGGGGCTTGGTTGGCCAGTGTTTGGGCCTCATCCTCCTAGGGTTGTTCACCTCTTACCTGGCACCGTATGAGTTCCTGCTTCTCTAGCCCTCAGGTTGGGGTGGGTGCAGGGTTGCTGCCGGCCTCAGCTGGGTCCCATCTTTGACCCAACTAAAGGCGTGGTCTCTGAGTCAAATGGCCCCCAGACCCTTGTCTGAACCTGTGTGGTTGCAGATAGTTCTCTCTTGTCCGGGCAGGGGGAGTAGTGGTGGTGGTGGCTGCCCAGCAAAGCCTTAGGCAAGCAGCTGCTGGGACTGTGCTGGAGGAGCCGGTTAGTCTGCTCCTGATGCAAACCCCAAACCGACTGTCAGCTTCGTCCCACGCCTGCCTGTCACACTGCCACCCCAAACACTCATGCACCGGAAGTTCAGCTGCTGTGTCCATGGTACCTGGCCCTTCTGGGATGGCCAAACTGGTTCTGGCTCTCTGGCTTCAATGGAGAGAATTGTCTGTTCTAAACATGTACACACATATATCTTTATCCTAGTTCAGGTCAACTTGTTTGAATTTGTGGTAGATGAGGAGAAGAACTTGGACAGATCCGGATTTAGACCACTTCCTAGCTGTGTAACCTCCTGGGGCAAGACACTGTCTCTGGGCTTCGGTTTCTGTGCCGTGGGCCGTGATTTTCCCTACTCTGTCCTGAGTGTAGAGGGCTCAGACCCCTCTTCGGCTGTCTGGTGCCCGCTTTCTCGGGAGCCCTGGCTGGCAGATGTCAGGGAGCAGGTGTCTGTGCTCCCAGATCTTGTCTTCTGGTCCCTAAATCCAAGATTATCCCCTGCCCTGTGCTTTATTCTGGAAAATGAAGTTTTATTCTTTTTGTTTTTAATGACAGCTTTATTGAGGTATAATGATACACAGTGAATGGAACATATTTAAAACAGTAAGTTTCAGCGTATGTGTATATCCGTGAAACCACCACCACAGTCAAGATAATGAACATTCCTATTACTCCCAAACCTCCCAGAGTTTTTTGTGCCCCTTCCTAATTCCTTCATCCTGCCCCTCCTTTGCTATCCTTTTTCCCCAGGCAATAGACTGGTCTGCTTTCTGTCACTGTACGTTAGTCCACATTACCTAGAATTTTATGTCAGTGGAATCAGACAGAGTGTGCTCTTTTTTTGCCTGGCTTTTTTCACTCAGCATAATTATTTTGAGATTCATTCCTGTTGTGTATTTCAGTAACTCCTTCATTTTGATTGCTGAGTAGCAGTCCCTTTTATGTATATACCACAGTCTATCCATTTTCCTGTTGATGGGTTGTTTTTAGTTTTTGGTTATTACAAATACAACTGTGAACATATGTGTAAGTGTTTCTGTGGACATCTTATTTTATTTCTCTTGGGTAAATCCTTAGGACTGGAATTGTGAGTCATACAGTAGGGATACATTTAACTTTTAAGGAAATTGCCAGACTGTTTTCCAGAGTGGTTGTACTATTTTACATACCTGCCAATTGTGGATGAAAGTTCCAGTTTGTCCACTTTTTTGCCAACACTTGGTGTGATCAGTCTCTTTAATTTTAGACATTCTAATAGGTCTGCAGTGGTTATCTCATTGTGATTTTAATTTGCATTTCCCTAATGACTAGTATTACTGAGCATCTTTTCAGGTGCTAATTTGCCATTTGTATATCTGGTGCTGTGTCTGTTCAGATGGTTTACCCAGGGGCGCCTGGATGGCCGAGTCATTAAGCATCGGCAGTCAGCTCAGGTCATGATCCCAGGACCCTGGGATTGAGCCGCACAAGGGGCTCCCTGCTTGTCCCTCTCCCTCTGCCCCTTCCCCTGCTTGTGCGCTCTCTCTCTCTCTCTCTTTCTCTCTCTCTCTCTCTCTCTCTCTCTCTCTCGGTCAAATAAATAAATAAATAAAAATCTTTTAAAAATAAAACGAAACAAGAAAAAAATCCTTTACCCATTTTTCATTCGTGGAGTTTTTTTCGTATTCAGTTTTGCAAGTTCTTTATATATTCTGCATACAAACCCTTTATTGAATATGTTGGGATTGGATATGTTTGATTGCACATATTTCCTTCCAGTCTTTGGCTTGCATTTTAATTCTTTTAACAGTGTCTTTTGACAAGCAGAATTTTAAATTTTAATGAACTCCAGTTTAACAACTAGTTCTTTTATGGTTTGTGCTTTTGGTGTCATGTCCAAGAAATCTTTGCCTAAGCCACAGCCAATGGTTTTCTCCTGTTTTTCTTCTAGAAGTTTTATTTATTATTATTTTTTAAGATTTTGTTTTTAAGTAATCTCTATACCCAGGGTAGGGGCTTGAATTCACAGTCCCAAGATCAAGAGTCTCATGCTGTACTGACTGAGCCACCCAGGTGCCCACTTCTAGAAGGTTTATGGTTATGGGTTTTACATTCAGGTCTGTGAACCGTTCAGGGTTAATTCTTGTATATGGTGCAAGGTATGAATTGAAATTCAGCTTTTTGCCTGTTGAGATCCAACTATTGCAGCACCATTTGTTGAAAAGACTTGTCTTTACATGGAATTGCCTTTGCACCTTTTGTCAAAAATCAATTGTCTGTATATGTGTAAAAGTAATTCTGGACTCTCTTTTGTTCCATTGATCAATTTGTCTGTCTTTATCCTAGTACCACACTATCTTGATCACTGTAGATTATGGGAAATCTTGAAATCAGGATAAGATCTTGAACTTTGTTCTTCCTTTTCAAAATTGTTTTAGTTACTCCACGTTCTTTGCACTTTCATATGAGTTTTAGAATCAGTTTGTTAATTTCTACAAGAAAGCTCACCAGGATTTTGGTTAGGATTACATTGGATCTGTAGATGAATTTGGGGAGATGTCCATTATCTTAGCAATATTGGACCTTCGGACCCATAAACAATGTTTGTGTCTGTATTTATCTGGATTTTTAAGAATTTCACCAATGTTTTGTAGTTTAGGTATACAGATCTTTCACATTTTTTGTCAGATATACTTAAGTATTATGTATTTTTTATGCTATTGTAAATGGTGTTTTTACATGGTGTTTGGCTTTTTTATTTATCTTAATTGTGGTAAAATATATATAACGTAAAATATACCATTTTAAGCATCTTTCAGGGTATAGTTCAGTAGTGTCAGGTACATTCACATTGTTGTGCAACTATCACCACCATCTATCTCCAGAACTTTTTCATCTTGCAAAATTGAAACTCTGTACCTATTAAACAATAGCTCTCCATTCCCCCTCCACCCCAGCCCTTGAAGCCACGTTGTACTTTATGAATTTGACTATTCTAAATACCTCATAGGAATAGAATCATACAGTATTTGTCCTTTGGTGACTGGCTTTTTTCACTTACCATGCTCAGTATACTCAAGGTTCATCCGTGTTGTGCCATGTGTTAGAATTTCCTTCTCTTTTAAGGCTGAATACTCATCCATTGTAAGAATATACCACATTTTGTTTCTCTACTCATCCACTGGTGGTTGCTTTCACCTTTTGGCTGTTGTCACTAATGCTGCTATAAAATGGTGTTGTTTTTAAATTTCAATTTCCTGTTCCTGTAGTGTATATATAAACACAACTGATTTTTGTATATTGACCTTGAATCCTACCACCTGTTAAATGTATTCTAGGGGTGCCTGGGTGGCTCAGTCATTAAGCGTCTGCTTTCGGCTCAGGTCATGATCCCAGGGTCCTGAGATTGAGCCCCGCATCGGGCTCTCCGCTCTGAGGGAGGCCTGCTTCTCCCTCTCCCACTCCCCCTGCTTGTGTTCCCTCTCTCACTACGTCTCTGTCTGTCAGATAAATAAATAAAATCTTTTAAAAAAATGTATTCTAGTAGCTTTTTTTTTAGCTTCCATTGGATTTTATACATAGACTACCATGTCATTTGTAATAAAGACAGTTTTACTGCTTCCTTTCTGATCCTTATGCCTGACAATTATTTCTTTTTCTTGTCTGATTGCCCTGGCTATGTCCTCTGGTATAAGGTTGAATAGAAGATGAGATTACTTGTTCCTGATCTTCAGGGAAAGACATTCAGTCTCTCACCATTATGCATGATGTTAGCTGTAGGTTTTTCATATATGGTCTTTATCAGGTTGTGCTCCCTCTATTCCTATTTTGCTTTTGTCAAAGGTTTTTTTCCTGTGACTGTAGGATTTTCTTTTTTAGTTAATATGTTGAATTAACTGATTTGTTAAAACTGATTTTCAAATGTTAAACCAACCTTGCATTCCGAGGACAAACTCCACTTGGTCATAGTATATTATTCTTTAGCTGTATTGTTGGATTCTGTTTGCTAAAGAATTTGTTAAGAATTTTGCATCTTTTTTTAAATCTTATTTAAATGCAAGTAGCTAACATAGAATGTATCATTAGTTTCAGATGTAAAGTTCAGTAATTCTTCAGTTGCATATAACACCCAGTGCTCATTACATCACGTGCCCTCTTTAATGCCCATCACCCAGGTACCCCATCCCCCTCCTACCTTCCCTCCAGCAGCCCTCAGTTTGTTTCCTAGAGTTAAGAGGATATTTATGTTTATGAGGACAGTTTTCTTGTACTGTCTATGGGACTCGTACATCTTTATCTTATAGTCTGTCTTTATAAATATCTACATTTTTATTAGTAATAGTGTAAATAGATAATAGTATAAAAACCTATATTTTTATTTCCTCTGTTTATGCTATTATTGTCAAAAATTACTCTTATACACGTTGTAAACCCACACTATACTGGTCTTATTTTTGTTTAAACAGTCAATTTAGCTTTTAAAGTAATTAAATAATAAAAACATCTTAACTATTTACCCATGTAGTTGCTATTTCCAGTGCTTCATTTTTTTAAAAGATTTATTTATTTATTATTTATTTGAGAGCGAGAGAATGAGTGGGGGGGAGAGCAGAGGGAGAGGGAGAAGCAGACTCCCTGCTGAGCAGGGAGCCTGTTGTGGGGCTCAATCCCAAGATCTTGAGATCATGACCTGAGTTGAAGGCAGGCACTTAACTGACTGAGCCACCTAGGCGCCCGTCTTTTTTTTTTTTTTTTTTTTTAGGAGTTTATTTATTAGAGAGGGTGCACAAGTGGGAGGAGGGGAGGTGGGGCAGAGGGAGAGGGAGGAACAGACTACCCGCTGAGTGGGCTTGATCCCAGGACCCTGAGATCATGACCTGAGCCAGAGGGAGATGCTTAACCAACTGAGTCACTCAGCCTCCCCCTTTTCTTTTTTATTTTATTTACTTAGAGAAAGCATGAGCAAGGGGAGGAGTTGGGGGGGGACAGGACAAGGGAGGGGGAAAGAATCTCAAGCCGACTCTGTGCTGAGTGTAGCGCCTGACCTGGGACTCGATCTCACAACCCTGAGATCATGACCTGAATGGAAACTAAGAGTTGGATGCTCAACTGACTGAGCCACCCAGGCGCCCCTCCAGTGCTTAATTTCTTTGCATAGATCCATATTTTTATATGGTATTATTTTCCTTCTGTTTTAAGGACATCTTTTATGGTAGTGCAGGTCTGCTGGTGTTAATTCTTTCAGCTTTTGTATGTTTAAAAAGTTTATTTAGTCTTTTACTTTTTTTTTTAAAGATTTTATTTATTTGAGAGAAAGTGAACATGAGCAGGGTGAAGGGCAGAGAGAGAAGCAGACTCCCTGCTGAGCAGAGACCCTGATATGGGGCTTGATCCCAGGACCCTGGGATCATGACCCGAGCCAAAGGCAGACGCCTAACCAACTGAGCCTCCCAGGTCCCCGTAGTCTTTTTTTTTTTTTTTTTTTAAGATATTTCCATTGGACTAGAATTCTAGGTCATTAGTTTATTCTTTCAGTACGTAAATAATGTTGTGCCACTGTCTTCTCATTTCCATTTCTGTATGAAATTTGCTGTCATCTTTTTTTTTTTTAAGATTTTATTTATTTGACAGAGAGCGAGAGAGGGAACACAAGCAGGGGGAATGGGAGAGGAAGAAGCAGGCCCCCCGCCGAGCAGGGAGCCCGATGCGGGGCTCGATCCCAGGACCCTGAGATCATGACCTGAGCTGAAGGCAGTTGCTTAGCCAACTGAGCCACCCAGGCACCCCCCCCTTTTTTTTTAAGTAAGCTCTGTGCCCAATGTGGGGCTTGAACTCACAACCCTGAGATCAAGAGTCACATGCTCCCCTGACTGAGCCAGCCAGGCGCCCCCTCTGCTGTCATTGTTATCTTTGCTCTCTGTCTATAACCTATCTCCTTTGCCCTCCCTAGCTACACTTTAAGATTTTCTCTTTATAACTGATTTTGAACAATTTGATTATGAGGTGTGTTGGTATAGTTTTCTTCTTGTGTCTTGTGCTTGGAGTTCATTGAACTTTTTTGAGTCTGCAGGCTTATAGTCTTTGTCAAATGTGGAAATATTTTGGCTATTAATTCTTCAAATATGTTTCTATTTGCAACTTTCTCTCCTTTCCTCAGGGAACTCCAATGATACAAATGTTAGGCCACTTGAAATTGTCCCACTGCTCACTGATGCTTTGTTTATTTAAAAAAGAATTTTATTTTTCCTCTCCACAGTTTCTGTTACTGTGTCTTCAAATTCACCAGGTTTTTCATCTGCAGTGTCCAATCTGCCTTTAATTCCATTCAGTTTATTTTTTCATGTCATGCAATGTAGTTATTTATTTATTTATTTGAGAGAGAGAGGGAGAGCACAGAGGGAGAATAAGAGGGAGAAGCAGACTCCCTGCTGAGTAGAGAGCCTGACATGGGGCTCAATCCCAGGACCCTGGGATCATGACCTGAGCCAAAGGCAGACGCTTAACCAATTGAGCCACCTAGGTGCCCCTCACACAATGTAGTAGTTTTTGTTCTAGAAGTTCAATTATACTCTCTTTAGAAATATATTTTTAGGAGTGCCTGGTTAGCTCAGTCAGTTAAGCATTGGACTCTTGATGGAGCCTACTTAAGGGAAAAAAAATTAAATAAATAAATATTTTAATATTTAGTAGTAATATAGTTTTATAGTAATAATTTCTAAATGTTTAATTATTTTAATTTCCTTGTTTGCTAATTCTAACATTTGTGTCAGTTCTGGTTTTGGTTTTGTTTAACTGCTTTATCTCCTCATTATGGGTCATAGTTCCTGGCTTTTTTGCCTGCCTAATAATTTTTTGTTGGATGCCAGACAATGTAAATTTTACCTGATTTGTGGCTGGGTGCTTTTGTATTCCTGTAATTATTCTTGAGCTTTATTCTAGGATGCAGTGACTTGGAAATAGTTTCATTATCTTATGTCTTGTTTTTAAGACTTGTTAGGTAGGACCAGAGCTAGGCTCAATCTCGGACTGCTGATTCTCCTGCTGAGGCAAGACCCATCTGTAAATTCTACCCAATGCCTAGCTTTTCCAGTTTGGCTCGTGGAAACAGGCACTTTTCCCAACCTGGTGAGTACCAGGCATTGTTACTTCTAGTCGTTTCAGATAGTTATTTTCCCCAGCCTTGGGTAATTTCTGCACATTTGCGTGACGATTAGTATTTAGCTAAATACGTAAGGGGGTCCCTTCACAGCCTTTGCTGCTACTCTCTGTTCTCTGATGCTCTGCTCTGTGAACTCTGGCCCCTTGAGACTCCCCAGGCTCTCAGCTCCATCTCCTCAACTCATGGAGTCTTTTGGGATCTGACTGGTTCCCTTCTCTGTGCTGGAGCCTGAAAACTCAACCACAGGGCTGACCTCTTTTGTTATAGGTATCACTTTCTTTTGTTTCCTGATATCTGGTGTCTTCAAAACCATTTTGTATATTTTGTCCATTTTTTTCTTGCAGTCAGGAGGGTGAATCTGAACCTTGTTATTCCATCTTGGCCAAAGATGAGAATTTGAGTTTATTTCCCTCACTGCCACCCTTCCACCCTCCCCATTTTTCAGTCTGTCCACCCTAGCAGTATCTCATTTTTCCTTCAGTCTCCTGTCTGTGTTCATATTGTTACGGTGTAGTAAATTGTGATGACTTTTCCTTTCCTGCACACCTTTTTGTTCTCCCCGGAGTTGCTTTTGTTTGTTTGTTTAGGCTTCTATGCACCTTTCAATTAGCCAAATTCCAGTAGCTGTCTGAATTCCTTAAGATGTCGGTTCCATTAGGTGTTCTATTGAATGGATCTTTCTGAAGAAGTCTCCGTCAGAGCCTTGTGCCCTGCAGCAGCGTGGTCTGGTTGCTGTCTATCACAGATGCTTAGCTATCCTCCTGGGACCTCCTTTCAGCATCCTGGGCATCTCCTTCACTGCTTTTCTGTGTTGGATCACCTGTGTCCACGTCTTCCTCTTTGTTGGTTTACTGTCTGGTTTTGGCAGAGCCTGTCCTTTAGTACCTTCCTGAGAGGAGGGTATATGGGCAGGAGCTTATTTGGAGACCTCGCCAGCCTGATACTCAATCAACTGAATGCAAAGATCTACGTTGGAAATTGCCTTCCTTTGGCATCTTGAGTACATTGCGTTTAGGTTCTAGAGTTAACACTGAAGTCTAAAGTCACTCTACATCCTGTGTGGGACCTGTGTGGTACCCTCTGCCTTGCCCAGGAGTGTGTGGGATCTTCTCTTATCTCCAATATTCTGGATACGGGATACTGGAGATACTCTTTATCTCCAGTATTCTGTTTCCTAATGATTTCCTAATTATGTAGCTCATTGTGGGTCTGTTTTCATCTTGCACTGTATGTTCAGTGAACCCTTTTAATTTGGAAACTTGTACTTCAGGTCTGGAAGTTTTCTTGTTTTATTTAGGTCATTTCTCTCCCTCCTTGCTCTCCCCTGTACTCCTTTTGTTTAGATGTTGGACCTTCCTATACTGATCATCTGGTTTTCTTATTTCTTTCTCTCCTGTTTGCCATCTTTATGTGGAAGACCTGAACTTTATCCTCCATCCCTTCTATTGTAATTTTAGCTATTTTGGTAGCAGTAAATGTCTATTGATATTTTATCCCATGTGTGGCATGCATGAGATAGACACAAAACTGCTAAATTCAACTTTAGTAATAGGAACATTGGGAGAATGGAGTAGGATTTTTGATTAGGGAAATATCTACATTTCACTAAAACAAACAAAAAACTCCTCCCTAAAAGGGCTTAACCTGAAATTTTAAGGTCCAAAGTAAGAAAGATATTAGGAAGGTTAGGAGAAGTGTGAGAATCTAATAAGGAGAACATTCTCAGAATGAATTTCTTGGGAATTCAATAGAATGATTTCTCCATCCACTGACATTAACGGGACTTACACAGAATTGAGAAGCATCATTGGTATAATAAGTCATCCTATAAACTGATGCTCATGGCCATGATGTAAAGGGCCTTCAGAAAGAGTGGTCAGTGTCAACAATGGGAGAGAATATGTGAGAACAGGACTGTTCTGGCTAAGTCAAATGATTGGCACGATTACAGGCTTTCTCCAGAGCAGTGGCTCTCAACTCCAGTCTGGATTCATCTGAAGAGGCTTTAAGATAGGATGCCTCAGTCTCACCTAGGCCAAGTTGATTAGAAGCTCAGCGGGTGGGGCTTCCACGTGGACACTCTGCTAGCTCCAAGTGATTTTAATGCCTAGCCAGTGCAAAGAATACCTCCAGAAGACCCTTGCTTCCCAGACTGTGGTCTGCTGGACCAAAACATGTGTCACTTAGGAGCTTGTTAGAAATGGAGAATCTTAGATCCTACCCCATATCCATGAATCTGAATCTGCATTAAAGTTTGAAGTCTGAAATTTTCTTCCCCTGCATAGTCTGTTTCCTCTTGGTCACTTTTTCTTGTGTATTTTTTTCTCTCTCTTCCATGTTAGAGGCTTGCCTTGGTGTCTGGTAGTTTTGTGTTGTCTGCTCTCAGCTAAGGGTGGGAAGCTACAGCACTGGATGGTCTTGGTGATGGAGCTTCTTTGTGTGGTGACCTGGATGGGCCATTTGTTGGGAACTCCTGGTGTTGGTATCTTTCTGCCTTCCTTGGCCTGGTCACAGTCACCAGGAGAGACACTCTTGTCTCCTGCCAAGAGGTGGAAGCCTGGCTCCATGTTCCAGGAGCAAGTGGAGAAGGGGACCGGGATCTCACCATCTATGCGCACTTTCCTTGTTTGGGATGTAGCACACACATACCCCTCCCTCCCGCCCCCGCCCCTCATTCTCCACCAGGCCCACTGTGCCAGTCCAGACGTTCCATTATCCCCTGTAGGGAAATCCCTGCCTTTTGCAGGGTGGTAGAGGGACAGTCACCCAGTGGCTTTGTATGGGGGAAGGGGTATAGGTGGTCTTACTGCTTCTTAAATAGCTTTTAAGTAATACTCTATATTTTTAGCATTTCCCTCTGCCACCTCTTCTTCTCGTAGAGGTTTTTGGGGCTTCCATTTCCCAGGCTGTTTGAGGATTCCGTGGGGTCATTTAGGTGCTTCTCACCTTGGGGGTTGTGATTTTTCTCAGCTCTGCTACCCCTTGTCACTGGCCCAGCTGCTTTCCAGCTTCCACAGCTTTGCTGTGGTCATTTCCTCTGCTGTTCTTCCCATCCTTAGGGACTTCTGCCATTCAAAAAATTTCTCACATTTTTTTTTTCTCTTTTTAAAATTGTAGTTTTGGTCAGGTTTCAGGAAGGAGTGGAATTATGTGTATGTATGCAGTCTGCTGTCTTTTTCTGGAACCTCTATCCTCTCTTTAAACTTCCTCAGAGAATCCCTGAATTCATTCAGTATATATTTAATGATAGGACTCCCGCTCTGCCCTCCATGGGCCCGCATCTCTGAGCCAAGAAATTCAGTGTGCAGTTGTATATGGGCTGAGTCCTGGCTTCCTCTCTTACTCTCTGCGTTACGCTGGTCACCTCTTCAGACCTCCGTTTTCTCATCTGTAAAACAGGGATAATGCAGGGTAGTAAGGGGAGGTTTGTAATCAGTCAATGAAGATAAAGCTTGGGTGACCCTCTCAGGTCCCCTCCCTCTTTGGGAGCTTTGTATTCTATCACTCAATAAACTTTACTATCAATAAACTGCTTTCTTGCCCACCAAAAAAAAAAAGATAAAGCTTTTTTTGTTTTTAAATTAATTAATTAGATCAAGACCTGAGCTGAGATCAAGAGTCAGGTGCTTAACCCACTGAGCCACCCAGGCGCCCCTAGATAAAGCTTTTAAAGAACCTGCACATAGGGGCACCTGGCTGGCTCAGTCAGTCGAGCCTGTGACTCTTGATCTCAGGGTCTTGAGTTTGAGCCCCATATTGGGCATAGAGATTACTAAAAATAAACAAATTAGTTAATTAAAAACCCCATTGCTTTCCATTAAAAACAAACAAACAAAAAAAGAACCTGCACATAGTGTCTTCTTGAAGAACCAGACCGTAACTTCTTCCTATTTCCTCAAAACCCTAGCACAGGGTGAGCACACCGTAGGTACATAGTGAGGTGACTGAGGAGAGGATTGGCGCCAGAGTTTTGGCCTGGTCTCTTCCTTCAGCAGCGGTGCGTCCTGGGAGACCTGGAGCCAAGGGCCTCAGCTAGGTGTGAGAACACCGGGTCTTTCCTGTTTCTGCCTGTCTCCTAATTGCTGTGTCTCTTGATAAGGCAGGGTCTCTTCTCCTGGCCCCTTACCTTTACTCTACTCGTCCCTGACCTTGGCGTGGCTGCCCGTCTGTGGCTAGAAAAGAATCACCACCGCTCTGAACTGTTGATCTCCCCCAGGTCCGGATGATAGTCTGTAAGTGCGTTGGACCAGGCAAGTCCCTTCCCCTTTCAGGGTCTGGGTTTCCTTATTGCTAAAATGGAGAGGCAGGATATAGTGGGTGGGAAGTAGTCCCAGGTTCAGACCCTTCCTCTCCTGGGCCCTGCAGCCTGTCCTGCACTGGATGTTGCTAGCTCCTGGGGTTCTGGTTCTGACGTGGTCCAGAGGGGATGAGCAGTCCCTCTTGCAGAATGAATGTGACTCTACCAGTCACAGCTCTGGCTTCTTTCCCCACCCCACCTCCAGGGCTCAACAATAGGCCCCTTCAGCTCAAGGCTCTTGCTGAAGGGGTGGGGGTGGGGCGGGGCCTGAGCCAGCAGGCAGAGGACCAGCCCGGCAGCCCCTGCCCAGCCCTGGAAGAGCTCTGGGAGTGGCTGGCTGCCGGCAGCTGGACTGCCTCCTTCCTCCCTTCCCGGGAGTCACTGCATCAGTGGGTGCTGTGATGATGATGCCTGGGCCAGAGGATTGGCAAGAGGCAGCTTTCTGCAGAACCCTGCATCCCAGCCCTGGCACCAGGACGTGCCTGGTGTGCATGTGCACAAAGCCCAGACAGCTGCTGGAATTTATCCTTTGCCGCACATGAGTGTCGTTCTGTTGGTGGGAGGAAAGCTCCAGGAATATGTAGGGTTCTCAGGGTCCTGTCTCTGGATGTCAGGGTTGGCGGGCCATTCTTGAGCTGCTGGAGCACGAAACAGCCGCAGAATACTTCAACACCCAAAAGTTGGTACATTTGGGGAGGAGTTGAGTTCAGTGTGGTCTGTGCAGTGGGGTTTAGTCAGATTCTTTCCTTTGTTCTCTGAAAGTCACACCTCCCTCTCTGCTGCAGTCGAAGATGAGGCATGGCAGGTCCCTGTATCTGATCTGGATCCCTGCTTTTGTGCCCTGCCTTCCCAGCCTGTCACTCCCTCGAGCCGCCCCCCACTCGCCTTGGTGAGGCTGGGATGCCTGACACATTGGACTTCCTTCCCATCAACGCTGCGGTGTCGTGTACTCCAGCTCTCCCTGCAGAGTCTAGTGAGAATGCCACCTTCTGCAGCAGGCCCGTCACGGGCTCTATCTCTGCCTGAGATACTGGCCGTGTCGTCCCCGGTGCTGAACCGGCTTTGTGGGAGCAAAGTAGCTTATGGGTCTGGGACAGGAGTGGCTGTAATGAGATTGGCAGCCCCTCTCTCCACAAAGGTGCTTGCTTTTCTGGATTAGAAATACTGGGAGGGAGCAAAGCCAGGGCGGGCGGAGGCGGGGAGGCAGTGAGGCTTAGTGCTGGTATCTGCTGGAAGTTAGGCAGCCCTCCTTTCTTCAGGGTCCATCTTACGGGTTTGAAGTCTCTTTCGGCAAACTCTCTTGACCAGGTACCTTGCCAGCTTCTGCATTCAAGTTGACAAATAAAAACAGATGGTTACTTTACAAGGTAGAAACCACAGTAGAGGTTTGTGTATAGAACTCTCTCAGTAGAATTATGTATTGATATAGATTGCAGATTGTTATAAGAACAGTAACCCATTAAGGATCAGAGCATGATGGATAATTAAAAATTTTTAAATTCATTTGGCTATTTTCCACATGTACTATACTATAGTTGACTCTTACACAACGTTGGGGTTAGGGCTGCTGACCTCTCTCGCACAGTTGAAAATCTGCACATAACTTTTGACTCCCCAAAAACTTAACTACTGATAGCCTGTTGACTGGAAAACTTAACCAATAACATCAGCAGTCAGTACATATTTTATATGTTATGTGTATTATATACTGTATTCTTACAACAAAGTAAGCTGGAGAAAAGAAAATGTTATTAAAAATCATAAGAGAAAATAGCATTTCCAGTACCGTACTGTATTTATCGAAAAAAATCCACATATAAGTGGACCTGCACTATTCAAACTCATGTTGTCCAAGGGTTAACTATATTATGTGTTTATACCATTCCTGTTTTCAAATATTATTTTAAAAATAACATGGAAGGAATGGTAAAAATAACCATTTGGGGGTAGGAAATAACAGTTTACAGAGGAGATGACATGGGTCTTGAGGGATGTGTAGGAGTTCATCATGTAGACAAAGAGAAGGACCATCACAAAGAGAATAGCTCAGAGACATTTAAATGAAGGGAGTGTGTCTAGGGAAGGGCAAGTATCTTTTTTTTAAATTTAAATTCAATTAACATATAGTGTATTATTAGTTTCAGAGGTAAGAGGTCAGTGATTCATCAGTCCTATATAACACCCAGTGCTCATTATATCATGTGCCCTCCTTAATGTCCATCACCTAGTTACCCCTCCACCTCCCTCCCCTCCAGCATCCCTGTTTGTTTCCCATGATTAACAGTCTCTTGGGGTGCCTGGGTGGCTCAGTCGTTAAGCGTCTGCCTTCGGCTCAGGTCATGATCCCAGGGTCCTGGGATCGAGTCCCACATCAGGCTCCCTGCTTGGCGGGAAGCCTGCTTCTCCCTCTCCCACTCCCCCTGCTGTGTTCCTGCTCTCACTATCTCTCTCTCTGTCAAATAAATAAGTAAAATCTTTAAAATAATTTTTAAAAAGTCTTACGGTTTGTCTCCCTCTCTGATTTCATCTTGTTTTATTTTTTCCTCTCTTCCCCTATGATCCTCTGTTTTCTTTCTTAAATTCTACAAATCAGTGAGATCATAGGATAATTGTCTTTCTCGGATTGACTTACTTTGCTTAGCATGATACCCTCTAGTTCCATCCACATCGTTGCAAATGGCAAGATTCTATTTTTTTTGATGTATGAGTAATATTCCACATTTTTTTTTTTAAAGATTTTATTTATTTATTTGACAGAGAGAGAGACAGCGAGAGCAGGAACACAAGCAGGGGGAGCAGGAGAGGGAGAAGCAGGCTTCCCGCTGAGCAGGGAGCCCGATGTGGGACTTGATCCCAGGACCCTGGGATCATGACCTGAGCCGAATGCAGATGCTTAACGATTGAGCCACCCAGGCGCCCATTCCACATCTTCTTTATTCATTCATCTTTCGATGAACATGTGGGCTCTTTCCATAGTTTGGCTATTGTGGACATTGCTGCTATAAACATTGGGGTGCAGATGCCCCTTCGGATCACTACATTTGTATCTTTAGTGTAGACACCTAGTAGTGCAGTTGCTGGGTCATAGCTCTGTTTTCAAGTTTTTGAGGAACCTCCATACTGTTTTCCAGAGTTAGTTGCACCAGCTTGCATTCCCACCAACAGTGTAGGAGGGTTCCCCTTTCTCCGCATCCTCACCAACATCTGTTGTTTCCTGACTTGTTAATTTTAGCCCTTCTGACTAGTGTGAGGTGGTATATCATTGTGGTTTTGATTTGTATTTCTCTGATGCCGAGTGATGTTGAGCATTTTTTCATGTATCTGTTGGCCATTTGGATGTCTTCTTTGGAGAAATGTCTGTGCATGTCTTCTGCGTCTTCTGCCCATTTCTTGATTGGATTATTTGTTCTTTGGGCGTTGAGTTTGCTAAGTTCTTTATAGATTTTGGATACTAGCCCTTCATCTGATACGTCATTTGCAGATATCTTCCCCCCATTCAGTAGGTTGTCTCTTGGTTTTGTTGACTGTTTCCTTTGCTGTGCAAAAACTTTATCCTGATGAAGTCTCAATCGTTCATTTTTGCCTTTGTTTCCCTTGCCTTTGGAGATGTGTCTAGGAAGAAGTTGCTGCGGCCGAGGTCGCAAAGATTGCTGCCTGTGTTCTCCTCTAGGATTTTGATGGATTCCTGTCTTACATTTAGGTCTTTCATGCATTTTAAGTCTATTTTTGTGTGTGGTATAAGGAAATGGTCCAGTTTAATTCTTTTGCATGTGGCTGTCCAATTTTCCCAACAGCATTTGTTGAAGAGACTGTCTTTTTTCCATTGGTTATTCTTTCTTGCTTTGTCAAAGATTAGTTGACCATAGAGTTGAGGGTCCATTTCCGGGTTTTGTCTTCTGTTCCATTGATCTATGTGTCTGTTTTTGTGCCAGTACCATACTATCTTGATGATGACAGCTTTGTAATAGAGCTTGAAGTCTGCAACTGTGATGCCACCAGCTTTGGTTTTCTTTTTTAACATTCCTTTAGCTATTTGGGGTCTTTTTTGGTTCCATACAAATCTTAGAATTATTTGTTCTAGCTCTGTGAAAAAAGTTGATGGTATTTTGATAAGGATTGCATTGAATGTGTAGATTGCTCTAGGTAGTATAGACATTTTAACAATATTTATTCTTCCAATCCATGAGCATGGAGCGTTTTTCCAGTTCTTTGTGTCGTCCTCAATTTCTTTCATGAGTGTTCTATAGTTTTCTGAGTACAGATCCTTTGCCTAAACCTGGTTCGGTTTATTCCTAGGTATCTTATATTTTTGGGTGCAGTTGTAAATGGGATTGACTCTTTAATTTCTTTCTTCTGTCTCATAGTTAGTGTATAGAAATGCAACTCATTTCTGTGCATGGATTTTATATCGGGAAGGGCATGTATCTGATTTGGTTGGAACATGGAGACATTGGAAGAAAATGATAAGGTATGGAGGTGGACAAAGAGGCAAGAAATAGATCCTGAAGGGCCTTGTATTTGGCTTATTGAGGAGTTACAGAAGGATATAAGCAGGGGAGGGACTTCAGATGACAGTAATAGCAATAGGCAGCTATGTGCCAGGTGCTGTGCTAAGTGTGCTATTCATTATCTCATTGAATCTGCACTCTACGAAGGAGGTGCTATTTACTCCCATTTCACAGATGGGGAAACTGAGTCTTAGAGGTTAAGTCATTTGCTCAAAAGTTGCCCAGCTAGAAAGTGACAGAGCCAAGATTTCAGCTCAGGTCTGTCTGATTCTTAATCCCATTGGTATTGATCAGAGGAATAAAAAGGAGGCAGAAACAAGATTTTGTGGCCTGCCTAGTGGGGAAGGTAGGAAGTTATGGTTGGGGTGGGGGTGAGGTTTCTAGCCTGGGTGGCCAGTGTTGGCTTGTGATATTTTCAGTCAGGGTATAGGGACATGTGTTAGCTAGCTTTAAAGGGGTGCTCATGAGCTGAGTTTGGATATACAGAATTTGTGGTACGTATGCATCCTCCTGGTGGAACTGCCCTGGAACTGTCTGGAAACGTGGGCCTAGAGCTTCAGGGGGTTAGAAATGGAGACAGAGCACGTGGTAATTGCAGCCCTGGGGGAGGAGAGGAAGTGACACCCAGAGAGCAGAGCATCCACTGAGAGGAGAAGGAAGGGCGAGTTCAGAAGTCTTTGGGAGATCTCAGCAGTTAAGGAGAAGGGTGAAGAGGCTCCAGAGCTGGACTTGGGGCCTGGGGGCCCAGCACCACTAAGCCAGTATGCCTCAGCTTTGCCTCTCCTCAGAACTGCAGCTTGCCAAGCTCTCCTGGGACGGGCTGGGCCCCCGCGTCCTGGAGATGGAGAGGGTGTGGACAGCCATGGCGTGTGTCTGAACCACCCCCTCTCTCTGTTGGCCCCAGGCCAGCGTCCTCCCCAGACCAGTGTGATGTCAGACCTGGGCTGACCTGAAGGTGTGGGGTTGCCTGGTGCAGTTCCCTCTGGGATGAAGTCCTACGGGGAGCCAGCCTGGCTTTGGTCCAGAAGCTTGGGGCCTACGTACAGAGGGGTGAGTTGAGGCTGACTGGGCTTGGTGGGGCTGAAGCAAGATAATCCTCTGGGAGAGGAACTATAAGTCCCCCTCCTCTTCCCCAATATATTGTTTTCTCTCTAGGACTTAGAGAAGAGGGAGGGTAGGGGTGGGAGAGGGCTGGCTTGGAGGTGAGGTTGGCATATATTCCCAGGAATACGGTAGATTGTTTTGGAAAAATCTCTTGGCCGGAAATTACATGTCATGTCTGCTCCTCAGTGTGGATTTGTCACTTCACTGATGCTGCTGGAGAGGCTGGGGGAAGGGAGTGGACAGCAGAAGCAAGCTGGTTCCTGGCCACTCCCAGCTCCCTTTAGAGATAAGCGGGCAGGTTACAGACCAGAGGGGTATACATGTAGGGTGGATTCCCCAAATCCTAGAGGCAGTTTGGATCATGCGGATATCTTATAGCAGAATGGCATTAGGAAGCAGGGGAGTTATGGGTGGAGGAGGTAAGGAGAAAGCAGGAAGGAGGAATGATTTCGATCAGACCCTTCATCCAGCAACGGGCCTGTCATTTTCGGCCTTTTTTTCTCTAACTTTGGGTCAGTACAGCCTCCTGACTTTGGGTTATTACAGCCTCCCACAAAACTAGTTTCTGTTAGAGCTGTGGTAAGATGCCCAGGAACTTCTGCCTGGAATAGATCCCCTGCCTGTCAGGGTCATCCCCCACCCCAGTATGCTTCAAGGTAGAGAAGGAGCTTGTGAGGAGGTGAGCCTTGTAGAAACTCATCCTAGTATCCTCCTGGGGGCTCTTTCCTCAGTCTTGAGGTTGAGTTTGTTGGGGGTGGGCGGAAGGGGGGGGCAGGTATCTCAGCATCTCCCTCTTCCTCTGCCCCAACCCCGGAAGGGGAGGGTTCCCTGAGCTCAGCCCTAAATACCTGGTACTAAGGAGTCAGTGGATGCTTCAGATGCCGGCAGAATGAGAGGGTGTGCGTGGGGCACCTTGGGGCCCTCAGGGCTGGCGGGAGAGGAGGAGCCTCTGCAGTGGGACTTCCTCTGCTAGCACTGACCTCACCCCAGTGCTGGGTGGCAGAGCCCTGCGTGGGCACGTGTTGGAGCACCTTCTCCCGCGGGGAGTGTGGGCACTCGAGGCACTCTTCTGAGACCAGAGGTCAGCCCTAGCCCTGTGCCCTGCCCTGAGCTCCCAGGCACACAGCCTGTGCAGTCTTGGGGGGGGGGGGCAGGGAGGGCAGGCAGGGAGATGTCAAGGCCAGGCTGGGAGGAGGCGTAGGGCTGGGGTGGGCTGTGGTCTCGCTCCCTGTGCTGGAGGCGTGGCTTCCACGGCTGGGCAGGTTCGCGGGCGCTGAGGGAGTGGAGTGCGGAGTGGAGCGGCAGGGAGCCCGGCAGGTGGGCGCATGCTTGGAGCCTGGTGGTGTGGAAGCCGGGCAGGTGGAGGGACCAGGCATCAGGCCCCAAGGAGGAGAGGGGTCTCAGGTCAAGTCAGGATGGGGCTCCTCTTACGTGAGCTTCTTGGATGGACGTCCTTATGGAATAGGGGACTCCTTTATGAATCCCCAGGACCTAATTGGTGGCGGTGGAGCTCTGGGTCCTGGAGGTGGCCCAGGGGCTGAGGGGAGCTGTGGCCCTGCGGTCATTGGAGGTGGGGCCGCGCCGCGGCACCTGGCTCTCTCCAGGCATCAGCCGGTGGTTGGTGGTGGTGCTGCGGAGAGGCGGCGGCGAAGCCGCGGCTCCTTGGAATGGAGGCTGGGGACCGGGTTGGGGGAGAGGCCGGCCGTGGGCCCGGCTCAGGAGACCGCAGGAGACCGCGACCATCTGGGCTGGGCTGGGGCTCTGGCCGGCCAGTCAGTGGCGGATGAGAGGCTGTGGGCGGGTGTGTGTGGGGGGGGGGCATGGACCGGCCTCCCCCGCTGAGGCGCCCCTCCTTCTGGAGGATGCTGGAGGCCCGGCCCCTCAGGACGCAGGGCAGTGACGCTGCCGTTGCCGGTGCCGCCGGAGGGGCGGGGGCTGCGGGAGGGCTCTGCTCCCCTCCCTGGCCTCAACGCCGGGAGTTTGGTGCCATGGGGGAGAGATCTGCATATCAGCGCCTGGCTGGGGGTGAGGAGGGACAGCAGGTAATGGGAGAAGCCTGGGGGATAGCCAGGTACCCGGGTCCTAGACCCCATCATCTGCCAATGAGCTGAGGGCACAGCCCTGCTCCGCAGCAGCCTCTCAGGAGTAAGGGGTGTCTGTGTTTCTGGGCCCCACGACAGATCCTGGGGGGCTGAGAGGCTGGGTGAAGAGGTATTTGTGTGTGTATGCGATGGGTGAGGGGCAAGTCAGTGGTGGTGAATTACTGATGCTGCCACCTGCCTCAGTGTCTCTGGGTTCTCTGGGACCCAATTAAATGGCCTTTTGGGCTTTTCTTCAACTCATGGGAGCCCCCAGGAGCAGTGCCTGCCAGGTTTTGGGTGCAGTCTTTTACGGGCACTGAGTCGTTGTTCCTTGGACATTCCTGCTTACTTTCCGAATATGCATATCAAGCTAAATGTCCTTGCTAGCTTTAGAAAAGATGATCACTGTATTCATGGGGCCGCTTCCCTTCTTGGAGATCAAGCATTTTCTCTCTTGGTCGGCAGAGGGCGGTAGCTGACAGGACAAAGGGGGACAGAAAAGGTGGAGGGTGTTTTCCAGGGCTAGGAGAAGGGGTCCAAGAACTGGCCTGAGCTCTGACCTCTGACCATGCTTTGCTTTTCTGCACAGCCTTTTCCAGCTGGATTGCTGAGCAAGCTGCTGAGGCTTGTTCTTACCCGACATCTAAGGGAAGAGTTAGGCGTGGGGTTCTGATAGATTTGGGGCACATCTTTTGGGGGCAACTAGAATTTTTAATTTGGCCATTCTGATCCAGCAGCCCCTATCTTACAGTAGAGGGAGTAATTTTGCTTAAATTGTTCCCTAAAATCAGGTCCCCGGGGCTCCTTCAGAGTGGTGCCTGGTGGGAAGTAGGCAGTAGGCTTCTCTGAGCCATGGGCATTGTCTGCCAGGGTTTGAGGAAAAGTCATTTCCAGTGTGACCTCATCCTGACTTCATCTTGTCCATTAGCTCTGACCCCAGCCTCAGACTGGTGATTCACTGGACCAAGGGGACGCTTTACCTGGCTGGCTCCACATGCTTTGGGTGGTGTGTGACACAGTGCTGGGTAAGAGGGACTGAGTGCTGGGAGTGTCCACCAATACCCACACCCCCTACCTACCTTCTTGCCCCCCCCCCCCCCCCCCCCCCCGCCATGGGGTCAGAGCAGGAAATGGCTGACCTTTCAGATAACCTTCCTGTGAGGAAGATCGAGTACTAAGAGAGGTCCTGGAAAGAGAGCCTAAGATGCTAACTCCCCAAAACTGTCACCCAGCTGCCTGCCCCATCAGCCAGCTGGGGTTCCCAGAGCCAGTAGCCAGCTGGATAGGGACAAGAGAGCAGTGTACAAGAAGCGGGCTCCCTGGGCATGGCTGCTGGGGGGGTTGTTGGTGAGGGAGACTGCGAGGACTTCCTGCAGCTGTCAGGTGTGTCTGGGGGCTGTAGTGAGGGGGGTGTAAGGGCAGCTGGCACTCTTGAGGGGGGGCAGGGGGGATCATTTGTCAGCTGCAGGAACATGGGGGGCCTATGGGGGCTTGGTGGAGTGTCTCCAGTTCCTTTTAGCTGAGGCTATTGTCTGTGCGTGGGGGTGCTATACAAGAAACATCCTATAGTCTGGAATCCTTGGTCTGGGGTGGGGGCATCGCAGCAGGGTCTAGGGGCATATTTGTTTATTTTGAGGGGGTTTTGGATCTTAGCCAGCTGGTCTGGGGGAGGAGGCACCCTGGATGTTGTGGGCAGTGCAAGGCAACCCCAGGGGAGGGGGTGGAGATTCCTCACCCCCACAGCCCCCCCTTGCTCTTGGCTGGACTGCCCCACTCTGGCAGGCTGCCGGCCTCCTATTTCCGTCGGGCACCAGGGTAACAGGGCCACATTAGGGCCTGAGCCAGGAGACGCCCAGCCAAGGCTTGGACTTGGCGATGGGGGAGGGTCTCTGAAGGGTCTGCCTACAGGCCCCAGGAATGACTGTCCCGGGCCCAAGCCCCCAACTCAGGCGGTGTTCTAGCCCCCACAGCCCCAGACAAGCCCATGTGGAAGCCTGTAGCCCCTCTTTGTGCATTGCTGCTTGATTCACATTGCCCCCACCCTAAAATCCCAGGAGTTGTCTGCAACTATGGGGGCTGGGGTGGAAGCCAGAGACAGGGGGCCTTGTGTGTGGGGAGGCAGGGGGGCCAGCGCGGGTGGCTGGGAGGAAGAGTCCCCCCATTCCCGCCACCCTCTTGGCAGTGATTCAGAAAGGTCCTTTTTCAGCCAGTGTCAGAGCTGCTCAGCTGGGGAGGGAGGGAGGAGGGAGAGAGGGCGGTCAGGCGGGGGAGCCCGGGAGTAGGGCTGAGCTGTGACCACTGCACTGAAGAGAAGTCAGAGAAACAGGACAGAGGACATGGGCTGCAGCCGGGAAAAGAGCTAACCTGCTCCTGCCAAACTAGCCAGCTGTGGAAACAGCTGTGCAGCCGAGAAAGGGAGCCCACCCTGTTCTAATGCCCCATTTCCCACCCCTGGTGTGGGATTTGGGGGACTCCTGGGCCAGACCTGTGGTCAGCTTCCATCCTGGGCAGAACCTTGAATTCAGGAGCTAAAGCCCTTGCTCCCCCTACTTCTTGGGCCAGAGCCCCAGTGACCTAGTCAGGGGGTCCAGCTCCGTGGAGATGCCGGCGGCTCGTCGCTTCCCTGGCCTAGAGCTCTCCTTCCCTCTCCTGGCCAGACTACGGCGACGCCTGTACACAGTGAGTGGGGGCTGGGGGTGTGGGTAGGACTGACCAGGGGCTGGGTCAGCACCGCCCCCCCCCCCCCAGAGCCAGCAGTTCACTGAGGGGCAGAGTACAGGACTGGCAATGGCTGAGGGCTTGATAGGGGTTCTGGGCTCGGGGCCTCTCCCCTCGGCTGCTGCATTCTGGTTGGTGAGTGTGTTAGGAGAATGTACGCAGGAAGTGTGCGCGCCAGGAGAGCGCCACGCCAGGCATCAGACACAGGTGTGGGACTGCGGGTGTGTCGGGGGCCAGGCACACCCACGACCAGAGAGTGTGAGCGGGGTGGGGGAGAAGCCGGGGTCCCTGTGCTCCACAGACACAGAAACTTGCTGTGGAAGG